>NC_137456.1:322012272-322617272 GCF_964235325.1 Thermobia domestica
TCACAGTTGCTGACGTCATGCCGACCAACCAAATTCATACAACTACGGCTGACGTCATTGGAAAGAAATGTGCTGATTCATGATTTCATCACAATTGCTGTGTACTAAATTCAAGTTGATGACTTCGACCCAAGAATCCTTTGTAACATAAAGATACAGATCCAGTATTTAAGAAACGCAGTAGTTCTTCTTGTTTTGATGCTTCCATGGGTAAATATCTTGCTGGTAAAATTATATTCTTATCATTTTCAAGCTTCACTACGATTCTTAATCCAAACTTTGTAGGGATCATTTGGCTAGCTAAGATTCTATAAGGTACATTCTGTTGTAAATCAGTAATCTTGGTAAATGATTTCATCACATCACGTGTGTTTAGAAACTGCAGACAAGTAGCCATGATGATGTTATCATGAATACTAACTCGAACGATACTTATATATGATGCAAAACTGATGACGTTGCATTATCATGTTCTGACATGTACTATTGCACCACATGTTGCCAGAGGTTTTTGCTCTAAACAGTTCCGGTTCTTTACTAATGAGTGCACAAACTTTTAAAAATGTCAAACCAAACTTTGAAACAAAAATTTAGAACAAAAAATCTTTGAAACAAAATTTTGAAACGAAAAAAATTCAAACGAAAAAAATTCAAACAAAATTTTGAAGCGAAAAAAATTTCAAACAAAATTTTGAAACAAAAAATTTCAAACAAAAAATTTGGAAACGAAAAATTTCAAACAAAAAATTTTAAACAAAATTTTCGAACAAAAATTTTCAAACAAAAAATTTTGAAACAAAAAATTTGGAAACGAAAAATGTCAAACCAAATTTTGAAACAAAAAAAATCAAACAAAAATTTGAAAGCAAGAATTTTTAAACAAAAAGTTTCAAGCAAAAAATTTTACGTTTCACGGTTAACCGTCAAACTTTAACCGGTTTTTAACTATTCGATTAACAAATAAACGGTTTTGATCATATTTATCAGTGAGTGCAAAATGATGAACGAAACCAAGATTTTTAAATGTTAAACTTAAAACTGAATACAGCAAAGATTTGAAAATCATCAACCAATCAGATTGCACGAAAGATAGTGATCAACCAATCAGATTGCAGGAAAGATAGTGATCATCCAATCAAATTGCATACACAATAACTTTGCTAGTGTCAGATTACATCACCTTATGATTAAATTTTAAACTGTTGTAGCATGTATTGCCTTTCGTCTATGAGTCATAAGATTCAATAAGGTTAGCTATCAGATTTCAAATCAATCACCACCAATGATCTTAGACTATGAGCTGTGACTAAAGTTCAATGTATTGTTTCAAATTTCGCACCTCATGTTAAAATTCTGTTTATCACCATTCCCAAATTTAAAGAATACTTCTCTTGATATACCTAAGTCTTAGAGTTAATCATATCATTATATGTTCAATAAGGTCAATAATGTCCGTCAATTGTTTACCTGAGTAGAACCAACTGTTTTCTAGAAGTGTGTGTGTACTCAAACTTAAGAAGTACCACAACAAAGGAAATGAATCCCTGTACACTACCTCATCAAGGACAATCACGTGGTACAACGTCTTGCTTACGTTTATATTTGGCGGGAATAATCAAAACCAATGACGCATTCTCAAATTATCCTACAAAGTTTCAATGTACCAATGTCCTGGACTCCTAATCCCATCATAGGTCAATAACCGATCACGTGATCGTAATGATTTACCCAATGAACAATTACCAATTATTGATACGACAATAAGAAATGTACCCCTTCCAAAATTTAAGATTGGTACACAAATACACCTGTGTCTTATGAAAAAAAGTAATAATAAAGCCGGTCAATAACATTTACATTTTGAATATTTGGCCATAAGAGGAACATCAACATCTACAATGGGGTCTTAGAAAACGTTTACCGAATTTTGTTATTTGATAATTCCCAAATTTAAAAGGGAACATAAACATATAAAGGTAATAAACCATATAACATGCTAAATAGGGGTCAATAACCTCCGAAATTTGATTTTTGGTAGTTCTTTACCTATGAAAAGGGAACGATGTGGACCATCCAAATTTATAGTGGTACATATTGGAGACCTGTACTATGATACCAAATGCTTATATTAAACAATTTCTAAAACCGAGTGGATGAGCCAAGATACCCCTCCCAAATTTTTAAAGGATGCATCAATGTACCCATATCTTATGATAGGAAATGAACCTATATACATGACCATATAACCATATAAGGTAATAAAACCTCATCAAAGGGAAGAAATTGGGCCAAAAACCAAACACATGGTACAACATATTGCTTATGTTTATATTTTAGCAATTTTTACCCATGAAAGGGAACAAGATGGACCACCCAAATTTATCATGATACATATTGAGGTCATGTACTATGATAGCGAGGACCCATATATGACCATATAACCATATAAGGTAATAGGACCTCATCCAAAGGAATAAATTAGGTCAAAAACCAAACACGTGGTACAACGTTTATATTTTGTCAATTTTGTACCCCTAAAAGGGAACGAGGTGGACCACCCAAATTTATAGTGATCCATATTAGGGTCTTATACTGTAATACCAAATGTTTAATTGAGCAATTTCCAAATTAAAGGGGTGGGCCATTGTACCCCTCCCGGGGTGCATCAATGTACCTATGTCTTATGATAGGGAATGGACCCCTATATGACCATATAACTATATGATGTAATAGGCCCTCATCAAGGAGATAAATTAGGTCAAAAATCAAACACGTGGTATAACGTATTGCTTACGTTTATATTTTGGCAATTTGGTACCCCTAAAAGGGAACGAGGTGGACCACCCAAATTTATCATGATACATATTAGTATCTAGTACTATGACACCACATGTTGAAATTAAGCAATTTCCAAAATTAAAGGGTTGGGCCAAGGTACCCCTCCCAAAATTTAAAGGGGTGCATCAATATACCCATGTCTTATGAAAGGTAATAGACTCCTGTATACGCTCATGTAAACATATAAGGTAATAACACCTCATCAAAGGGGATAAAATCGACCAAAAACCAAACACGTGGTATAACGTATTGCTTACGTTTATATTTTTGGCAATTTTGTACCCCTAGAAGGGAACGAGGTGGACCACCCAAATTTATCATAATACATATTAGGGTCTTGTACTATAATACCAAATGTTTAAATTGGTCAATTTCCAAAATTTAAGGGGTGGACCATTGTACCCCTCCCGGGGGTGCACAAATGTACCTATGTCTTATGATAGGTAATAAACCCCTATACATGATCATATAACTATATAAGGTAATAGGACCTCATCCAAGCACATAAATTAGGCCGAAAACCAAACACGTGATATAACGTATTGCTTACGTTTATATTTTTGGCAATTTTGTACCCCTAGAAGGGAACGAGGTGGACCACCCAAATTTATCATAATACATATTAGGGTCTTGTACTATAATACCAAATGTTTAAATTGGTCAATTTCCAAAATTTAAGGGGTGGACCATTGTACCCCTCCCGGGGGTGCACAAATGTACCTATGTCTTATGATAGGTAATAAACCCCTATACATGATCATATAACTATATAAGGTAATAGGACCTCATCCAAGCACATAAATTAGGCCGAAAACCAAACACGTGATATAACGTATTGCTTACGTTTATATTTTGGCAATTTTGTACCCCTAGAAGGGAATGAGGTGGACCACCCAAATTTATCATAATGCATATTAGGGTCCTATACTATAATACCCAATGTTGAAATTGGTCAATTTCCAAAATTTAAGGGGTGGGCCAAAGTACCCCTCCCAAATTTTTCAAGGGGTGCATTAATATACCCATGTCTTATGATAGGTAATGGACCCCTATACATGACCATATAACCATATAAGGTAATAGGACCTCATCCAAGAGGACAAATTGGGCCAAAAGACCAAACACGTGGTACAACGTATTGCTTACGTTTATATTTTGGCAATTTTATACCCCTAGAAGGGAATGAGGTGGACCACCCAAATTTATCATGATACATATTAGGGTCCTGTACTATAATACCCAATGTTTAAATTGGGCAATTTCCAAAATTTAAGGGGTGGGCCAACGTACCCCTCCCAAATTTTTCAAGGGGTGCATTAATATACCCATATGTTATGAAAGGTAATGGACCCCTGTATACGCCCATATAACTATATAGGATAATAATACCTCATCCAAGGGGATAAATTAGGTCAAAAACCCCCGAAATTTGAATTTTTGGCAATTTTTTACCCATAAAAGGGAACGACATAGACCCCCAATACTGATAGAGGTACATACTATGGTCCTAGGCTACCATACCAAATTTTTAGATTTGGCAATTTCCAAAATTTAAGGGGGGTGGTCCTATGTACCCCTGCCAAAATTTAGGGGGTGGGCCAAGGTACCCCTGCCAAAATTTAGAGGGGGTGGTCCTAGGTACCCCTAGGTCATTGACCCCGGGCCAGGTCATTGACCTTTCACCCTGGTCGTAAAAGAGAGTGAGGATGAGTCATTCGGCCATACGGGGACCACTACTACTGCTATAATATCAATTTCAATAAACTGCGTACATACACTTCTATTTCATGGTTGTTTGTGTTATTGTGTTTTCAATCCGAATAATCCAATGTACCAGACTAGTTTTCAGGAAGAGAAAGGTACGCATATATATTAAACATACTATCAAGAGCGCCGATCCTGGGGGGACCGAGGGGGCCTGGCCTCCCCTAAGCTCATGTGGCTCCTATTTTATTTATGAGTATACAATATTTGGTATAATTTGAGTGCAATTTGTCTTAAAATCTTCATACATATACCTTCTGCATCTGAATGCCCCCCCCCCTCTTCCAAATTTACAGAGAAATCGGCGCTCTTGCATACTATAGTAATATTTTCTAGTAAGATATTTTTATGATTACTCTATATACATTATTTATAAGTAGCTGTCGTGCCACTGCTTATTAAAATTTTACAATCAAGTAATACTAGAAATCCTATTCTAAAAATACACAAATCACACTTATTTTCTGTAAATTGGCCACTTTTCGATGGAACCGATGGTGGCCAACATAGACAGGTTTCACTATAATAATAATAATAATAATAATAATAATAATAAAAATTCAAAAGTTATGAACATTCCTTACGCAATATTACAAAATTCTTAAGTGTTGAAGATTCCTTTGTACATTTTGTCAATCCTGACACCGAATATTCCGTTTTTGCATCTCTTAAATGATCATTTAATCTGATTTAAAAAAGCGATATACGAATTATAACTGAAAAAAATAACTTCATATTACTTCGTAATGAATCATCAGTGAACAGTTTATCCTCTTTGACTTCTTTCTATCCCCTTTCTTCCTCTCTTTCTTTTTTTAATTGACTATTTCCTCATCTCTAATGAAAGGTCAAACAATGATCTGAAATACTATAAGAAACTTAATATCTTCAATAAGAACAGCGAGTACACTTGATTTCTCTTTTTCTTTTTCTTAGCCCATTTTCATGAAATGACACAACTGTTTGACAACGATTCTTTATGAAAACTGAAAAATAACTATAAGTTAGCTACACTGAAAATGAGACTAATAGTTGATTCTTCCATAAGCAAATAGTACACAACAAATGCAATATATTATGGTAATTAATGTATTGTTAAGGCATAGTAAGAACATTTAGGATTCGACTCAAAATGTGTATCCATATGGGATCGAAATCTTGAACCAAAATCAAAATTGTAAGAGAAAACTGTTACAACAAATTACAAAATACGCGAAGTGAGCGCTACAATTTAAAGATGTCGCCCAAGGAAGCCAGCAGGTTACCTGCTGCTCCGAGTTATTCTGTTAAACCTAAACAAGGCAAACCCGTTAGTGCAGAAGAAAAGCAAATAGTTTATCAAACGATATCAACGTTGTTCAATTCACTTGAAGAAAACTAAGATCTTAAGTAGCTAATTTTCATGTTCTAAGGGAATAGTATACACATTATTTATTTACTTACTTTGTAGTACTGAAGTTACTATTTGTATGTTCGCATGCTATACAATGTAAGAAAGTTAATCAAGAAATTGAGCTTAAGGAGTAAAGTACCATCTGTTTTCATGGATATAGGTAATGATTTAGGTGATAGATGAAAAAGAAATAATCTCCCATAATGATAAATATGCTTGCTGTTACATATCAGCGCCATCTCTTTGTCGTTCAGTTGATAATTTGACATAACTCATTCTAGTTTCATCTGTGATTACAATTTGGAGAAAGATAACAATGTTCAGTTGTTCTTAAAGGACGGGGAATTATATAGTATTGTGTATTTTGCCCCATATCATGGCAATAATTGTGTGAGAGTGAGACGAGTAATGCGCATCGCCGTGGCAGAAATATTGCGGCAAACAGACGAACAATTTCCTCTTCACCAATCAGTAAATAGTCGTGCGCGCAGTGATACATCGAGTTACGCAGTTTGTTTTTGAAGGCTGCAAAGGACTGTGAAAAACGCTTTAAGATCGTACAACTTGACAGTGCGTTTAGATGTAATATTGAGAGCACACCGAACAACAGACACATGCTTTCTAAAATAATTAACTGTGACAAATTTTGTGGAGCTTTTCAGCTGTTGCTTGCAATATATATACAGTGTATTTCAAAACAACATCGACAACGTTTGGAAGATGATTCCAAGATAAGAGGAAAAGGGTGCACAAATGCTTCCTTCCGGATTTACAGGCTGCCTAAAACATGAAAAAATGAGATTTAAAGATCCATAGCTCCAAAACTATGGGACCTACCGTAGTCGGGTCAAGACTTCACTTAGGAACTAATATGTGCGCTATCCAAAAATACATGTTTCAGAATCCTAAGGTACTCACCTAACAATTTTTATAAAAGCAGTATTTTTACAGACATATAATTTGAAGTACTCAGCAACTACCTCTATAAAAATTGTTGCAGAAGTACCACAGGATTCTGAAACATTATATTTGGATAGGGCACATACTAGTTCCTAAATAAAGTCTTGGTCCAACTACGATAAGTGCCATAGTTTTGGAGCTATGAACCTTTAAAGTTCATTTTTTCATGTTTTCGGCAACCTATAACTCCGAAAGGAAGCATTTGTGCACCCAGATTGGTCTATACTTTTCATATTGTCTTGGTGTCAGGAATCACCTCCCAAACGTTGTCGGTGTTGTTTTGAAACACCCTATATATATATGGTATAATGGAAAGAGACTGGATCTAAATTAATGAGTGTTGGGCAGCTATTTAACTGGGTCACGAGCCGCCACTGTATAAGTATACAACTCTAGTACAATCTAGTAGATAATATATTTTTTTTAAATGAAACTAGGGTGGCTAGTTGTAACAACGTAAATAAACAAAAGTAAATATTTAATTAGAAAATTTTAATTCTTCATCAACTAGAAATACATTAACAAGGTAGCTATTCAAATCATTAACAGAGTGATCATATTGATTTTCAATAGCTTCTACTACATCATCTGGCAATAACAAAGTTCCATTCCTAATACTTTCTAACATATGGGTTTTCTTTTCATTTAAAATTTTCGCCAAATTTGCCAACTGCTGCTTGTTTAATGAGCTTTTGCGCTCTTTTATCTCGGTGCTAATTAGTTTTCGCAACGCCACATCTACTTGATGGACTACATTTGTTAAATTCACAATCCTTGATTCAGCTTTATGTTCACTGGAATCATCTAGTGGTGATACAGGATTGGATAAGGCCGCATTGAAAAGCTCACCAAGTTTAGAAGAAATATCATCTTTTGATGTAATAGTTAAGGAGTATTGTTCCCATTTATATTGCACAGGATTCGGTGGTTCGAGTCTCTTATGCATTAAGTGTATCACACTTTCTGGAACACTGTTGGCTCGAGTTTGATTACGTTTAATCGCGTCACTGACCGAGCACTCCAGAAATAACTGACAAAAACCTACACTGTATTTTCTGGCTAGCTGATAGTACTCATATCTCATGCTCCGGTAATACATATTATCATCAATAATTATAATAACATTAGTATCCTTCCCATAAACGGACTCTCTTTTGACTAATATATCCTGCCACAAATTAACCAATTTTAATGCTGTTTCTGTACAAGGGAACTCCTTAAAATTGGGATCTTTTTCTAAAACACGACAAATTGCAAACTCTACTGAATAAACTATACTTTTGCGTGCATCCTTCCAGGTATCACTAGTTTCTGAGTTCTGAAGACTAAGTTCCTCTTGCAGTTCTAATGGAATGAAATCATCATAAATTACAGGCAAAATAAGTAACTCTCGTGATGATTCCGTTAACAGCGTTCTCAAAGAACTTTTCCCGCTGGCTGGTAAACCAATCAAAACTCCGAGACAAATTTTCCTCATTATGAACCCAACAAAATTAGCTGTATTTGTATTTTTTTTCTTTTACATATTACAAAAGAATGTCCAGAAATGATGTTGTTCTCATGTTTGTGCATTGGCAGATGCCTTATTTTCTTCCTTCACTACTAGTTGCTCAGCCGCCTTTCGTTGCGCTTCTTCTTGTAGATTCATCTCCTCAATCCTTTTGTTCACTATTTGAGGCTGGACCTCCATGTATACGGACATTATTTTGTGATTCACATTTACAAATTTACTAGAACACAACTCAACACATCTTGCCTGCAACAGAAAAAAAAAATTAGAATGAAAAAAAAAAGAATAGTATGGATACCCTAAATACACAACAATTCTTAGATAATATAGGATGTATTAAAAAGGACTTTACACTTTGAAAAATCATTGATTTATTCATTTATCTTACAGACATGGTTTATTTTATTTATTTAACAATCACCAGATACAGCCCAGAGGCCATTTTACATTGGATATCCAACAACAACAATAACAATGGAGAGGATTTGGGAAGGTATCGGCCAGGGCCTGTTTCAGTTGGTACCATCCCGGCATTTGCCTGGTAGGACTGAGGGGAAACCTTGGAAAACCTCAGTCAGAATGGTCGGCAGCGGGATTCGAACCCACGACCTCCCGAATACGAAGCCAACGCTCTACTACTTGAGCTACTTCGCTTTAGGTGTCATTTTGCAGCAAAATACATCAAGTTTTGACTCACGTAGTACACCAGTTCAGAAACAAGCCACCGGAAGCGCTACCGGCAGTTGGAGCAAAGATGGCTGCCTTTACTGGTCCCGAGCGTGCTAGCTGTGTGTTTTGGTTTGAAGAATCCAAATCTGGGAGAACCTCTTGATTTTTTTTTTTTTGGGGGGGGAGTCATCAAGAACACGCCCAGACAGCAATTTAAACTTGCTGCAAGTTGCCACAAACTTGCTGTCGCAAGGTCAATTAGCTTGCCGCAAGCTATACTATGCAAGCTTGTGGCAAGCTAGTCTTCACAAGTTAAACACAAGTCAAATTATCTCAAACGCAAGCCAATTATAAGCGTATTCTCATCAATGGCAAGCTTTAATAAGCTTATTGCAAGCGAAACACACGCCAAACAAGTTATATGGAAGCTTGCAGTAAGCGAATTTAGATAAAACAGTATGAAATCAGCATAATTTAACCGTGTGACTAAATCTATGCTACAATATATTGTCCCCTCAACTTCCCAATTATTGAAACAAATGCAAACCGTGAAAACACCCAAGTCTCCGATCCGCTTCTGCAAAACATCAAAATAAGCATAATTGTTACGTTTTAGCTGTGACAAGCAACGCGCCGTTGCTTCTTACAAATATCTAATATGTTGCTATATTAGCAGCGAGTACTTGAAATTTCTACCTTTTTATATAAAAACGCAGAAAAATGTTTATACTTTAAACACAGCGTTCAGATAAAGTTTATACTGTAAGTTAAACTTGAAGTTTATATTAAAATATCTCCAACAGTTCTGTATTCTTTTGCGAAATAAGTAGGCTCAAACCTGCTGCCATCTATGTTCACATTTATGCTTTATACATAAATACTACAATTCGTTATGCCTCATGGTTACCGAAATATGAGGAAATAAAGAGCGACATTATAGGTACGTGGGACTACAGTACTAGACGGCACAATTAAAAAAAAATAATTAAGTTTGTCCTTTATTCAAGCTGAATGCTATCAAGACGCCAACAACGCGAACACTACTTTGTTGCCGAAAGTTAAGAGGTCAGCGTCACGTGGTTTTTGAGAACAACTGAAAATCGAACGCGCGCTGGCTTTTTACTTCAATCTAAAGAAAAGCGTCTCGCAAGTGAAACGTGGGTTGCCCGCACTACAGCTTGCGCTAAGCAGAAATAAGCTTTTGTGTATAAGCCAAAGCGAAATAAAATCAAATAAAAGCGGCAGGCAAGCTTGCGGCAAGCAAATATGCTGTCTGGGCAGTATTTGTTCCACCCATACCACCTTCTCTACCAGAGCTCTGAGCTCGGATTTTCCTCGCAATTGAACAAGTTCACACCTGACATGCTGCAGCGGGTCTGGCAAAAAATCGACTTCAGATGGGACGTGTGCCACATGGAATGGACACATTGAACCTCTTAGGTATAAGGTAAAAACACTTGAAGTATTTTGCTACAAAACGACCAAAACCATGTCTGTTAGCTAAATAAATAAATCAATATGAGTTTTCAAAGTTGTAAAGATTGTTTTGATACACCCTGTATTATGTCTAGGCTACAAATACGACAGAATGGTATTAGTGTAAATGTACTAAGTCCAATCGTGAAAATACCATGGCGTAATTCTTGGCTTCTAAAGGATTCTTAGCAGACACTCCTTGGGTGCCAAAGACACAAACAAGTCAAGAAGATCACTAACCTTACCTAAAGCGTCCAAAATAATAATAATTTCAGAGACGGTTTTAATGTTAGCCTAACGCCATCATCAGTGCAAATAGTGCTAACCTACGCTGTTTGACAAACTACGTTGTGAAAAATTTTGTCGTTGGAGAACCCTAATGTCTATTTACACGAAACTAATTTTAATCCGATGGTTTGTGTATTTTTTCCTACTTTATTCTGTATTGGAAGCCAAACATATTATTCATATTACTCACTTGAGCATTTCCACTCACAAACGATACACACACCGAAATAATCACAATTGAATAAATCTGAAACTAATATTTGATAGTCAGTTCATATAAAATTTAACTACTCTTTTAGTACGAGTAACTATATACAGTCTCACAGGTTCATGGTGTTGAAAGGGGCCCTGTTTAATCCAACTATCAACCAACTATATACAACGTAAATTTAAAAATTGAGTACGAGGGGCATACTGAACGTCGTGAGCAACATGTTTTCACAACTATAATCTTTAGTTGTATGTGAAACCAAGCAGATCATCTCAATCTACAGACCTTCCTTTCTTTCTTTCCAGACGTTGACGCTGTTTGTTGCTAGCAAGTGACCACAGGCAGCACTTCCAAAATGGCGGGCAGCGATGTTTCGTTTCGACAGCGTGCTGTGATTGAATTCCTTGTTAAAGAGGACCAATCCGCTTCTGAAATTCACCGCAGACTGCAGCGTGCCAATGTGCCAATGGAGATGTGTACACGGGTGCCAGCAGTGTTAGGAGCTGGGTAAAACATTTTAAGGATAGAAACACGAGTATCGAAGATGAGCCTTGCAGCGGGTGCCCTCGGACTGCCTCCACGGAACACAACAAAGTAAGGGTTGATGAGCTGATTAGGGGAGATAGGCGTATCACTGTGAATGAAGTCTCTGCAAAACTTGGTGAGAGACATAATGCGGTGAAAGAAATGATTTACACCTTAGGTTATCTGAAGGTTTCTGCTCGTTGGGTCCCACGTTTATTAACCGAGGACCACAAACGTCAGAGAGTAACCACTGCCCAAACACTTCTTCAGAGATTTCGATATGAAGGTGATGACTTTTTGGCGGGTATTGTGACTGGAGATGAAAGATAGTTTCATCATTATGAACCTGAAACAAAACGACAGAGTATGAAATAGCACCACTTGAATTCGCCACCGAAGAAGAAAGCGAAGACAGTGCATTCGATAGGCAAGTTATAGGGAGCGTCTTCTGAGATAAACAGGTTGCATTCTGGTTGACTTTCTTGAGACTCGACAAACCATAAATTCTGCCCGTTACATCCAAACATTTTTGAAATGAAATCTTTGCGTTTTATCTCACGGTTATGCCGGTTAGGCTAAAGGAGATGGTGATGATGAGAAATGAATGAAATGGTGGAATGAAGAAAATGGGAGGAAACGGAAGAACCCCGAGAAAATCCACGAGCACGGTGTTTGTCCACCACAAAGTCCACACGGCGCGAGCTGGGATCGAACCAGGGACCCCAAGCAGCGGAGGTGAACGTTCTACTACTGAGCCACCACGCCCCACAGACACTTTTGAAACTCCGTCGTGCCTTGCGTGATAAACGTCCTGGAAAGAAGATAATCCTTCAACAAGATAATGCGCATTCGTATACTGCACAAGACGATGATGTATATGGAGCAGATCAGCAGATTTCTGAGGGGAACACATCCTCCCTACAGCCCCGACATGGCATCCTCCGACTACCATCTTTTCAGATTTGTAAAAGAACAAATGCGAGGCCATCGCTACGAGACACTAGAGGATATTCAGCAAGCAATGAGTCAGTATCTACGGACAGCTGGAACGGAATTCTATCGCAGGGGTATTTTCAAACTTGTAGAATGATGGAGAAAATGTGTGCGAAAAAACGGAGACTATGTGGAAAAGTGAAAGAAACTGTCTGTAGATTGGGATAATATATTTGGTTTCACTTACAAATAAAGATTATGGTTGTGAAAAAAATGTTGCTCACGACTTTCGGTATGCCCTCGTATTTTCACTTCTCACTACTTGTTTTACTATAAACGTTACTCCCTTAGAATGATCTATTCAAGTTTGTTCATCTGACGGAAATCGCAAGTTGAAATGGACACCAGAAAGAAATCTCGCCTTCAACAAAATGAGGCACCTTCTCACTTCACCACCAGTACTTGCTTTCTATTCCACAAAGAACACAGAACACAATTTAATAACTGATTCGTCTTCCCTAGAAATCGGAGCGGTCTGTTATATCTCTTCTAGACATCCTAAAACCGTCAATCTACTCCCAATTTTTCATCAAAAATTATATGCAATCTTCTTTCCGCTTAAAAAGTTTTTTTTTTAAAAAAAAAAACGAAAAACTTTTTAGGTAAACCTTTCTCTTTGATCACTAACAACATTTCTCTCCTAGCCATAAGGAAAACTGTTGTCCCCAATGCTAAACTTTTACGTTAAATCACATATTATGGAATGTAATAGCAGGTGAACAGGCTTGAAATGAAATTAAATGAAATCTTACACGGTTATGCCGGCTAGGCTAAAGAAGACGATGATGATGATAAATGAATGGAATAGTGTAATATAAAAAGTGGGAGGAAATGGGAGAACCCAAAGAAAATGCACGCACATGGTGTTTGTTCACCACTAAGTTCACTTGGCGCGAGCTGGAATCGAACTAGGGACTCCGTGCACAGAGGTGAACGCTCTACCACTGTCAAATTTGAATGGATCATTCTAAGGGCATAGTGCATATACCTGAAACAAGTAGTGAGAAGTGAAAACAAACATTTAACAACATAAATCTCTAGAATACATCTTAACAATGAGCAGACAGAATTCGAACTGTTAAATGTTAAATACTTTTTAGTGCTTTGTGGACACTTGGAGTGTTTCGTTAACACAGCTGAATAAAATCTTCTAGGAATGTTCACGATCATGGCTCCACCGCGGACTGAAATATCGAATATTGAGTATTTAACAGGGATAAAAAGGTACCGGATGCAGGATTAGTTCCTTTTCTATATTAAATATACATCTTAATGATCTACAAATTATATCATTTACAAGCAAATTTCTAATTTACCAAACTTTAATTCTTTCCATTGGTGGTAACTTGTTTCAACAAAACTTCAACACTTACATGAATAAATTAATAAATATAGTTACATTAAAACAGGAGAGTACTCATTACGGAAAGGATGCTTCGAAAATCAACCAAGACTTCAGGTCTCGGATCGACCATAAGACTCACAAGTCCTGTATGGTACAAAGTGCTTCAATTAACTTAGAATCTACTAAATGGAAGCAAACTTGGTAGTTGAGGAAAGAATTCATTAAAATGCATAAATAAATCAAAAATTTTCCTTACTTTCCCATAATATGGAGAAAGACTCTGTTCGAAACATTTTTTTTATTAGTCTTTGCTTAAGTTCTACAGAAATTACTGTTAAACAAGTACATATTTCCATATTTTCCCGAACATACTGAACAACTGATATTTTTAAGAAAATACGAATAAAAATTTTAGTAAAACAAGTTTTCTTTCAAATTTTGCGAAAATCTAGCGTTGCTTACCTCTTCTTCAGTTAGACTTCGACTACTCATATTGTAAACACAATTTACAAAACATAATTCCGACATCCGATTGTACAGCTGCAGAAAGTCGCGAAACTGGAATAAATAGAAAATACAATTTTAGTTATATTTCAAATTTTAAAAAAGTAATACATATAGATGATGTCACTCAAAGCTAGACCCGATTTTCTCCGTCTAATTTTGGTGAAAAACTGCAAAAGTGAATTGAAATTCTAACATGTTCTGTTGTCTAGAGCAGTAGTGCTCAAAGTGGAGTCCGCGGGACTTAGCCAGAGGGTCCGTGACGTCTAAAAATTAAAATATACAGGGTGATCCATACGTCTTAGTATAGTGAATTATTTTGGAAACAAACACGATAAAAGCAAATCTGACTAGCGGAGGACGGACCTGGGTAAAGGAGCTACCGATTGATACATGCGTGGTGAATGGTAGCTATCTTGGATCCAGATTACTTTTTTTCAAATGGGAAGGTAGGCATGTGAACATCAATTAACACTACTTTTTGCAGGGAAATTGAGTCCCGCAAGCACAAATGCGTTATCATGAGGCGTTCAAAAGTTAAGATGCCCCAAAGTTGACGGTTTTCTGTTTCCTTGCAGGTAGAGCGAGATGGCACTGACGAAGCAGGAAAGAATTGAGATCATCCTAATGTCTGGGGAAAGCAGCAGTCGTGTGATTGCCCAGGACTTCGACGCGCGCCACCCCGAACGACCTGCAATAAGCCACAACACCGTTAGCTACTTCATTAGGAAATTCAATGTAACTGGTACTGTTGCCAACAGACCCCCACGAACCGGACAGATGAGAAAACATCCACAATGGTGCTTGCTGCGAGTGTGAAAAGTCCGAAGCGCAACACAAGACAACTATCAGCGATAACAGGCGTACCACGTGCTTCCGTGATGAGGATTCTCCCTATGAACAAGTGGCAACCCTTCAAGCTGCAGCTTATCCAGTCAACCTTTCAGAGGATGATCCACACCGGCGCATGAAATTCGCCAATTGGACTTTGTCACAATAGACCGAGACCCGCATTTTTCCAGCCAGCGTTCTCTTCACAGACGAGGCAAACTTTTATTTGGATGGGGAAGTGAATCGCCAGAACATGTGCTATTGGTTGGATGCAAACCCACATGCCATCAATCCCTGCAAGAGGGTTACCCCTGCTTATATCATGGTGTGGTGTGGCATATGGAACACGTCGATCATAGGACCCTCTCCTCCTCACGGTAAACTCTCCTCCTGAGACCCCCCTGGATCGAATTTTGAAAAAATGCTTCGTCCTAGTCTGGGGCTACGACCAAGGTACCCCTGACCAAAATTTGGGAACTCGGTGCACTCGTCTGGTCTCCAGGTCGCACACAGACAGATTCCCACATGCTATTAAATGTATGTTATTACTCTTAGAAAATGAAAGACAGTAATTACTACAAGTATATCTACGACATTGAAAGAAATACGCAATTGCAATATTAATTGCTTTGAATTCCAATTAAAACGCAATTCCTGTAGCTTTTTTAACTCCACGGGAAAACAAATAACCAATACGTACTCCTGCAACAGCTCACGCCAAATATTATATGGCACCATTTTTTTTTTCTATGAACCAGTAATACATACAAAACTTTACATTTCCAAGTTAAATTATATACATTAAGGGTGGCAAGCACCAACCGAGAGCAAGTGAAACTAAAGTAGTAAGTTACTAAAAGAGAAGGAAATCGGCGACTTCCAGTCGAGAGTACTGAACTAAAGGAGTAAATTTTTCGTTTACTACTGTAGTAAATTTATTTACTCCAAAACTGGTGGAGAGCACCATCAAAGAGTACGCTACTACATTAGTAACTTAAGGAGTAAATAAGGCCAAAATTTACTCCTAAGCAGTAGTAGGACTATGAAGAATATATGGAGATGGAAGAAGAAGTAGACATCCCAAGAATGAGAGTTTTAATGGAGAGAAGAGACCTATTTGCAATGTACAGTGATATTGATTTCAAAGAGCGTTTTGGGTTGCTTAAGGAATCTTTTGAACGGCTGCCTGATATGTTGGAGCCGTTACTGCAGCATAATTCTGACAGGAACCGTGCTTTGTCTTCTAGGCTGCAACTTCTTTGTAGATTGCGAATCCTTCGCACTGGTACTTATCAAATCTTAGCAGGGGATCTCATTAACATACATCGTAATACTGCTGGAAGAGCTTTTAACAGTGTGATAGACATTTCAATTGCCTTAAAGCCACTGTGTGTGTGTCCACGCCACAGAACAAATATATAGGTACACAATCCATGACCCCTATGACATTCGGGAATCAACCAATTCGATAGAATTCACTTTTTTCCTTGATATATATACTGTATATATAATGGCGAATCCAGGATATGATCAAGGGAGGGGCTAAACCATAGTTTGCCGTTTTATGCAATATAAGCAGGATTGAAGCCCATTTTACCCTGGATAAAATGGGCTACAATCCTGCTTTACACTGCATAAAACGGCAAACTATGGTTTAGTCCCTCCCTTGATCATATCCTGGATCCGCCACTATATATATATCAAGGAAAAAAAGGTAATTCTATCGAATTGGTTGATTCCCGAATGTCATAGGAGGCATGGGATGTGTACCTATACCTATACTTTGTCCTTTTGGAGCACAAGCAGAATTATACAGAAATTGCAAGAATTTCTTTTTTATCAATACACAAATCATTTCTGATACCAATATGAAGATTTTGAACGTGGTAAGCCACTGGCTGAGTTCCACTCATGATGCACGCATTTGAGACAATAGTAGAATTCCTCCAGAATAGGAAAACGAACAAATGGGTTGCTTGTTGGAGATAGTGCATATGCTCTCTCCAAACATCTTATGACTCCTATGTTTCGACCTCATACAAGAGTCGTAGGGCGCTACAATAAAGCCCATGTTGTTACAAGATGTGTAATAGAACGTACATTCGGTGTTTGGAAGAACCGTTTCCAAATTCTCACTAAAACAATGAGATATAAGCAAAACATATGTGGGAATGTTATTGAGGATACTGCAGTTCTGCACAACTTTGGAACAGAAGTAGGTTTGTTTCACCCTGATGCTGTGCAGTGTTTCTTTCAGAAAAAATGTCCCGGAGGGAACACTTAGTATTCGAAGGGGATCATATTATTTTTACATGGTATTATTATATTATAGAAGCATTATTTTCGTCTCCTCCCGGAGAAAACTCTCAGAGCGCTTCCGAGGGGCAATCCCCCTCGCTGCTGAACGGGACGCTAAACTAAAAAATCAATCAACTCAGAAGGTCTATTATGTTAATTATCTTAATTAAAATTGTATCTAATTTGCTAGTAAAATAATAAATTAGTATAAATACTTTTCCTTCTTAAATGAATAGATAAGGCACTGGATCGTCACTACTGCAGTGAAATGTCACCCATTTTATTTATGTATAATTTTAGTTAGTTTCTCTTTTTCTTTCTTTTCTTTCTTTCTTCTTTATTTTGCAATTAGGGGATTAAGATTTTCATTTTATTTCTCTCTTCAGTACACAGAGTTATATAATAAAGATATTTTGATTATTTCTAAGAAAAATAAGATGTCTACTTTTATAACTTCGCTTATACAAATAAATATTAGAATGTGGTAATTAGAAAAATTAAATGTACTGATGCTTAAACACAAATATTATGTCATGTGAAAAACAAGAATATATTAACCATTCGAAAATATATCAAGCAAACAGAATATGTTTCATACATATAAAATATATTCACATTCATTTATTAAATCATAACTTTCTGGAGCACATTGCCTGAAGAACCGGAACCTGAAGTCTCTTCCATTTCGTTCTTGAATTCGTTCTTATTCATAACTTTCATTTTAAGGTTATGCTCTTCTTCCACGATTTCTCTTTGTCTTTCAATTAACAACATTTTTGTATTACATTCCTCTCGTATTAAACGCATTTTTAACGAATGAAGCTCATCTGCTTTTCCCAACAACTTGCTGTTCTTCACTACAACCGCATGTTCTCTGCCTTTTTTCATGGGCGCATCTTCTGATAAGCTTCAGCTCCCAATAGGAAACGAAATGCACGTGCCAGCAGTATGCAGAAATGGCTTACTTCTTTAGTAAAAAGGCGTTACTACTTTAGTTACAACTAAAGAAGTAAATAGTAATTGAGCTCTCCAACAGTTATTAAAAGAATATATTACTACGGAAGTAATTTACTAAAGTAGTCCAGACTAAAGAAGTAAGAGTTACTATAAGAGTAATTTACACTAGTTTGGTGCTCGCCATCCTAAGAATTATTTCAAGAAAGTGAGGGGACAACTACTCCCTTTTGCCCCCCCTAATCGCCGCCCATGTGTGTGTTTATCAAGAGTTTACGAACACTTACACTTTTTACTAATATTTTTTGTTTTTTGGTTTAAACCATCCAACGCTGACCCTTTCTGTAAAAATCAATCTAGTGCTACTTCTCGTGTCTATGTAAGGATACTATCTGGGGCAGGCGTTGTAAAGTTGACCCAAATTAATTCCGTAGTATTACTCTTTTTTTCGTGAAAAGATTTTACTCGTCAGATTTGCACATTTATGCCCTGATAGTTTTAATTGTCCACTATCTACTTTAAATATATTTACTGTTTATTAATCACTGATATTTATGGGTAAACTTTGCAGTAAACGCTCCAGCTGCGGATCGACAAGTAGGGTAGGGGTAGGAACAACTTAGCTTAAGGTTAGGGAAGTTCTGATCCATTTTCATAAAAGCAACAGTGTGTAATTTCTCATTTCTGAGCGAGTATCAGTAGGTATATCAGCTGGAACGGGCATTGTAAAGGTAACCCATATATATATGATGCAGATTGATTATACGGATCCACAGATTTGTAAAATTTTCAAAAGAAATTTGTAATAATATCTTAATAGAGTACGGTATTGTGTAAATAATAAAAATATGGCGTATTCTTATCTGAAATGCGTATGTATGTGAAAATACATTAATGAAAATCGAACCTGGTATGCACGTATTTGCCCATACAGTAAGTAATATACATGGACAATTTCTAAAATTTACGGAAAAATTAGTAATATTATAATACATAAGTATGTGAAAAATGGATGTACGATCTGTTGTTACGTTCGACACATCCGGATTTATACGTATAGTGGTTTTCAAAGCTAAACCAAGTTTTCTTATCAGCAGTAAAATTGTCATATGGTTGTTAGCGGCCACGTGCGGTTTGTCAACCAGTTGGATGTTGCCGGTATTACAAAAGCTTAGCCGCTCTCCCTGACGCCAGGGTAAACAATGAAGTCTCGAACTATTCTTTCTGAGCGTTGCAAACTAATAAGCAGATACATAAAACCAGAATAACCATTTAAAATAGGGATAAAATACATACAGGTCATTCAACAAGTAATTTTCTCTCCTATTAATATAATAATAATAATAATAATAATAATAATAATAATAATAATAATAATAATAATAATAATAATAATATAGTTTCAATTAAAAGACAAATTCTGACCAAAGCATATATTAACTAATAAATAATAGCGTTACAGTTTCGGCAAATTAATCTGCCGAAACTGTAACGCTATTATTTATTAGTCAATATATGCTTTGGTCAGAATTTGTCTTTTAATTTATATAAGAAGTTCCAAAGCTAGAATGAGTGGTATTCAAATAATATAGTTAATAACATCACGAATCTCACATAAAGCACTATATCAGACCTGGTTGAACATTATTTTGAAAATTCTCACATAAATAGATAAAATAAACAATTGGAACTTAACACTTTAAGAGTTCAAAACATGTCCTCGTTTTCGTTTTCATCAGTTTCTGAGGACGATTGATCTATTTCTATGACAACATGATCTTTGTCTCCATCAAAAATATTTTGCAAGACACGATAACTTTGTTCAATGTCCCGGGAAAACATTATTATTATTCGACAGGCCATCTGTCTATAATGACAATTTAAAACTTTTTTCTTTAAAAAAAAGAAATGACTAAAAAGCATTCTATTAAGTACCTAAATCCTCATATGTATTAATGTATGCAGGTTAATATCTGAGTAATAAAGCTATTATTATTAATTTCCTGTGTATAGTATCCTAATTTGTAGTTTGTCCAGTTTTTATACACGTGACGAATCACATTAGAAAGAAACTGATCAATTATATATTTACTTGTATAACTATATCTTAAAGCTAGAAACAATATACTTACAAGCAGAGCAGATAAACAGGCAGAATCTTTATTAAGCCTATTACTAATATTACATATTATTATTAGCAATAATAATAATGGTAACTAAATTCCTGGCGCAACAGCCTTTAGAAGGAATGGACTTATGGCACTCATTTCTGTGGGGTAATGCGTTTAGAGGTCTGCACGGGCTCGGGCTACTATGTATAACCGTAATGGGATTAGTTATACTGAGAGCTTTATACAGTTCTACCTGAGTTGGAGCGGCCACGCCGGAATCTAGTTACAATGAAGGATTTATGGTAAGGATAAGTAAACCCTTAGATCTTGAGCTTCGAGGAAAAAATTGGTTATGTTTTGTCGCGTATTATAGAACAGAAATCAAAATATAACACGTTGCACATATTCTCCTTTATGTAACTATTGACCACTGTGTATAAAGTGAAGGAACGTGACTCAGGGTATATGAAGGTAAAGAGTGAAGAAGTGGAACCACTGAAGTATTAGTGAAGCTCTTACGAATTTCTGAAGTTGTTACAAATGGTCAGCACGAAAGAATGATAAGATGTAGAAAATAGTAACATGAAAGCTTTTTTTTTTTCTGATTTGTAAGTGAACGTGAAGGAACCAATCACATATCTTTGTAAAGTGAAAGCAGTGGTTGGCTATTGTTTAGCTTTGGAGGGCCAGAATTTGATCGACTCTTTTTTTTTTTTTTTTTTTCGATATTCTATTCATATTCGCTTAGGTTAGGTTAATAACATTTAATTCAGACAGTATTGCCGAGCAAGCGTTAGAGAGTGAAGGCGAGTTAGAACCCCGCAGGGCAAACCGTTTTCTGTCTTCTTTAGTGTTGGCCTCCCATTACTAAACATTTACCCAGTGGTCTTCCCCAATCCTCATATACGACCGCTCGGCCCGCAAACTACGCTCCTGCTTTGACTCGGTTAGATAGCATTCGTGCTTTCTAGTGGCAGCACAGGGTGGTTCTTTTGTACAAGGCCTCTTAAAGTTAACCTGCACCGGAGAATGCAAGTGCACATATCAAAGGTAATTACTGAAGGTACAAAAATGAATGCAGATAGAAGTATATATTCCATGAATTTATATATGAATCCATATAATCAATCTGGGCGATATTCATATTTGAATGTTAGATATTAAAATACGAAATAATACAGAAAAATAACCCAGCTTACATTTCTCAGTGTCGCGTAATCGTCCATCACAAAAACACATGAATGCCTCAAATTACTTACTAAAACTGTAACGTCTAGTATTTTTGTTCACAACTTTTATTGTACTAACTTAGTCACAATTTTTAAATTGCTAATACTTATATTAAGAATCACGTTTTGAATTTATGCATCACGGTTCACAGTCTATTCACACTTCGTTTCGTAATAAGAGCAGAAGCACTACTATTGTGCATTTCGCGCTTCATTTGTTTGCAATTTGACTGCCATCTGTAATGAATTGCAGAAGCGTAAATTGCGTGGCATGACGTCACGAAAACAGAAGGGTAAGCTGTATAGTTAGTAAATAATTGTGATTTATCTGTAATGACCACAAAGATTAAGTAAGTGTTACAAGAAAAATGAAAGTGATACTTATTAGTAAACATTGCTTTTTATAGCTACCAATACACTTCTGGGTCTTAAATATTTCAAGTAAAATAACGTTATTTGAAAATGAGTTTTTAGGTCAGCAGGTTGGGAGAATAGAAAATTTTAGTTTAATCTACGGAAGTAATTTGTACCAAGTTTCTAACAAGATGTATTGTAGCTTAATATTTTTTATTTGTACACTTTGTGCTAGTTGGATTCAAATGTTGGACCCAAGTGTAGTGTTAATGACCATTCCGTTTAGTTGACTAGTACATTTTATTTTAACAATACTCGGCAGTCGAAATACATATTATGAGTTATAGGATATAGTATACGAGAGTGCCTCATCATTTAGCGAGGACTCACGAAGTGCAGTCTTTTAAGGATTATTCATTGAGAATATAGGAACTTGAAAATGAGGTAAAAATGCGACTTTCATTTAATTACTGAGTAATATAAAATAAAATGTACGTCGGTTTGCGTTGCGTTTCGTTGTGTTTTATGGTATGCGAAGAATAATAATGTGCCCTTGTACGTAGTGTATGAGTATATGTGGGGGATTTGAAACACATATCGCATGTCACGTGCATGCTTCTTACTACTTCTAAATGTAATAAAATCATTTTTATACGTAGTGCAACAGTAGGAAGTATCCACGCGCACAGATCATGAGGCACTGTTGTATACTATTACCGAGTTATATTTTTAAAACTTGTTCATAATGTTGCTACCGTGATGTTAAGTTTGGAAAGGTATGTTTACTATTTACTGGCCTTAGAATGGACGCCTGCTTATACGGAGTCAAAATACTATATGTCGTTTGTTCATTAGGAGTGTCAGCATCTGAATGTTAAAATTAATACTAATAACGAATCTTAACTAGAAGTCGATGGGTCTGGGTTCCGGCTTGACGTGTCGGTGCGTAAATCGATGCACTATCCATTGGGCATACTTTAAAAATACTGTATATAGCTAATATTCCACGGATGGTGACTCCGGTTTAGACCCACATGAACCTGTTCTCGACGTATTACTATTTATTTGTTATTTTAATGTACCTTGCCTAGAATTACTCTTTTTTTTTCTATTTCTGTTGTTCACTGTTAATAACAAATATTTATTGTCATGTTTTCTTTACCCTTCACTAGATATATATTCATTTGTATTGTAATGCTGCTGAATATTGGTAGCCTACCTTGCTACCTTCCGCTGTTGAGTGTTACAAACTACGCACTATTGACAAATAACGAAGACAATGAATCCTTCTCATGTTTCCAACCAACACTATAGACAACACATTACAATAGGATTATGTAAATAAACTTTTAGAGGTTGATTGGGGGCGGAACCTCCTATCAAATATATGTTCCACAGACATCAAAAATTACAAAATGCATACAAAAATACTTCTTTCCTATACCAAGTTGCCGCACAAAGGGATATTTATATTTATGAATGAACTTCTCGAAAATAAAAAGTATTCTTATTGTCTTAGAAAGTGTTTCTTAGCTAGGAGTTGCATTAATGGGTTCAGAGTGACTTTAGGAGAGCTGAGTATAACTACAGCATGTACACATATGGCAACTGCAGTACATAAAACGAATTAACTTCAAAGCACAAACCAACTTGTGTTAGGTGCCCACTAAAAAGCACGAATGCTATGTGACCGGGTCAGGGCAGGAGCGCAGTAGAGTAACTCGAGTGGCAGCGAAGGGATGCGTTAGCGACAGTGGGTATATGCATAAACGAGAGTAGTGGAAAAACACTCCTATGATCGCTTTGTACACTGCCTTCACTAAACACTTCAATTCATTATGTCTTTCTTAGGGAGTATTACTTATTGAAGACCACACTTCCCATTTCATATTGGGCCATTCTATCTTAAATCGACCAAACTATAAGCATTTTAAAATTTCATGGTTTCAGATTTTGATAATTTTTTGTACATTGAAAGACATATTTGAGAATAGTTATTTCCCAAAATAAAACTTTTCCAGCCCTCGTAAGTAACTAGTAATTACGCAATTAGCTTCACGGTCACGTCTCAAACACAGTTGTTTTTGCATTTTATTGTTTATTTCAATAACCATGAGTGCTATGAAGCTAAAAAATTTCATCCCTATGTAATTTTGCCTGTAGATTTCAAATCTGCAATCAAAACTAATGAATATTGTATAGGTGTAGAGTTATAGCAGCATTAAGGTCCCAAGTTCAGGTCCCGGAATGAGTATGTGGTGAAAGTTGTACATGTGTGAAATTTTAGCACAAGGTGAAGAAATACCTATATTTTTGTGTGAACCAAATTTGGTTTTAGATATTTGACCCTAAGGTCCCCAAAAATCTGAATGTGTCTTTTGCCTCATATCGAGCGTCTGAAATAATCATACAGGCTATTTGATACTGTATAACTTTTATTACAACTATTCCACACAGTAGCCTACAATCATGACGGGGGACAGGACCCCCCCCCCCCCTCCCTGACTCACGAAAATGTATATATAATATAGCAAACCACGTATATTAAATATCAGACGCAATATAGCAACCATGGAATGGTCCGCCCCCTAGAAAAGTTTCTTTGGGTGCCCCTGTCTGCAAGTATAGCAAAAAATAACAGTTGCCTTATCTACTAAAATCAGTGTTGTGCAGTATATCAATGTTTACTGAAATTCTTGAATAAATCGTTAATTTTATTAACAGTTTCATGTGGCACACTATGTGATCTTCCACTAGCCGTGATAGAAATGTGATCTATTGCATCAATAAGAATGTGACCAGTTGGCATCTATATGATATCGTCGGTTCGAGACCAGTGAAAAGTAGAAGCGGACCCTGCAGTGCGTAAGAACTTTGTGTTGTAGTCCTGATATCGCTCAGAATATTCCAGCACCATCGCAATCCACTATTTGCAGTGATAGACACACGCTGTAAATTTTCCTGGATCCAAGAGTGTAACTTCTGATGTCTTCTGTTTGTGCTTTTGTATCTAGCACAAAACTTTTAGCTTTTCTCTAAACTCTTAGCTTTTCCATTGATGTAGAGGAAATTGTCCAATTTTTAAACTTATCTCACTACCAGGAATGAAAGCATAATTATTTCTTGTTCCATGTATTATTTTCACAGGAATAAACATACGAGGGTGGATCAAATATAAACAGGATTTTATTTTTTTATTTAAATTCATTTATTGAATACCACAAGACACTTACAATTTATTTTTCCACATAGTTTCCTCCTTTGGAAACGCATTTGTCCCAGCGTATGGGCAGCTTTTTGATGCCCTCATCGTAAAAAGAACAGGGTCGTGTCACCAGCCAGTTGCGCACGAACTCTTCCGCACTCTCATCATCTTCAAATCGTTGCCCTCCTAGAGCTTCTTTAAGCGGTCCGAACAAATGGAAATCGCAGGGCGATAAGTCCGGACTGTAAGGAGGATGTTCAAGTGTAGTCCAATGCATTTCCTGTAGCTTCGAGACAGTTCGAGCTGCAGTATGGAGTCGTGCATTGTCGTGCAGGAGGAGGATCCGTCGAATCGATTGGTCTCGTCTTTTGCGGCGATATGCAACTCTCGACTTGTTCAACAGCTCGCAGTAGTATTCAGCATTTATTGTGTGTCGCTTATGTAAAAAGTTACTCGTCGATCGTCGTCAATAATGCCTTTAACCACACGAATGTTTTCGTCTGTAATGCTGGTACGATCACGGCGATCGTGTTGCTGATTTTCCACACGTTCTCATCTTTCTTTGAACTTTTTATGCCAGACACACACACGCGTTCTTGACAATATTTGATCCCCGAACTGTGCAGTCAATCTCTGGCAAATTTCTGCCGCTGTAATTCCTTCACAAGCAAGAAATTTTATAATTATACATTGCGCAGTGGAGGGGTGCACCTGTTGCTCCGACATCACAAGCGGTACTGACGAAATGGCGGGAAATATCTAACAGCACGCTCTCTCCACTCCCAGCGGTCCCGCCTAAACATAGCAGAAGCGCGCGGCCAGTCCTACCAACTGTTGATTTTCAGGAACAGAAATCCCGGTTATATTTCATTTTTCATGTATCTCTAATGTAGTGTATGTTGAAAACGAAAAGAATTTTCGAACTAAACCTCGATTATGTTTATTATACAAGACGGTAGGAAAACATTTATTTGATGCAGTGTTGTGAAGTTGATCGAGAGAAAAAAAAATAGCTCCGTCAGATGAGTTAAAAACAGGGTTGGCTGGTTTAAATCAAAAAGCGAAAAGTGTAAGTGTTCGTAAGATCTAGATGAATACACATTTGTCAGTTATCACGTTTCACTCCCGTATATTATTCGAATTATATTCAGACCTAAATTCCCCATTCATTACTCCAAGAGATTATACTACAAAAGCAACATTCGTTTATTTATTTATTTATTTTTAATATAAGTGCATGAATATTTCTGTTGTGATTTTTGTTTAGTTGGTTATTGTTATGCAAGTGCAATCAAAGAAAAATTCTAAATATGTTTCGTTTTAATAATGTTTACTATTGGTAAAATACATCTAAATGCCGTACTTTGTGGGGGGGGGGTCATACAAACCCCACGAGATGCATTTACTGAAATCAGAGTTTTCTTTGGTCTCTATTTATGTATAAATGGGTCAGAGCCAAAATAGACTCACATAACTCGTATCTTTATTCATTTTTCTTACTAATATGCAAATTATGTCATTGTATTTCTTTGACTTGGACTAACAATGGTCGTAGTGAACAAACTTGGACTAAATTAGTTCTTCTGTACTCTGCAGTATTTTGAAATTGTCCATATGTAATTCTGTATAATGGTTTCACTTGTGCAACTGTTTATCTTTTTGTCCTACTGAAATGACACTTGACAGTTATATTAATAAGTATGTAAAGATCATTGCAACGTGTTTTTATCAGGAGTCCTTCGTGAGTGGGTCGGCAGACGTATCGTATTTGTGGCCAATTAGTGCCGGTTTCGAATTTAAATTGAGGACAATTTCTCTTAGATATAACCCGAGAAGTGGTTTGGATTCCGCTTTAAGCTTATGTGACCCCTTCCAGCATAACCCTGTTGTTGCATAATAACACCAAGGCGAAACAAACTTATTTCTGTCCGTATATGATATATAGAAACCGGATGTTAGGCAAAATGCCTATTCTTCAATATTAAAGATATGATCAAAAATAACGTTTTAAAGTTTATATGGGGGGTTATAGTTTCAATTTAAGCCAATTTTATTTTGCTATTTTGCCTATTTCGACCTTTACTGCCTAAATAATTGCTTTAGTGCCTAATGTTGCCTATTCTATGCATTTTCTTCAAATTAAGCCTTCATTGGGAAAAAATGTAATTTATATAACAAATAATACAAACACATATGTGTATATTAGGTGTTTGTAAACACAAGCACGTGGTACGTGACAATATATATATACAGTAGGGATGGCCAAAATTTTCCGGAATCCGGATTCCGGAAATTTTGTTTTCCGGAATCGGAAAATTTACTTTCCGGATTTCGGAAAAATTCCGGATTTCGGAAAAATTCCGGAATTCGGAAAAATTCCGGAATTCAGAAAAATTCCGGATTTCGGAAAAATTCCGGAATTCGGAAAAATTCCGGAATTCGGAAAAATTCCGGAATTCGGAAAAATTCCGGAATTCAGAAAAAATCCGGAATTCGGAAAAATTCCGACATTCGGAAAAAATCCGGAATTTAGAAAAAATCGGAATTTTTCCGAGAACCGGAATTTTTCCGATTTTACTTTCCGGATTCCGGAAAGTAAAAATTCTGGAATTGGCCATCCTTAGCTAGTAGCTGTTAAAGGAGAAACACAATAATGAATAGGCTATATATACTGTATTAATTTCTTGTAGTTGGATATGTCTTTATCATTTACGTAGACAATTGCTACTGCAGTTATTTACTACTTTATGAGAAAGGTCTTATTTCCACACACAAAAAAGTCGCCGGTATGTCTCAAACATTATCGCGTTCCCACCTGCAGCTGCTTCAAAGCACTGCAAACTACTTTTTAACCAGGCGAAAGGCAGTGAAGAAAAATAAATCTCAACAAATATTCTAATAACATTCGCTTATTGTCAACATACCTACAGTGAGCGCAGAAAGTGTTCGTACACCGTGCATACTTTATATTGAAAACAGCTAGCATGAGAACGGGAGGTGGAAAATATATATATAACCAGAATTAAGACTACACATTCATACATTTTATTTCTATATACAAGAGAAAGGCCAAACAAACACAATCACTGTTCAGAAGAAAAGAGAGAATTCCTTTTTTGTAAACGCAAAAAGTCACCGTACACTTATGCTTGAATTAATGCTTATAAAGTATATTAAGTTATTTAATATTTTGTGGGATTACCCTGTGCGTTAATGATTGTCTGTAGTCTTCGTGGCATTGATTTCACCTGTAGTAGTTCGTAGTTCTGTAGCTTCGGGACTGATTATGTCCCATTCTTCTTGAATAGCTTTTCTTAGGCCTTCTTTAGTAGACAAGCTGTGCCTTCTGATTCTTGTCTCCAGAACAGATTATAGATGTTCTATGGGGTTCATGTCTGGGGATTGGGGAGGTGTGCGAAGCTGTTTCAAGGTATTATAGAGTCAGGAGCGGATCCAGAGGGGGCGATCGCCCCCCCCCCCCACAACAGGAAACTCTTATTTTATATATAAATAAACCCATCTATAACAAGTTTGGAGCTCTTAAAAGTAGCAGTATTACCGCCGACCGCCCCCCCCCCCCAGAAGTCCGTCCTGGATCCGCCCCTGGCAAACCTTGCAGACAGGCCTCGTTCAACAGTACAAACAATATTTGCGATGTATAATGTTTCTATCACTGTGCGAAACCATAAAAAAAATAATAATAAAAAAAAAGAACTGGAAGACCAAGAGTGTTGAGTGAACAAGTTAAACGTTACATTATTAGGGAAAGAAAAAAGGTTACAAAAAGTAGTGCTGTGCAATTGGCAACGGATCTGGAAACACGCGGTGTTAAAGTATCAGCCAGTACAGTGCGGAATATTTGCAGGGTATCATGGTCGGATAGCCAGGAAAATGTTCTGGGTGAACAAGACAAATCGTATAAAGAGACTAAAGTTTGGAAAAGAGTATAAAGATAAGGGATCAGGCTTCTTTCTGAAATAGGGTCATATTTTCGGACGAAAGTAAATTTAATTTTATCGAGTCCAATGGGAGGCGTATGGTATGGCGCAAGGTGAATACAGAGATGAATCCTCAAAATCTCGTCCCTAAAGTAGGACACGGAGGAGGGTCCGTGCTCGTCTGGGGTTGTATGAGTGCCTCAGGAGTGGGTCGTCTCCACCTTATCGATGGAGTGATGATCCACAAAGTGTATATTAACATATTAAAGGAATATCTCCATACTAGTGCGCAGAAGATGGTTCTTGAAAACAATTTATTGTTCAGCAAGACAACGACTCCAAACATACAGCGGAAAATACTCGATTGTGGCTACTCTATACAGGGGCGGATCCAGGACGGACTTCTGGGGAAGGGGCGGTCGGCAGCAATACTGCTACTTTTAAGAGCTCCAAACTTGTTATGGATGGGTTTATTTATATATAAAATAAGAAAGTTTCCTCTTGTGGGGGGGAGCGATGGCCCCGATCGCCCCCCTCTGGATTTGCCCCTGGGGTTTGCTATCTTTCTCAAAGACTTACCCTTCTTATGCACTTTAATAATTACTTTTCTTGTCTCCTCATTTGTTTCTGTTCGGTTGCTTCCCATTTCGACAGCCCACCGTGCAGTTTTTTCACTCCTATTCACAACTAAACTCATTCTGTTACTCGTCATGCTATACAGAGGTGTATACTCAGGTGAATACTAGTGAACCCCAGTTGTGGTATCTTTGTTTCGTATTCGTACGTCAGGTGTACGATCACTTTTTGCGTCTACTCTATACATTTTCTACGGAATTTATTTACTTTCTGACCATTAAACTTGTCTTTGTGGTTCTTTATTGATATATTCATAAAGCTTAGTTTTCATTATTCATATTGTGTGTGTTATTACACTTCTTAAATTTTCTGTTTCTTTTTCGCAGGCATTCTCGTTTCAATAGCATAGGTGTGCGAACACTTTCTGCGCTCACTGTATGTACAGTAAATACAAATTTATAATTTTTGACTTTACGAAGTATACAATGTAATTGTTCAATAATTAACATAAGCAGGCATTCATTAATTTATATTAATATAATAATTAACAAAACTAATAAGCGGGTGATTGATGACTCAGTGGTAGAGTTTTCATCTATGGTATTCTAACCCAGGACATGTGGGTTTTCGATGGCTAATTTTGTGTTCGAAAATTTTCCCGGTGGTACTCTTGGTTCCCTTTCTTATATTTGTTCCATCATCACTCATTAACGAATTTAGTTTATCAAAACTCTATAGCCATATATTCATTCTGTCCGTCAGTGAAACAAACAGTCTCAAGAACTATCTGATGGATTACCAATCAATTTTGGCCATGATGTACAGAGTCAATAGTTAAGAATCGAGTTCCCTGATGAATGTAATATTCAAACCGGAAGCGGTACAAATCAACCATTTCCGGTTTTAACGTTAATCATTATATAGTAAATATGGTAATAGATAGCGAGAAGCGGTTTCCAGTAATCGACATATATAACATTCATGTAGATAGAATGTTACCCAGTTTGTGCATCTGCTGAAAATAATGAGCTTAGGTATTTAGAGAGCATTTTCCGCTTTAGAAAATGTGTGCTTGGTAAAGAATGTAGAGAATTAGCTGAGTCAGGCACGTAGCTAGAATATGGTAATAGGAAGGGGGGGGGGGTCTGTCACGAAATACTGTGGTTATTTACCAGGGGCTCAATCATTCTAAACTATTTTATTGGCAACATATATTGGTTCGTTTAGCCAAGATTTCTAATGGGGGCATGATATGAAATACTACTGTGGTTACACACCAGAGGCTCGATCAATCTAAATATTTTACTGACAACATACCCATATTGATTGGTTAGGACAATAAAATGAGGATATATTAGTAAGTATTTTAATAAGAAGCTATGAAGAAATCTCGAGTAAAAGAATATAAAAAAAGTCAGGGCCTAAAATTCAACGAAATCACAGCTCCACACTGGTAAAAAAATTCTATATAGTATAGAAAAACTAGTTTAGTCAGCATTTGTTTCGACATATAATCAGTGTTCTGTCCAGTACATCATGTTTACCTGCGACTAAAAATATTATTATTATTATTATTATTATTATTATTATTATTATTATTATTATTATTATTATTATTATTATGTAGGAAAATTTGGCATCCAGAGCAAACGAAATTAAAGGCACATTAGGATACATATTTAATTGTATTGTATTAAACCATAAAATACAGGAAAGGACGTAGAGAGGAAACATCTTGGCATATTTCTCCCTCGTTGGCAGCAACACGATCGCATTACTAAATGAAAGTCAGATGGTGCGAGGGTGTTTCCTCTCGACGTTTCTTCCATTGTGCGCTTGTTTCAATGGAGACACAAACAACCGCTGTTACTATGTGAAATTTTTCAGATGACCTCCGTTGGAGATATTCACGATACACCACTGGTGTCGCTACTATTTTTATTGCATTCTACATATACGATTTGGTAGTTTAAGTGTTTGTTTGACGGCTCTATGTGCATTATTAGCTGAGATAAAGGCCTGCTACGGGTAGTCAGATACAAGTCTGCAACAACGCTTCTAGCGGCTAAATGGGAAAGCATATGACAAAGTTTATCCTCTAAAAGTTGCATTACATTTAATGTCCTTTCGAACGATTCCAACAGTTATACAGGGGGGCGCGGTGGCTCAGTGGTAGAGCGTTCACCTCTGGTGCTTGGGGTCAAGGGTTCGATCCCAGCCCCCGCCAAGTGAACTTTGTGGTGGACAAACACCGTGCTCGTGGGATTTCTCGGGGTTCTCCCACTTTCTTCATTCCACCATTTCACTCATCTCTCATCATCACCGTCTCCTTTAGCCTAACCGGCATAATCGTGGGACGTAAAACTTAAAGATTTCATTTCATTTTTTTTTCAACAGTTATACCACTTTCCATTGCAAATTTTGAAGTTGTCCCCCATTGAAGGTATTCACGAGAAGCCACTGGTCTCGCTACTATTTTTATTGCATTCTACACATCCGATTTGGTAATGCAATTTTTTGTTTGAAGGCTTTACGTGCAGTATTAGCTGCGATAAGGCCTGGTACATTCTTTTTGAATCACCATATATATATATATATATATATATATATATATATATATATATATATATATATATATATATATATATATATCTAGTAGTTTCATAAAAGCGATACCGGGGGATAGTCTACAGCATTCTACTTACTCCCCATTATCACTGCAGCATACACAAAACAATGGGAAGTAATGACGAAGAAACAGAAACAGATGTTACGTTTCTTATATTAGTAGGCGTACCTATTTTCAGGGATCTCTCCACGTGGGGCGTGGTTTTCCGTACTTAGCATCGCCGTGACGCCGCCCTACACTAAAATTCCGCACTGCACCTTTCCCACACTTAAAATTGCCACGTTAATAAGTGAAAAGAACAAAAATACTCCGAGTTGGTGAAGTACTTCTCCACTGACAAGACCATGTACTCTTTTCCCCAACATGCTCAACTTGGCTCAAATTTACTGCGCTATAGGCTACTGCCTACGGTACCTGTTCATACTGCTGACTGTGAGCGGGATTTCTCAAAACCGGGTAATATTTAGTCAGTAGTGGGTGCCCACACTAAGGAATTCCTGGAGGGATCCCTGTATAATTTTGCTGAGGCTTTGAATTCCAATGTCCCATATAAAAATAAATAGACCTAATGTCCAACGCCCAGCAACATGGAAAATTGAATATCCTATGCTGCTTGTAAGCACAAAGTACCGGTAAATCAACTAGTTGAGAACCATGTATCAGGTGTCGTGTCTGCAGGCATAAAGACGAACTAAAGGAACATTGGCTTGCCTTTTGTTTCTTTATTTCCTTCCTCTGTTCCATTTTGTTATTGTTTCTAAAGTAATGAAATTACTTTACCAAAGACAAGAATGCATCGTCACCAAACAGCGATCACTGATCTATAGACAAAAGAATTAACCCGGGCCGGCTAGTGAGATTTTTTCCCATGAAACTTACGAACGGATAATATTTCGTGGGTTATGATTGGTTATTGAGAGTCTACGGTGCTTCGGCTAAATTTTTGGCGGTTATTGTTGTATGTTATCTCTGGTAGTACATATTTCTATAATGGATTCAAAGGATCGTGTAATTTTTATCTACAAAACAACACATTTCATTATATTGGAAAAGTGTAATGTCCTATTGAAACAACAAATAAACGTACAGTTAGTTGCATATTTTAAAACTATATGAATGCAACCGAAAACGTTTGAAACTAAATATAGTTAAAAAGTTCCTTCACCCCAAAATTGGCAATGGTTTTTCCTGCCATCTAGGAGACATCTATACGTATTAATTCTGGCTTAATGTCATATACTGGCAGTTATATGGAATTGAGTAACCCATTGCATAATGAATGTATTGAATTGGTAAAACTTAGTTTGACACACTAAACGCATTTAAATACGTAATCCGAGAAAAGTAAGGTACTCACATTAATACCACTCCACACTTTAAGAATTACAGTTCCACACTCCTTTCCTTCAGTTCCACAAAGTGTGGAGTACTCCACTCAATTTTAGGCCCTGAAAAAAGTATTGAAAAAGATATCGTCTTCCGAGGTCATTCGAACGGTGTCGAGAATTTTGCGTCTGGGAAATTTGCGCCCTACCTCAAGAACAGGGAAAATTGCGCCTGCGATGTACCTCCACCGGGAAGTTTGAGCCCTGCGAAATAAAAGAACCTATTGGAGCTTACGCATTTCCTCGGAGGGGCTGACATTACAACATAAACAATCCTCCCCCCACAACCATGCCATTTGTGATTTATTTTCATTGTGGATATATAAGGGGAGAATAAACTTCAATATAAGCCAAAAGAACACAACGGATCAACGCAATCACTGCTTCTTCCAGAGATGATTTTGGGGGAACACTGGCCTCCCCAGAGCTCTCAGAGTGCCCCCTCGGAGGAGACCAAAATAATACGTCTATAATATAATAATAAATAGAATAGTACCAGCAGTGACCCCCCTCCGGAATACTAAATGTGCCCCCCGGAACATTTTTCCTGAAAGAACGACTGAACGCAATTGTGTGTTTGAAGTGTAATTCCAGCAAGTAAACACACTGTACATAGTTTTCTTGATAATATTACTGAACTGATTTTACATTCACTTTACATTTTCTTTTCTATATTTTGTGTCCTGAAAAGCCAAACAACTCGCAAGGATTGTGAACAGAGATATCTGGGTAGAGCCAAACAGCCTTTTGTAGATTAAATTATACTCTTTGATTATATTAATAAATAATTATATATCAGTCATTTATACGTTTATTGTAAATTTTGTAGTATAATGAAAAATTGTATTTGTATGGATTGCCCTTTAGTGAACTAAAATTGTATTTTTTTCATTTGTTCGGAATATTATAACGGATGGAGTAACTCACTGAGACGATGAGAGGCAAGCCTAGTTCAAGTGCGAGTGGAAGTTACTTTACACAATACAATAATAAGTTGAATTGTAGGGCGCTAACATCCCAATGCAAATATATAGCCAGCGCATTTTCCCCTCTTTTTGGGGTAGGGCGCAAACATCCCAGTGCAAATATATTGCGAGCGCATTTTTTCCTATTTTTGTGGTAGGGCGCAAATTTCCCGGGCGCAAAATTCTCGCATTCAAGGAAAATATAATGTCTGTGAAGTTGACAAGCCACTTATGTCAGACTCCAATTTCGACTTTAAACGTCGCTAGTGCTACGTTAGTGGTCGATAGTGACGCAAATCGTTAGTACTCCAACTGCATGCCAACACGCCCACTTCTAAGAATCATCTCAAAAATGAGGTTAACCGTTATAGCAAGTAAGTGCTCATTGGTGCCATTAACATTAACGTTAACGCCTCCATCGTACGGCCCTTTGAGTAATAATAACACCACGTTTCTTGCTAGTCTCAATGTGTCCCTATATTCTCGCGAACATTCTGACGTGCCCAAGTTAGTTACTTTTTTTTTGGGGGGGGGGGACTATTGTTTATTGTTTATTGCTAATCTGCAGAGTAGTCCTTACATTAATATGCCATTGTCCTTGATAATCAATGCGTATTTACAAGCAATTTGTTATTACTGTTAGAAGGTATCAAAAAACAACAGATAAAATCTACTACTTAACGGTTCATATTTTTCTTTTACAGTACATAAACGATTAATAATAATAATAATAATAATAATAATAATAATAATAATAATAATAATAATAATAAGACTATTCCAGCATAAAAGTTATCAATTGCATCACACTGGCAACAAGCGACGCATATTTTAACTTCATAAAAAATTGTTTCTCACGATTTTCTGGAAAACTACGTATGATAACATCTTCATTATGTCAAGTTGTTTATCTCAGTGTGATATATGTCTTACCTCTGGACAATATCACAGTAAAACAAAAATTAAATATTAGGAGTACATCGTACTTTTGGACTACATCTCATTAACCATGGGAAGATTGAGTAGTGTATACTTTAGGATGTAAGTTTCAGCTTAACTTGCATCATACATTCTTAGGATTACAAAAAGGAAATTTGTTCGTTTGCATTTGAACAAAATTCTTAGAATTACAAAAAGAAAAAATATTTTTTCCGAATTCCGGAATTTTTCCGAAATCCGGATTTTTTCCGAAATCCGGAATTTTTCCGAATTCCGGAATTTTTCCGAAATCCGGATTTTTTCCGAATTCCGGATTTTTTCCGAAATCCGGAATTTTTCCGAATTCCGGATTTTTTCCGAAATCCGGAATTTTCCCGAAATCCGGATTTTTTCCGAAATCCGGATTTTTCCCGAAATCCGGAATTTTTCCGAATTCCGGAATTTTTCCGAATTCCGGATTTTTTCCGAAATCCGGAATTTTTCCGAATTCCGGAATTTTTCTGAATTCCGGATTTTTTCCGATTTTACTTTCCGGATTCCGGAAAGTAAAAATTCCGGAATTGGCCATCCCTAATATACAGAGTGAACTTCAAAGATGTGCACATACTTCGGGAAGTGATTAGTGATATCAAAAGAAGACAAACAGTCCTCGTGTATTTTTTTTTTTTTTCATATTCCGTGTCATGTACAAGTGACAGAGTGCCAACTTGGAATCGAAAATCGAATCCTGACAATTGGAACGAAACCGAAAGATGTGCGCATACTTCGAGAGGTGATTCGTGACATGAAAAGAAGACAAAAAGTCCTCTTGAATGTCACGAATCACCTCCCGAAGTATGCGCACACCTTTATGTCTCATTCCAATTGTCAGGATTTGATTTTGGATTCCAAATTCGCTCCCTTGTCACTCCAAAAGGACTTTTTGTCTTCTTTTGATGTTATGAATCACCTCTTGACGTATGTGCACATCTTTCCGGTTCTCCCAGTACATATGGAATGCATAACATGCCTCGTTTTTATATATACAATAAAAGAAGATATTAACAAACAAGTATGTTTATATATTCTTTGAACATTATCTATGACTTGAATCTATTTTTAATGGTGTTGAGTATTTATCTTCATTATTTGAAGATACACTTTAGTGCCTATTTTTTAAATTTTTAGTGCCTATTTTCCAGGTTTTTAGGGCCTAAACATCCGGTCTCTAGTGATATAAATACATAGAGCAAATTATTTAAACCGAATAACGGTTTTTTTTTTTTTTTTTTTTTTTTTTTTTTAATGAAAACCAAAGTTTTTGCCAACCCTGGTTAAAAACCATATAAAGGCGCAGTGCATATAGGAACATTCCACTTGGAGAAAGGCTGTTTACATACCAATAGACAATTCTAGTAAAAGATTATGATTTTTTATTGTAATATTTCTTTTTACTTTATAATCTGTATTTTAACTTAGTTGTGTTCTTTTTAATTGCTCCAATTCGGGTCGAAGCATAAACATGAACCTTGTAAGACTTTTGTACAGAGAACACGTACAATTTACAACTATTTCAAAGGATAATTTTATGACACTCGTCTCCATGTTCCACGAGGACATATGTTATGAATAATCATCATCTGTATTTCAAAGCTTAAGTGGACTTCGTCTTCTGGCACCAATAGCTTGCTAATTTTACGATTTTTTATATTTCCTTACATTTTGGATTCATTGAAAATTCTTAAAATTGTATATCATCTGGCAAACTTATAATAGAAGCTCCATTTCTTCCTGACAATAATACATATACAGTGAAACCTGTCTTTAGCGAAATCGAGCGGGACTCGCAAAAATTTCTCTTAGTTAAAGTCAGGTTTCCGCTTAATGGAGGTAGACCTTTAAATACATGCTTATACGGACTACTGAGAAAATATTGTTTTCAATTACAGTACTTCTTTCTTCTACGAATTAATACACAAAAAGTTTAAAATTAGTACGAAATATGCTATGGACGTGCTTTCTTTATTTTTTCCAGTAGTCAAGCAGAGTTTTCTGTATGCATTGCTGCTTGGCTGCTCGACTTGCTGCACACACTTTAGCTTGAGAAACTACACTAAGTAAATCAAGAGTCATTTTTCCGTAACGCAAATTGTTGCAGTTTCTTTAAACTTCTGAGAGCATCTTGATATCTTTATTCTACCCTCTTTTTTGAACTCGATACCATACCTCTTCTTTCACTTGGTCTTCTCCTTTTCGACTTTCCGTACGATTCTTGATTAAGGTGAGGGGATTATGGACAAATTGTGGAGGTGAATATGAGTAGTGGTTGGGGAAAGTCAACAATGCCCAGAAAGATTGAGACGGTCCATTTTCCGCTCATGTATAATTGTTTATATTAGTATGAGATCGTTGGGATCTGAGGACCCAAAATGGCGCCCTTCGAGTTCGATCCAAAGCCACATCAAGTGTTCGTTTATAGTCCTCGCTGTGCGTGAATGTGCTGCCACCAAGTGAGAAAAACCAAAATAAAAAAAGGACATCAAGCTTTTTTTTTTTTTTTTTTTGTAAATTTTAATTTTAAACTATTTCAAGTAAGTAGTTATAATTTAGATATTTTTATTCTAATCGTAATTATTTTACCACATTTAATAGGTGGATAAGTATGTTAAAATTTCCAACATCTTTCGGTATTTAAACCTACCAATTGGAAAATAAGGGGGGCGAAGTGAAGCTATCCTCGCCGGGAGGGGATAGCGTCCTTTTTCCGCGTCATCATGGAGTGGTGAGAGTGTTTTAGCCACCTCAGGGAGAAATTTCTGACAAAATCCACTTAACCGCAGTGCAATATGTAAGCCGAACTTAGTGAAACCAAAACCGGTTGGTGGGTGAAGGCCTAGAGGACAGCTATGGATTGGGTCTAATAATTCGATAAACTACGAAAAAAATTGACAACTCCCTCTTCCCTGTGAGGAAGCACGTGCTTCACCCATAATGGATTAGTTCGCAGTGGATAAGGTTTGACCGTTAGTTTCCAGGATTACAAGGTAACATTAATGTTTTTTTTTATTTATAATGTGGCTGGAGTAAATCTAGAAGATAAATTGTAAATCCGGAAGGGACATGCGATTCAGAAGATTCCAGGCGTAGGGGAAGTGACTGCTGCCGTCTAAATTTAGTTTCGGACGAATTGGCTGATGTTTTATAAACCGTGACAAACCTTAAAATTTTGAACTATGAACTAAATTCTCGGTTTTCGAACATTTATTTTTTTATATAACAGATAAAAAAGGGGGGGAATAAGTTAATATATACGCCTGCTTATTGTAATTTTTTTTTTTTTTTTTTTTTTTTTTTTTTTTTAATGATGATGAAAGTAATATTATATGAGTTTCTTTAGAGTAATGGAATCTAGAAACATGATTGTTTAAAGTAAATCTTTCCGGTCAAGCATGGGTCCCCAGTCGCCTGGATGATAGAATTCGTCCTTCCTCTCCCTTCACTTCCACTTCCACTTGTCTCGGTTGGAACTTCAAATATCAAAAATCTACGCTTAGCTTAGCACCTCTCCATATCAAATCTTCGTTCAAATCTCTTTCGTTTTGTGTGAATTGATTTCCTTGTTCGTTAGTTGGTTAGGTTAGTTTTAGTATTGTTAACTATTGTGTACCAAAGTCTGAAATTGGCTCTGTTGTTTGTGGTTAATAGGACCCTTCTAGTAAACTTTAAGTATGGAATGATAAACCGGGGGTGATGTTTAGAACGTTCACTGCTTTCTCTCTCTATCCTGCTGGCATGTTGTTAACATAAATGCTTGTGATAATGGAATTACCTGAAGCTTGTCCGCTCACCCTGTAACTTAAAGAAATATTTGGCAGATACGATCAGTAGTTAAAAATTTGTGCTACACAAAAGTGACACTAGAGAAGTTGCGATTTAATGAGCCATGGGCAAAGAAATATTAAATATACGAAGAAAGTGTGTATTTAGAGACGTGTTGCGCCTGAGATAGACAGGTTGCCCGCTCGAAGGCAGATAATATTTTATTTCTTCAGTGCGTTTATGTAGGCCCGGCCATTCTCTATCTCCACCGCTGCCACTTTCATAGGGTGTTCAGCCATTAGGAAAGCTGTTGGGTGAAAATTGTATTCAGTTTGTGAACCGATTTAATAAGTATGCCGTAAACCTTTGTAATAGTTTTTTTGTATTCCTAATGGATGTCAGCAGGCGAAAGAAATGTCACCACCACCACCCCTTTCCTTTCGAATGATGTAATAGTGTTTAAAAGCAATTGTAAAAATTAATACTAAATTGTGACGAAATTGAATTCAGGCAACATTACAATTTATATTTTTTTTTTTTTTTAATTTTTTGGTCAACCCGATATAAACAGAAATTGTATTTTTGTTCTATGTAATTCTAAATCTCCAAAATTCTAAAATGTACTTGCACTAAGAATCGGATTGACGAAACAGAGTTTATATTGTACGAAACTAACTATAACCTGAACTTTTTTGGAAACTTAAGAGGTGCATTAAAATAAATGTTCTGTTCGCGTGGAAACTATTGTGAAAGTAAGATTGGTGAAGATAAATTTTGTAATTGAGAACTAAAATGGACTAAATTTTCAACCTTATTTTTTTTATTATTATTATTACTTTTTTTTTTTCACCACTTGCAACGTGTTTCAGTAGTTTCCTCCCCGTGCGGGAAGGGGAGCTCTGTCATTGTAGTTTTATTCTTTTTTTTCTTTCTGTTCTAACAATAAATTTAGTTTGTACTGTATGAAGTAGTCGTCATTGTGTTAGGAGATCTGAATATCCCTTAGTTATAAGCTGGATTAACAATATTGGCAAGTGGTCTTCAGAAGGAAAGAATTAAACTTTATGGATACTATCAACAGTTACAGTGCTTCTCGCAGTGGTCTCAACAGGAGAAAAGATCCTGATTCGAAGTATAGTTTAATTTTATTTTATTTATTTATTTTTTTTTTTTCAAATCTTCCTTTCTTCATTATTGCAGATGTTATTTTATTTTTCTTTTATATTTTAATTTAAGTTTTTTTTTCTTTTTCGTTGTGCAAATACAATTAAGTTACGGTTGGATAGCCTGAAGTACCTTCAGTACCCAGGAGAGTATTCAAACTAGGCCAAATTCTGAGGAAAGGAAGAAAGCGAATTAATCCGTAACAAGATTTAACAAAAGAACGATCGCAGACATGTAATGTATATATTTACCCTCTTACAGAGTGCCTAAACATTTTCTAAACGCTGTAATCCGGATCTCAGAATTTTCCGTTAAAGGTTTATTTTGCTTTCCGTTGTCCGCATAACACAGTTTCCGCTTAGTGAAGGAACTTTTGCACGTTTTGCACTCCAAAATTTGTGGGGCCGTGAAATATTTCCGTTTAATAAAGGGTCCATTGAAGGCAGGTTTTACTGTATTTTATTACAGCTAATAAATAAAAAGATCTGTACTACTCATAAAGATCACCAAAAAAGGATAAGTTTTCTACGGACCTGCATAGTCAGGGAAACATGTACCAAATATTGAAAATAGGCTATAGCCAGTTGCTAGTAGGTGGAAAATGCATATATAAATAATAATTTAAAAACTAGATAAATTAAGATGGGCTGGCTGTAGCTCAGTCGATAAAGTGTGCGATTGGCAATCCAGCGGTCCATGTTCAATCCCCGGTGGATGTAGCATGAGTTTTTCACCTAGACCGTAAATCCCGGCATTAAAACGATTTGAAGAGGAAAAGAAACTAGTAAGACGAGAAGAAATCTTCATGCAATTAGATATTGAAATCAAAGTACAAGAACTGACAAAGAAAAGTAAGCATTAAGAAGAGAGTCAATGACTTAATTCAAAATATATCACACGGATAAGCAGATAGTGAAGTTTACGAAATACGTGGTTGGAAAATAATAACCCTTCACCTCACAGATAACAATATTCACACTTTTGTGTAAATAAAATTTCTTTGGTGTATTTCAGTTTCATACAGAAACGCATATTCGGTGGAATTAAGACATTGATATTCAACTAGTGCAAGAATTGAAAATGAAGAGAGAGAGAACCAGAAAGTAACATGTAAAATTTTAGGTGTTATTAATTTTGTAGGTAGTTTGTATGTCGAAAAAAAAATATAATGAAATTTTTGAATTTAACGTCCCACAATTATGTCCTTTAACCTTCCAGTAGTCGCGCCGCGGTCAAAAGCACCGCAGGGAAATTATTTTTGATCGTATGTCCATTCTGTTGGTCCGACATACTCCTCCGTCTAGCTAATATTCCCCCTCACCTTTATGAACATTCCTGCTCAATTACTCCGTTATCTGTTGTTTAGTTTAACTACTAGTGATTGTTTAGTGACTCTGCGGTGCTTTCCACTGCGCGCGACTAACCGTGTAATGTTTTTTCTCAGTGTTTCGTCCTGCACGTGACCTTTGCTTTGGAGATGTTTTAAGCTTTATAAACATAAATATTATTTTAATGGACGGAAGAGAGGTCGACAGAGTTAACAAACTGATACCAAGTGTAAAAAAAGAGAAAATTAGATATGAACAGCTTAAAACAACGAAGGGAAATGTTAGGAATGGACTATTTGGATAAATCAGCCGATATAATCTCGTGGAAGCTTTGTGTTAGGAAGATCATAATAAACATATATAAGCGAGTGAACACGAAAGGTGAAGTGAGGAGTCTGCGAGCGAGTCTGAAGATCTTAAACCCAGAAATGACCAGCGATTCCCCGAATATAGTCAGAGCAGGAGAGGACGAAATAAGCGACGACGAAGTGTAGAACAGTGTAAATTTGAAGATAACCAAAGACGTGTATGCTAACCGCTTAGCTACGAGTGAGCTCTAATAGAATGTAAAATGCGTTGTGAAGCTTTATTTTAGTGTTATGTTTATATAGTATTTATTTTACTAATTTACTATTAAATTTCTAATTTTAGACAAACCAAAGAGTTGACAAAAACAAAAGATCGTCATCAGATTTAGAATTTTCAATAAAACCAAAGAGTAGCTATCTAACTAAAGAAATATGTAACGAAAAAAAAAACACTTTATTCCAAATAAAAAATAAAAAAACAGTACATGTCTAATTGTAGGTTCCTCTAATAGTTATTACTGTAAAACTTATTATAATAATAAAAATGTTAGTCCCTCTTAATCGGAAAATATACAAAATTACGTTTCTAATACAAGAAAAGTGTTTAAAACGATATTTGCAACATATTACGTTCGTGCGGTCCTTTTGACCGCGCGCGACTTCTCGCGTTACTTTTTCAGCGCGACTTCTCGAGGGTCAAGCTAAGGGAGAGGATAATTAAGGCAAGTGAATGATGATGGAAAAATGGTGGAATAAGAATGTGGGAGGAAACGGGATACCCCGAGAAAATTCAGGGACATGATACTGTCCACCACAAACTTAAATGACTGGGGATGGAAGCCTGGATCCCACGCACCAGACAGAAGCACTCTACCATTGAGCCACCGTGCGTTCCTGTATCAGTCCAGTAATTCCGTGTGGACCTTATCCGTGGACCACCTATACTTTTATAGTTCACGAAGCAGATGGAATTAAAACAATAGAAGTTCAAACAACAACATTAGAATATGATATATAAACATTTTCAGGGCAGTTTATATATTCCTTACTTTGTAATTAAACATTAAATTTTAATATTAAATATAACTTTGAAAAGATAAAATAAACAGACAAGGTATAGTCGGATATTAGAGGGGAAGGACGCGGAGAAAAAAAGTCAGGGAATTTAGAGTTAAGATATCTGTAGAAACCCTGAAGAAGAAATCCACTTACGAATTGGTAGTTATGATAGCTATGTAAATGAAGAAGCACAGAAAATATCAATAACAGGTTATAAATATGCTGCATAACTTCGCTCTTTACAATTTCAATTGTGTGGACGTATCAACGTAACTGCAATATAGTTTAAACAATGGGATTAGTACATGATGAATTATTTGTGCTGTGTGAAAAGTGGTTCTTTATGTAGGTGCACCTAAGAATAATTATAAGTTAGTTACGTGTGAACATCGAATTTGTAAGTCTATTTTATAGTTCTTTGCTTTACTAATTTTACTTAAGTTTATAACTCTTTTCTTAAGCTCAGCAGAAGCAGGGGCGCTTCACGGGGCCTCCACCAAGTCCAAAATCTTCAAAACTTTGTACCTCTTTTTTAAATAATACTTTTAGTACTTTATGTTTTGACAGCATCAGGACCGCATTCACAGATCTATACTGTTCGAATCTCCCTCCAATTTTTCAACTTCAAACCATCTCCTTTTCCTATGACACACACACAAATTTTTGAGTGCGCACCTAAAAAGAAAGTACGTATTTCTAAAGGGTAGCGACATGCCGAAGATACCTAGCGATCAAAGTCGAGGTTTAAATCGCGGTCACACCCTCGATACTGGCACAAACACATGGATTCAAATGGGTCAACTTATGCCGAAGATGTACGCTACATCACGACCTAGAGGTCGACCGCGAGGGTGAATTAATGGTCGCGATGATGAACAACTGAGTTTGTTTATACATCGATGTTCAGCGGAAGCATCGCTGTGGCTCGTGTTCTCATTGGTTCTTCCTGAAGCGCTGCACGGAATAAAATCTTCATTTGTTTAGAATTTCGTCTGCAGAGGATTGTGTGTATCTATGCTCGAGAGGTTTTGCTTCACTTTTTGATTATGAAAGACATATTAATAGAACTAATGAGGAATGTTCCAACAATAATAGGCACGTTTTAAATAGAGAATGAAGAAAATAGCAATTGAAATGGGAATGTCAGATAAGTTATTTATTTAAGAATTATACTGTAGCTTATTATTATATAAGGCAGAGGCGGTGACAGGGAGGGGGCTTTCGGACTGAAGTCCGTAAAATGTAGATTTTTTAAAGAAAAAAAAAGAAGCTACGGTTAATCATATCTATACTTAAAAACCACGCCCCACCCACCCCGAATTCCGAGATTAATAAGAAGGGTTTCTTCTAAATTCGTTTTTGATGTAAGGTAAAGAAATACCTGTAAAGACAAGCACGTATCCATAGGGAGGAAACGTCAAATAATGGAATTGCAGTGCCGAAACTTCATTTGCTGCAGTTAATACCCCCTCCACCTTGAAACTTGAAGGCGTACCTGATTTATTTATTAAATTTTACTGGGAATCGATTTCTGGCCTGAGTGCTGAAAGAGGGCATTTCTTCTCAGAATTTAGAATATTGATAGACATGGACAAGAGATGAGACTCAAATATTCTTGCGAAACAAGAGACGAGACTTTGGCCTTTCTCATATCTCGTCTCGCGTCCATCCCTATTTATAAACTGTTTGTTCCTTTCAATTTCAAAATGTGGTTCGGGTTTTTATGCACTGACGGGAATAATTTCACATGCGTCACAGCATTGTTTCTCCTTAAACTGAGAACTTAACAGCGAGGGTGCGACCTCCACACTATGTGCGCCCTTCATCCATCGCGAGGTATCTTCGGCATGCATTTACTCTAAAGGTTTTCAGTGAGTTCAAAAAGTAATCATCATCATAGGTATTCTGTCATTATTGGCAGGTCACTTGCCGCAGCTGAGAAGCTTCCATGCTCCACGGTCTTCAGCTAACCTCTTCGTCTTCACGTACGATTTTTTTGTTTTGATATCGTCGATCAGTTATTGTCTCCTTCGGCCCCTCCCTCTTTACTCATACACTCTTGCACGTCCCGCATAATACAGTTCCTTCTCAACTAATGTTCCTATCAGTTTCTGTTCCTTTTCTCAATATCTAAAAGTAAATGAAATCTTTAAGCGTTACGTCCCACGGTTATGCCGGTTAGGCTAAAGGAGACGGTGATAATGAGAAATGAGTGGAAATGGTGGAATGAAGAAAGTGGGAGGAAACGGGAGAACCCCGAGAAAACCCACGAGCACGGTATTTGTCCACCACAAAGTCCACACGGCGCGAGCTGGGATCGAACCAGGGACCCCAAGCACCGGAGGTGAACGCTCTACCACTGAGCCACCGCGCCCCCTACTCAATATCTAAAAGTGTTATTTTCTCCTCCACCATTTCTAACACCATCTCATTCGTCTACCGCTCGACCCAGCTAATTCTTTCAGTTCTTCCCCACACCCACATTGCCAAAGCTTCCAGTCGTCTTTCATTATTTTGCGTAATGACCATGTTTCTGCCCTATACAATACAACACTCCACACGAAGAATTTCATGATTGTTTTTCTCAACTCTTTATTGAAGGTCCCATAAAATGGACTTTTATTCCTCCTAAAAACTTCTTTCGCCATCAAAAAGTAACGAAAAATAAAAGTATTCAGAATTGGCAATCTGTTGCTGCCAGAAAATAGGCTTTGAAATATTACAGATGATTATTTATGGTATAAGTCCTGAGGGAACATGGAGGTGAGCATTATGAATATAAGTATCTCTTTACGTTCATTATGTAATTATATAAAAGGACTTCGACTGTATTGTTTGTTGTATTATTTTATTTTGTAGGAGTATTAGCATTGTGTTGTAGCCATGTCACAGGCGATAGTGTCTGGAAACTCTCCACCGGTGCCAAACAAGGACAGCCCAGTTGAGAGAGATCTGCATGAGATGTTAAAGGACGCACCAGCCATGAATGAAAGCAACAACGCTGTTCACTCGGGAACTACACCAGTCACCCCACAACATAGGAACTTTTCGCAACATATGCATCAACCTCCCACTTCGTTACCACTCACCTCAACAACTGGTAAGTTTCGTTCTTATTCCTGAAATAAGTTAAGTGTATGAATGCGTGAGTTTTATTTTATTAATGTACATAAGACCGGAAACATATACAAAATCCACTGTAGACTGAACTGTTAACAAAGACAAATAATTTATCTGTTGATGCCTTGTATTAATTACATTCCACTGTTATATTTCGTCTCGTTTTCGCCTTGCTGGAAATATCTTCTGCAAAGTTCTACACGTGCTGGCTGTAAACAAATTGCAGGCGACAACCACGAAGAAAACGTCGTCAGCGATCGTCAGGTAAAGAACACTAATGAAGTCAGCAACAAGGAGCCAGATCACCGTAGAAGATATCAGTCTCCATCAATTGATCATCACCTCTTTTCTATACGACGCATGATCTCTGACACCAAAAAAAGATGAAAAACATAGACCAACTTGGGTGCACAAATGCTTCCTTTCGGAGTTTTAGCCTGTGAAAACATGAAAAAATGAACTTTAAAAGTCCATAACTCCAATACTATGGGACCTACCGTAGTCGGGTCAAGAGTTCACTTAGAAACTAGTATGTGCCCTATCCAAATATCCAAGTTTCACAATCCTGCGGTACTTCCGTAACAGTTTTTATAGAGATAGTTGCTGAGTACTTCATATTATATGCTCGTAGCCAAACTCGCTCTATAAAAATTGTTGCGCGAGTACCGCAGGATTCTGAAACATGGGTTTTTGGATAGTGCACATATTAGTTCCTAAATGAAGTTTTGACCCGACTACAATAGGTCCCATAGTTTTAGAGTTATGGACCTTTAAAGTTCTTTTTTGTTTTTGTTTTTGGTAGCTTATAAGTCCGAAATGAAGCATTTGTGCACCCAGGTATATTTTTCTTCTTATCTTAGTGTCAGGAATCACTTCTCAATCGTTGTCGGTGTTGTTTTGAAACACCCTGTAGAACTGTTATAAAAACAAATAAATTTTGAAAAGAAAGGAGAACGAAAAATGATTATAAACATTAATATATAAATATGGTCGGCATATTAATCAATTAATGAAGTATAAAAACTTCAAAATTTACAGGGAAATCTTAAGAACAATGGAAGTTTCGCTGCTAATAATGTTTAAATTAGAGACGAATACATTAAATTGAAAAATAGATTCTACAAGTAATGGAGGAAATAAAGATTCTCGTATCTTAAAACATCCAAAAGACATAAAATCTGCGAATAATTTCGAACCACTCCACACCTAGTCTTCCTAGTTTTATCTAAATAAAAACTTGTTGCTGTAAGATGTGGTGTATGAAATTCTCTGCTTATCCATCTTTTAGAGTAAAAGTGATAGGATAAATTTGTAATTCCTTTCTCGATCCATATTTGATTTGCCAAATGCTTTTACAACCGGCTGCCTACCTGAGATCAACCCCCAAACTGGAGGACCAGGATTTTTTTTTTTATCGGGGTTTTCTCCCCTAATTTTAAAGTATTACTACTACTAAAAATTTACCTAACTACTGTTAAAATTACCAAGAACTACTACTAAAAGTTACAGACCTGCTACTGAACGCATTAACGTACAAAACTTGGAATGTTCCTCTTAAACCTATCCTGGAAGCACTGGTGACACGTGGTTTTAATATGCATATAAAATCACTTTAATCACACATAATACAAAGAATTACTTGTTGTTCTTGTGGACTTCAAACTCAGTCAATGTAAGCTCCTCTCCGGTGATCACTGCACCTTGGTAACTCCAAGGAAGTAGAGGGGACGCGGTGGCTCAGTGGTAGAGCGTTCACCTCCGGTGCTTGGGGTCCCTGGTTCGATCCCAGCTCGCGCCGTGTAAACTTTGTGGTGGACAAACACCGTGCTCGTGGGTTTTCTCGGGGTTCTCCCGTTTCCTCCCACTTTCGTCATTCCACCATTTCACTCATTTCTCATTATCACCGTCTCCTTTAGCCTAACCGGCATAACCGTGGGACGTTAAACTTAAAGATTTCATTTTTTCCAAGAAAGTAGACTGAGATGGTTCGGACATGTAAGAAAAACACCTTTGAAATACGTGGCTCACCGAGTAAATGCTATAGAAATGAGTGGGAAACGAACCCAAGACTGGCGAAAGAAGAAATGGGAAGATTGTACTAAGGACAATATGGTGCAGTATGGTGTCACACACACAGAGAACAGCGATACGAAAAGGCGACCACAGTTAAGGGAAAAAGGCTTAGAAGAAGAAGAAGAGAAAGGATAGATTTCCTTCTGTTTCTAATTTATCAGAAAGAGTAATCAGAATAATCAGAAGTCCTGAGTACATATTCCTATTACTATCCATAAATTAGCAAGAGAAGGAAATCTCGTCGAACTACAGATTTATCTAATCACTTTTATTCTAAAAGATAGACAAGCAGAGAATTCCACACACCATATCTTTTATATAGGAAGTTTTCTTTAAATTCGGTGAGGAGTGCTTCGAAACCTCAAGCCTTTCGATGTTTTTAACGTATAGGAATTTTTATTTATTCTCAAGAGATAATGCATAATATCATATTAATTAGTACTTATAGAGGGGGTGGGGGAGTTACCAATGGAAGTTTTCATGTGGCTAGGACAAAAAACTGTTTATTGTGTGTGATACGGACAGGTATACAAAGCGAAAATGGTCTTTTTGAAGTTTAATTATAATGTAAGCTGCCACTTATTACGCTGTCGATTCTAACCATTTATTATTTGGTCTAGGAATTAATTCGTGCGGTTTTACAAAAGATGGCGTAACTAGCTTATTGTCCCATAGTTTCGTTGATCCAAACATGCGTTGAAAACTACTGTCATTGAGCATCTTGTTTAGTATATGTCAGTTGCTTGAAGCGGAAACAACATTTTTTCTTCAACTGAAAATGGCGCATTTTGTGCCTGATAAAGTGTGTTTGCGGGGAGTTATTCTTCATTGCTTTAACATGAAGAAAAGTGCTACCGCAAGTCATCATATTTTAGTGGAAGTGTTTGGTGACCATGCTCTAGCTGAGCGAACGTGTCAGAAGTGGTTTGCACGGTTTAAAGGTGGTGATTTCAGCTTGGAAGACCAAAAGCAATTTGGACAGCCAAAAGAATTTGAAGATGAAGAATTGAGAGCATTGCTTGATCAGGATTCGTGTCAAACGCAGGACGAACTTGCAGAAGCATTTGGAGTTGAGCAAACAACAGTTTCCAAACGTCTCAAAGCCATAGGAATGATTCAAAAGATGTCTTATTGGGTTTCACATGAATTGAAAAGAAGGACGTTGAAAGAAGAAAAACCGTTTGCGAATTGCTGCTTCAAAGACAGAAAAGGAAGGGATTTTTGCATCGAATTGTAACTGGTGATGAGAAGTGGATTCATTACGAGAATCCTAAACGACAAAAGGCCTGGGTGAAGCAAGGTGAACCAGGTCCTTCACAACCGAAACGAGATATTCATTGTGCAAAGGTTATGCTGTATATATGGTGGGATTTGAAACGTGTGGTGTACTATGAACTTCTGAAACTTGGTGAAACTATTAATGGACACCGCTATCGACAACAATTAATGCGTTTGAAGCAAGCTCTGGCCTGAAAACGACCAGAATGGAATAACAGGCATAATAAACTTATTTATCAAGATGATAACGCTCGACCACATGTCGCAAAACCGGTCAAAACCTATTTGGAAAATGTCGGATGGAAAGTGTTACTCCACCCGCGATATTCACCAGACACTGCTCCGTCTGACTACTACTTGATCGATTGCATGAATAACGATTTGATTGGACAGCGGTTCACTTCTTCAGAAAATATCGAAAAATGGATCTTTGATTAGATTGCGTCAAAAGATGAGGAATTCTTTCGACACGGAATCCGTGAATTGCCTGAAAGATGGGAGGAAGTAGTGGCTAGCGATGGACAATATTTTTGTTAACGTATTCATTTACTTTGTTTTTGAAATAAAGCTTCAATTTTTATTAAAAACCGCACGAATTAATTCCTAGACCAAATAGTATGATGAAATAAACATGACTACCTTACACTAGCAGAGATTTAAGTTGTCCTACTTTTCCCGTTTTTCACTACATTTCGATCAGAAATGAATATGCACAGTAATATTTTTATGGTCTTCACGCTGCATCTTCCCTAACGCTGTAATGTATACCGATCAAAAATGTTGTGCGTGACAATACCAGTCAAATTTCAGATCAGCCGTTCTAAACTGTGGCATATATCAGAAGCCATTGATCGGTACTGTACTACTGAATGATGTTAAAAGACTAGGCCCAGTCTTCAGTTTGCCATTGACTCAACTATGTATTAAAGAACAATGTGATATTAAGATACGTTACTGGTGTAAAGCAGATCAAGTTAAGTGTTTAGCTACTCACTTTGTGGGACCGACGAAAAAGAGAGAGACATTACGTAAATCATTAATCCAAACTTTAAATAACAACTTTTAGTTAAAAAGACCTAAAATAAATGTAGGAGTGATGGACAAAATGTTAAAACCATCATTACTTACTCTGTAAAAAGCAAGCATTTGTACGTATATTTGTGATACAATTACTCTTGGTCTATAATTCTTGCTATATCTTAAATATCGCTTGAATCTCTATACTAGTGAATATATAATGGTCCCGCTAATATATATATATAATTGATGATATTCTTCAATATTCAATAAATAAAACTTCGGTTTTTAGATCATACAATTTAACTTAAGAAAAGCAATTTCTTCAATATATGATAAGAACATTTTTCATTTCAATAAACATCTGAGCGTGGACCGTCAAAATACGATCCCACAATACAACTGAGAATATCTTAGTTAAGCAGTTTATAGTTTTCATTCGTATCAGTGTTAATAATTTTGTTTCTTTATAGCTCCTTCAGTTGTGCCATTAACACCTCCGAGTCCTTCACAGAATGGAGATCCCCATGTTGTTAAAAATACTCAGTCAAAGATAGAAACTATTAAAAATTGGAGTATTTCTACATATAAGTGTACGAAGCAACTGATGTTTGAGAAATTAGGGAAAACATCTCGTACAGTTGATACAGGTAAGCTACAACATTTTTAAATAACTCCAAAAAAGTGAATAATGAGGATAATTAGTTAACTACTAATCTAAATAATGTCCCTTTGTAATGTGTAATGTCATATTTCTTTCAAGTATTTCAAATGCGTTGTTCAGGTGTTTCATCAGGGTCTCACACGTTTATATATATATATATATATATATATATATATATATATATATATATATATATATACTGTACAGGGTGGCCCAAAAGTAGTTATACCCTCTCGCATTGATCAAGTTTAACATTGTAGCTTGTGGGTTTATTTGCTTCGACTGTTCCGAGATTAAGGTATAAGTAAAAGGCTCTAAGAACAAATAATTAAGAAACTAAGCAATAACATTAAGAAATGATATAAAATGCAATGAATTGATCAGTACAGTACTGTATACCTACTTTTGGGCCACCCTGTATATATGTATATACACAATCTTTAGGCTATTCTTGTATCTCAACAGTGTAAAATATTAAGTATTGCGCAATATTTTTTGTTATTACTAGTGGTTTATTTATGTGCCCGAAGATATAAGTTATTCTATTTATTATTTATGTAGATTTAACGTTAGAGCACTAACGTACGAGCCTTACTTACTGAAAATAATAGAAAGTTTACCATTTTTCTTTTGCTTGTTTATTCATTAAGTGAAAGGAGATAATGAAATGCAGCTTACCACAATCATAGATAATGTTATTCTAGAACAGAAAATATGAACCTGAAGAATTTTCAGTGTTGCCAGAATAAATTTTCCCGAAAATCTAAGTTAAGGCAGCAACTATAGAAATGAACTCAGCTGCATTTGATTACGTATCATGTTGTTTTTGTACCCTGACAACTACTTTTTAAATAACATTAATATTTAATTTTAATAACTGTAAAAACTATTTTGTTTATTACAAGATAGATACAACTATTATTTAAAAAGTTCACCACAAAGTCCACTTGGCACGATCTGAGAACGAACCATTCACCCTTCGCACTAGAGGCGAACGCTCTACCGCTGAGCTAGAAGAGACTATAGGTGAGCTCTGTAAAATTTAAGAAATGAAGTCAGTTTGAGTTGTAGCTTTTAACACTGTAATAAAAAAAAAAAGTTACTTTATTCGAGCATACAGTAAAGCCATGCATAATACAGTTAATTGATTCCGCACTGTGCAAAACCACATTGTTCCAGGTCTGTTTACAATAGGTTAGAATTAAAATTGTTCACCTCAAGAATTGAGAATAATAAACAATAATAAACACTTGGTTATTTTTTTTAAAAAATGAATTGGCAAGCATATTGGAAGTTTATAAATAAGTGTAATAATAATAACCGTGTTATGTAAGGTATTCCCACATTTAAAATACTAATTTGTTCTTCGTTGCCCAGTTGCTAACGTACATGCTTTTTCTGAGCGTGGTTCCCGATACAAAAATCTACTTTAAATATAGGTTACGTCTTATGTAATCTCAGTATTGACAAGTAAAATGTGACTTAAAATATGTGACTAACTGAATCTATGCATTTAGTTTATAGTCAGATTACAAATATTAATCCGAAAGACTGTTATACTTTTAATGTAGTTAACACTAATAATATTAATCTTTTACCTAAAAGCTTTTGTAAATCATTACTTAATCACAACCAGTCCATATTTAGGTATTTTACGCTCCTGGGCGAAACAAAAGTTGGTGCCTTCCCCACCTCCACTCTTCTTTATTTATTTGCATTCAAGTATGTGTAAGCAAATTGTGTGTACATACTGTACATGCCTAAACAATACGGATGTGTCTGCTTACATTGAGTCACCAGCAACGGGGCGGGACGTATAAAACTAAATACACGGATTACGTTGGCACTCCATAAGCAGCTCCTCCTAGCTGCAGTAGCATCGTAACGAGAAAACTTGGTTGCGTTGTAGTAGCAACAATGCTTTCAGTATAGAACACTCTTAACTTCTTTTCTCGTGGACAGCTTCCTTTTTCCACTTACCATAATTTAATCTCCATTTTTTAATACGTCACCTTTGGCCCGGGCCCCCGTAGCCCATGTGTAGATTCGAGGTTGATCAGAATCCACTATTCAAAAAATGGCGCCCACGGACTACGGAAATAAAGCAAAGAATATATATAATTGTAGTCCTTTCGGGCGCGAATTGCACCATGTGGCAACATCGCAGATAAAGAACCATAGAGTACAATTACCAATCCATCAATCTGCGATGTTGCCACATAGTGAAACTTTGATTCCCTATAGCAGCTGAAGGAAGCTTCAGAGGGTATACATACCATTATATAGCATTTTCCCTTATTTTGACCGGAAGAATGGCGCCCACGCACCACAGAGCACTATTCTACAGGCCAAAATAAAGCAAAAATGTTATATTGTGGTATGCCCTCCGGGGCCTCCTTCAGGCGCTATGAGGAATCAAAATTTCACAATGTGGCAAATAGCAGATTAACGTGGAGCCATTAGCATTACTCTTGGAATACAACAAGCAGTTGAATCGATAGCTACACTAATAAATCAGTATCGACTTTAGCTGCCATCTGCAAAGAATCGATATAATTATTTGATATATTGGTAGATCTAATCTATAGTTCTTTATTTGCGACGTTGTCACATAGTGTAATTTGTGTCCCCAGACGAGGACTCGAAAGGTATACAAATATGTATATATATATATATATATATATATATATATATATATGTTTCATTTTGACTTGTAGAATAATGCTCTGTGGTCCGTGGGCACCATTTTTAGAACACCCGATATATGTATAGTAATTAACTCTTCGAGTTCTATATTGAGTAATGCATATATGTATTTTTGTTATGATAAAACATTATGGTTAAAACTTAAACGGTAATGAGCAATTAAGTTAGCATTCTTGTTTCTTTTCAGAATTGGAATCCCAGATTGAGCAGTTACGTGACACACAGAGGAAATATTCCAACATACTACGTCTTTCACGTGCTTTGACCAGTCATTTTTATCATGTAGTGCAAACGCAGGTAAATTATCTTCTAAAGTTAAGTAACTGAACTTACCAAGAGTAATATTCCAGTACTAAAAGAATCATGCATTTTATCGCCTCTGAAAATAGAAGAACACTGAGAATTCACGTGCTTAGGCCAGAATACTAGCATTTAAATAATACGAGGCCCTGTGCAGGGAATAATCAATTGGACTATACGGTTTTATTGTTTTTTAGAACCAAAACGAAGGTACACTCGGGATTAATGTATAACTATATATATATATTGTAAGTCTTGGATTTTATACAGTTAATTTACAAGAGAAGAAGTCGACCATCCCGATCGATAGAACAGATACATTTTATTGAATATAATGTCACGGAGCCTCCTGTAAGCTTAAGCAAGAGAGACAGCTATCAGCCTCTTTCCACATCTTAGGCACGGATTGTGTATTTTGTGTATTGTATGTATGTGCTAACATTTAAGAAAGCTTAGCCATTGGAGCTTTGTAGGATTTGATTTTGGCAGCAATTGCAGCTGTTCCGGTTTAGGAATTTGTAAATGTGTATAGATATGTCCAGCTCCAGGACTTCTTGTTTATGAAGGGTCAATCACGAGACGGCTACTGCTTTTCAAACCGGACAACCTTGAAGAGGCTAGCTGCGGGACTTCGTGATAGGTCTTCAGGACTTCGCGATAGGTCTTCAGGACTTCGCGGCTACCGCCCAAGGAATTAAAAAAAAAAAAAAAAAAACGCTGGCGTTAGTCCAGGGGTAAAAAGAGAGCTGGGGGAGGTGTGTTTACTTATTGGGATTTCTTCTTTTCGTACTAGTTAGGGGTATAAGAAGGAAAATTAATGTCTTGTGTTATGAAGAGCGACGTATAGATTCTGCCTTCCGCTGGAAGTGAAAGAAATTAAGTTTTCCCCATGCTACAAGATTTCCAACTTTATCTTCAACCCGAGTTATTATGCTTTAATATTAATTTCAAGCTGAAACTCAAGTTACGAGAAATTTATACAAATATATTAATAATTTAGATTTTCTTTAAATAATAATAATAATAATAATAATAATAATGTGAATAATACAACTTTATGCGTATGTAAAGTTTTGCATTTCAGTTTAATTCAAGTGGCATTATCTAGTATAATTTTGTTTATTTAGTTCTAATTCTGAGCTTAATCCGAACTCATTTTTTAAACTGCTGTGCTTATCTATAAATACTGGTAGATGCTATAAGGTACATCTTAATATATAACAATATACTTACTTTTTCACTTTTGGTCTTTTTAGTGTATATTGATATTTCGACTGTGCGGGATTCATTCGTAACCGTGTCCTACCTCTTGCAGATTGGAACTCTATATTTTCATCATTAACTGCTTTTGTACTATCCTGTAAAGGGAATGAGCCCAAAGAATTTCCGGACCAAACTAGTTTCACAAAACACTGTTTACACTTATAGCACTTCTACTCCGAGTAGTATCTTTTCACAATTCAAAGAAAATGTTAGTGGGCTGTTAGTGGAAAGATACTAAGCGGAATGGGAATGTTACAAGAGCAACAAATGTTCTGTGAAACTAGTGTGGTCCGGAAATTGTGTGGGCTCATTTTCTTTACAGAACAAGGCAGTTAATGATGAGAAAATACGAGTTCCAGTTTGCAAGAGGTAAGAAACATGACTCCAACACTAGTCAAAATATCAGTATAAACGAAAAAGACAAGGATCAAAAATATTGTTACATATACTGATTGACGCTGCAGGATACATATTTGTACATAAAAAATAGGACTAACTTTGTATCCATACCGAACGTAAATCTTCATTAAATTTCAATAGATTCAGCTATTTTCATCTGTAAAACTTTATCATAGACGTTAGATGAGAGGATCTGCAATAGATTTAGTGTAGGAGTTCAAGAAATTGCTGATGAAAGTAACAGAGACTACTGAATTTATTTATTTTTTTTCGTCAGAATTTGTTTTGGTCCTCTTCCATTAGTCCCATCAAACAGCGGGAAAATTGAATGCGTGCATTATAATCTTGAGGACTTAACTGGTGAACCAGCTGAATTTTGTATAGAAGGAAGTATATGTCCTGGTGCAATATCCTTCGCAGACTTCTGTTGGACATGTCTAGTGACATGACATGGCGACGCGCAGAACACCTGGGACTTCATACCATTACCTCTAGCACTTTTTCTACGTTTGCCTATGTACGCGCAGAACGTGGGCGACCTGGTGATTTCTTTGCCTTAACTGAAGCAGTTGCTTGGAAATTCTTCATCCAATTCAGCGTAATTTGTCGCGTCGGCACTTTCTTATTCCTTAGAATATTAAGGTGACGCCTCGTTGTTGCAGAGTGATTGTTCTTGAAAAAACACTAACAGTAAATGCACGATGTTCATTAGACTAACGCTCCATGGGTACTGACGACGTATGTAAGAAACTTCACGTGGTTGCGCATACACATTATTCCAACGACTCGCACTGCATGCCTACTAAATACTTTGAATTTAAATCTCTCAACAAAAAAAAAAAAAAAAAAAAAAAAAAAAACTAGCTAGTGAAACATGTCTTTCCCACTAAGTTTAAATCGTCTTAGTCTTTCTGCCTCACTTTATATTAATTGCTCTCGCTTCCTTCTCTTATTAATAATATTTTTTCTTCTTTGCAGCATGCGTTGGGAGAGGCATTCTCAGATTTGGCCCAGAAATCTCCCGAGCTGCAGGAGGAATTTTTGTATAACTCTGAAACGCAGCGGAATCTCACTAAAAACGGTGAAACTTTGTTGGGTGCATTAAACTTTTTTGTCTCTTCGGTGAATACATTATGTAACAAGACAATGGAAGATACCTTATTGACAGTTCGGCAATATGAAAGTGCGAGGTGAGTAAAAGTTGTTGTTGCTGTGTTAATTTCATAAGTGTAATAATTGTACTCGTACAACTAAGTATTCGTGTGGCACTTTCGTGTACTTATTGATTATTTATTTACTTATTTGTTTGGATCGTTACCCGATGTACAGTAGAGAGCGCGGTGGCTCAGTAGTACAGCGTTAACCTCCGGTGCTTGAGGTCCCTGGTTCGATCCCAGCTCGCGCCATGTGGACTTTGTGGTGGACGAACAGCGTGCTCGTGGGTTTTCTCGGGGTTCTCCCGTTTCCTCCCACTTTCTTCATTTCCACCATTTCACTCATCTCACATCATCACCGTCTCCTTTAGCCTAACCGGCATAATCGTGGGACGTAAAACTTAAAGATCTCATTTTCATTTTCCGATCTACAGCAATAACAGTAGGAAATGAAATGGGATGGGCAGTAGTTAAAGATACAGTCTCTCGCCAACATTTTTAATATCTATCCAGAAGAGATAGTTAAAAAAAAAAGTACATAATGAAGACAGCATTACGGAACGAGGAGGTAGAATGATTAGGTGTATACGATTTGCAGATAATATGGCGCTTGTTACAGAATATGAAAAGGAAATAAAAAAGATGTTAAAAAACAGGAGGAAAGGATATAAAGAATATGGGATGAAAATAAATGTTAGAAAGACAAAAGCCATGGTGACTCTAACGAAGCGGTCGGAGTCTAATATAGAAGAAGAAGGGGAGAAAATAGAGCAGATGACAATTTTTCGATATCAGGATAGTATTATTAATGATGGTATGAAGTACGAACGTGAAATAAAGGAAGGAATGGCGAAAGAAGTCTTTAGGAACAAGAAAAGATTATTTTGTGGGACCTTGAATAAAAAGTTGAAAAAAAAAGACTCATAAAATGCTTCGTGTGGAATATTGTACTGTATGGGTCAAAAACATGGATATTACGCAAAAATGATGAAAAACGACCAGAAGCTTTCGAAATGTGGATGTAGAGAAGAATGGAGAGAATTAGCTGAGTCGAGAGGAAAATGAATGAGAGGGTGTTAGAAATGGTGGGGGAGAAAAGAACGTTTTTAAATATTACAGAAAGAAAAAGAGAAACTGGTTGCGACATTGCCTGAGAAGGAACTGTATCATGAGGGACGTACTAGAGATTATGGTTGCAGGAAGGAAAGGGAAGGTCGAATGAGGTTACAATTGATGGACGATATCAAAACAGAAAAATTGTACGTCAAGACGAATAGGTTAGCGGAAGACCGTGGAGCATGGAAGCTTGTCAGTTGCGGCAAATGACCTGCCAATAATGGCAGAATACCCGTGATGATTTCTACATAACAAAATGAAAGAATTACCTGTAAGTGTTCATTTTTTCTTCTTTTGTGAATCAATTTCGATTTCACTACTGTCTGAAATCTTTATCAGTCTCTCTTATATATATATAAACCTTTCAAGCTGGAAATTTCAAGTGCGCACTAGGCATTTAAATAGAGAGAATTCCGAACACGCACAAGCTAAATTAAGAATATTAAAAAATTCTGCATTGTTGTACCCTCTATGGAGTTTTCTTTATACGTTAAATACAAGCTTTAATAAAAAGGCATTATTTAAATACCACCAGAAAGGTAGCGAAGTAGGGATTTAAGTGATGGTTTGAGTGATTAATTTACATACCTTGATTCTCTTTTCGACATCGGGTTTTATGTTAAATATATATACCAATACCTTAAGAATTCTTTTGTTGTCCTGTTGTTATCTGAATTTATCGTATTTAAGGGATAATAACTTGATTAATTTCTTTTTTAACATTGTGCTTGTTGACACTATCAAACACCAATAAAATCCAGCATATTTGTGTTAGTGTTGCCAACTCCCAATTCTATCTAGATACTTTTAGATACGAAAAATTCCCTAGAATACGAGCCTTCCGCGCTGGTCTAGTGGCTAGCGCGTTTGCCATTGGTGCATGTGGTCCCGGATTCGTTCCCAGTAGGAGAGCACAACAGTTTAACTTCACAATTATTCACTTACTAATCATTCGTCTCCTTTAGCCTAAAGGGCATAATCGTAGGCCTTTTTTAAAAAAAAAAATTACAAGCTGAACTTGCGCTTTTTAACAGCGCATCATTCACATATAAGCATGAATCTCCTTGTCATTCCTCATAGCATCTGTATGTCCCTCAACAACACATGTAAAGGACATCTTGATAAAAATCGGTAAGAGGTATCATAAAGGGAGATATTTTCAATTATTTTTTCAAAATCTTGCACCATTTTCAAGATTTGAGCCTATTTCCGGTTGGAGATTCTAATTCATATGTGATCAGTATTATTCTTGCATACAGTATGTAATAAGCAAATACATTACACACACAATTAATTATAATGTCAGTCATATCATATGTGATGTTCATTGGACAAAACACACCAAATAATAAAGGAGCATCTTAGACTGGAGAGATGGTTATCCTTCGTTTTTCATTAGCATTTGGCCATGAAACAAACGCCTGTGAGATATACTAATCCCGTACACAAATATGTGGTATTGGAATGTATAACTCGTAGGATATGGTGCTTTACTTTTCAAAATTTCCGTACTTCCAGTGTAGTCCTAAAAAATGTAATAAAGAAATAACGACTTTCTTTAGATATTCAATTAGAGCTAAACAATCTACACAAAATTTGCAGTCGATCGGTGAAAACGGTATCTTTCTAGAGCTTGTGGTTTCCGAGATATCATTGTCAAAAGATTGGCCACAAACATAAGAACTTAGCAGTTTAATAATTAGACTACCTAAACTTACCCTCTCTACAGAGTGCATCATTCACATATGAGCATGAATCTCCTTGTCATTCCTAACATCTGTACATGTCCCTTTATAGACACAAGTGAAAGACATCTTGATAAAAATAGCCAAGGGGCACCATAAAGGAGAAGTTTTTTCGATTATTTTTTTTCAATATCGCACCGCTTGAAAGATTTGAGCCTACTTTCATTTGGAGTTTCTAATTCATGTATCATCATGTTTTCTTTCTTCTTGCTCGTGACGGGGACATATAGCCTCGTTGCTGACGTCCCCATTAATCCCCCCAATCATTCATTCATTCTTTCTTCTTGCATGCAGTATATAATAAGCAAATGCATTACACACACAATCAATTATGTCACTGATATATAGTGTTCATTGGGCAGAACACTCCAAACAATAAAGATTCATCTTAGCCTGGAGAAGTGGTTAACCTTCGTTTTTCATTATAATTTGGCCATGAAACAAACGTCGGATACACTAACCCCGTACACAAATGTATTGCGTTGGAATGTATAACTTGTAGGATATGATGCTTTTCAAAATTTCTGTATTTCCAGTGTAGTCCTAAAAAATTGTAATAAAGAAATAACTACCATTTTTTTTTTAAATATTCAATTAGGTCTGAACAATCTACATAAAATTTGCAATCGATCCGTGAAAACGGCATCTTTCTAGAGCTTGTGGTTTCCGAGATATTGTCAAAACAACTGGCCACAAATATATAAACCTAGCATTTTAATATATAGATAATAGAATACGATCCGTAAATGGATCTTTCAGTTTCGAAGAGGCTCTATGTAGGATTCAGGAAAGAAAAAAACAATATGCACTAAAAGTACTTTTTTTTTTTTTTTTTTTTTTTTTTTTTTTTTTTTTTTTTTTTTATAATTAATTATATGTGTGCGTACAAACTATATGGAAACTTTAACATTTTATAGTATTTCTATATTCGCTGTGTAAAGAAAGACTAGAAAAAGCTTAGAGTAACCTGCGCAGGGTTTTAATTCGAAAAGTAAGAATTGTGAAGCAAAAACGGTAACTATTAGCCCTGTCCACTCGGTCAGCTTTAATAAATGGAAAAAAAATAATCATCACTTCGATTAAACAATTTTTCTTAGCTGCTGATAATTTACCTGCGCAAAAGCTATCTCACAATATAATACATGTTCTATATCATGTATTCGCTTAGTTTTATTGAAATACAATTAATACGTATGAAGATGTATTAAAGTGAATAAAGTAGTATATAACCACAATATAAATGTATTTTATTTTTTGACTGTACGTCTATTTTACGTCATAATCCTCTGTAATGGTGGTTAAACACATGATTCCATCATAAATTGTAGCAAATCCTTCTTAACGAAGTAATACGTGGAAACCTACGTACAATGTAATTTAATGCATTAAAAGATCAGACTAATGATAACAGTTATTTATGTATCAGTGACTAAATCAAGAATTTTAAAATGGTTAACATTTGTATTTATTTTTGTTGTTTCTAGGATAGAGTATGATGCTTACCGAACTGATCTAGAAATCCTAGCGCAAGCACCAAGAAATGAAGCAAATGCGGCTCGACTAGAAGAGGCGCAAAATAACTATGAAGTCCATAAGTCAAACTTCGAGAGGTTACGTTCCGATGTTTCTATTAAGCTGAAATTCTTGGATGAAAATAGGGTAGGTACCAGTTTCAGTTATTTGCTATTTAGATAAGGAACAATTCTGTTAACTTGCAGTATGATTGTGGTATTGTAAAAAGTAAAGTCTGTTAAATTTAAAGCAACAGATTATCGCGTGATTATTTAGCGATAAAGTAGAAACGTCCCACTAAGTTTTCTCGATATTTTAAATCGAAATAGTGTCAATATTCCCAAAAATAGGCAGTGAATAGATTTTGACACCAAAAATTGGAACTCAAAATTCAAATGTACACTCATGTCCAAAATGATTGTCGCGTATCTATCACTGTCTTTTTGTAAGAATATAATTTGATAATGATTTTGCAGGGTACTTTTAATACTGATACTATGTGTATAGTCGGGAAATGTATATTTGTGGTAAATTTCGTAAGAAAAGAATTATAAATACGAAAATTAGAATGAGTAAAACAAAATGTTGCAAAATGAACAAGAAAGTTTTATTTTCGTTTTATTGTTCTTATTTACTGCTCTTTTGACATGAAATTTGCCACATGTCTTTGTCGATTATACACATACTAACATTATAAGAAATACCGGGCGAAATTCGTTAGCAAATTATATTCCTAGAACAACATTTTTGTAGACATGCGACAATAATTTTGGGCATAAGTGTACATACAGTAATTCCGGATATTACAAACAGTCGTGAAATGCTGTCTCTTCAGTTCCGGTATGGGTTTGAGGAATAGGAAGAAGTCTGCAAGGACTAAATCTGGGGAATAAGAAGGATTGGTAAACTTGAGAATCCCACAAGAACTGTGGCACAATCACTGCTGACTGAGGACAAGAGTTGTTTCATGTAAGAATCCATGACAATGGGAACCAGAGTGTCTTAGGTGACCGATGTTTAGGAGGGGTCATTTGCTCTCATGCGTCGTTCGGAAGAAAAATATCAGCATTAATCTCACATCATAAACAATTTTCTGTCAGCAGTTACAGAGTATTACCAACAGTCCTGGAGTGAGCTTTAATTGGCAAACTTTGTACGTCATTGATTGCCTAATAATTGCTAAAAACAAATCTTATTTGATTAACCTACGACCAAAATAAGAATTGAAGAACACAGAGAAAACAAAAAATGTAATTACATGATTATTTCGAGTGTATCACAGTACTTGAAACCACACGTGGGATCCAGCAATACTAAACATTTTCATGGATACAAATCGCGTATTGAGGGAAATACATTTAAATCATACTAGATTAGGTGTATGAACGTCTCTAAATATAGATTGAGGCAATTTAAATAAATCATAGCACAATATTGAAATATCTTAGCGAGTTACAGGATATGAAATAGTACAGGATTGTACAATTGCACGTTGCATGACGCGTTTCGAACCTACACAACGTCCATAATCACAGATTTTTAAAGGAATAAAAAGGGAAATGAATTAGAACTAAAAGGTAAACAAACATGAATCTGCCTCACGTATAGATATAGTTCCAAAAGAGCCACACCAACATCTTAGAAAAACCTTGTGAAGTGGATTTTGTGGAAAAACTCTGCATGTTTATATTTTAAATTTATTTCGTTTTTTAATATATATATAAAATTGATGATAGCTCGTATAGCTTCGAAATATAGTTGTTACGAAAAGTAAACGCGACTGGTAAGTACAATGATATTTTGTGATTGATAATGAGATAATTGTTGGGAATGAGGTTTTAATAATACAGAATTATTGTTACGAAATAATAGCAGATGTTTATATTTTGATTATGTGTTGTTAGGTTATATTCTGTGCGAACAGATCATGTTAAATTGTATGTGTAGCAGGATAGATTGGTAAATTAGGAGCTATTGTGTTATCTTATGGATTTGGAATTGATATCTCAAATTAGGTAATATGTAGGTATGAATCAGTTTTATGCACTTTTAATAATGGAAACGCTATTTGGAGATTTGGAAGCATAATGAAGTAAATATATCTGAAGTTATGTGTGAGATAATGTTTGGTTTTAGACAGTTGCGTAGATCTAACGCAGAATTTGTAGTGTACTCTTCGAATATGATATAGTCATGATGGAGAATAAATAAGAATAGTTACTGTCGCAGTTCCAGTTGAGACGTTCTCCCTTAACAAGTTATACGACAACCACTTGCACGTAAAAGTATATCTTACAAATTATTGCCTATCTTTGTTTCATACTCATCAGCAGTCGCAATACTAATTATTAAGAGAAATTTTTTAACAAATGTCCATAACTTATAACTTCGACACATATATAAATATGAAGAGTCTTAGCTTGTATCACCAACTTTTGTACTCCAATCAGCCTGTTTCAGTATTCGGTAATACTATTGTCAATAATATCTGGCAATATTGCAGTTGCTAAAGTCGACATGTGATAAAATTCCTCCTTTTCTATAAACCTTCTGAGAGAAAAATAGATAACCTCACTTCTCAAAACTATAAGAAAATTTGCTTCTTGGAAAACATGCGTTGCACAGTTTATAGGATTATTATTAATTTTAATTCTTTATCCTTTCTGTGAATAGAAGTGAAATGGATCACTTTCCACAACTGAAGCGAAATCTACGTCTTTAAAACTCTCACAGCGCAGTTCTCATATGCTGTACGGTGCACAGTTTAAATGCTAATTACTGACTTTAAATCTTTGTCCAATTTGCACATCGGAATTGGAATCAATTTATAGGTAACTGTGAATAACTTCTTTTGTTGGTTATAGAATTAAAATTCAAATTAGGAAAAGTTTACACAAATGTATTAATAATTTAGATGTTTTCTGGAAAAGAAAGTAAATAAAAAATTAATGTGAATTCAGCTTTATGCGTACGTGAAGATTTGCGTGTCAGCTTAATTCAATATCTGGCAATATTGCAGTTGCTAAACTCGATATGTGATAAGATTCCTCCTTTTCTATAAACCTTCCGAGAGAAAAATAGATAACCTCACTTCTCAAAACTATAAGAAAATTTAGAGTATACTTCATTTTATTTATTTATTTATTTATTTATTTTATTCTAAACCGAATCCAAACTAAATTTTTTAAACTACGAGGCACGTTCGGAAAGTTAACTTCCGATTGGTCACTGTGCGTGAAGTAGTGGGGGCAACGCTATCATTTTTGCACCGACGTGCGCTGTAGATCAGTCTGCATCCAGCCGTGGTAGAGTGAAGGTTGTCTGATCACTAGTTCCAGTTCTGTAGCGTCTCAAAATGTGTGCTGCAATAGAAAAACCCGCCAAGTGCGAAGGTACGAGCTGTTATACCTTTTCTTATGGCAAAACGATATTCTGTAGGATCTATTTATCGGGGACTTTGTGTGTGTATGGACCAAGGGTGATGGGTGAAGAAGTTGTTCGTGAATGGGTTCGTTCATTTAAAAGTGGACAAATATTCATGAGAAGAGAGGAGTGGCAGGCCATCAGTGGTCACTGATTAACTCGTTCAGAAAATTGATGAAAAAGTTGCTCATCCCAGATTTGGCCTTATTATCATCTCTTCATTCATATGAAGAAGTGGCGTGGATCTCAGCGCTTTAGTGATTATGAGCTCAAGACACAGGCGGAAGATTTTTATGCTGATGGAATTTGTAAGCTAGTGTTTGAATGTTTATGGAAATTATGTTCAAAAATAGAGCAAAGAAGCAGTTTTCAGATGTATATAATAAATTCTTTGTGTTTACTTCAGTGTTTCTTTCTTAACCAAACAGAGGTTTCTTTCCGAACGGCCATCGTACTTTTCTTATCTACTGATAGAGGCTGTAGGGTACACTATTCATAATAAAACTGACTTACCTTATGCCTCTGTATTTGTTCCTTTAACTGTCTTATTTCCTTCTGCGCTGGAAACGTCGTCAGCAACAATTTTCTTGCTGCATCACCAGATCCTTTCCATTACATTTCCTATTGTAATTTTAGTTCTGCTGTAGAAAGTATGAGATTTATGTTTTAGAATGTTATGATTTAGGATCAGAGTTATGTTTTACAGGTAACATTAACGCATATAGGAACACTGTCCAGATTAGTTTTAATTATTACATGAAAAATATTTTATTGTTATATTTCTTGAATATTAATTCACCCTCTGAAATTGTTTTAGATAAAAGTGATGCATAAACAGTTGCTGCTGTTTCACAATGCAGTATCAGCCTATTTTTCTGGGAACCAACAAGCATTGGAGGCGACTCTAAAGCAGTTTAATATCAAAGTAAAATCTCCAAATTCTAGCTCCCCGTCGTGGCTGGAACAATAATGACTGCACCACTTCAGTACCAGTGGGTGTTGTGGCATTTCATGTCTTTTTGCATTTGATGCACAGCAGGTGATGTATCAGTTGTCTCTTGTTTTCGCGTCAGTATATCCTCAAAGGGATATATTTTTTTTTTTCGTTTTTTTCTCATCACAGTTTCTGACAGAACAGGGATAAAAAATAATAATAAAAAAAGGTTTGAAGTATATTCTATAGTGCTTTTGTGTGTGTCTGTGTAAGTAGAATCAGTATAAGATGTGTGGAAAACGACCCAAGTTTCCGGTTCGATTCTTGAAAGTAAAGAAAAAATGAAAGCGATTGAGGGGAAGGAAGGGGGGAAGGACACAATACTTGTCAGTGCTTTTTTTCGGTTATATGGTATATTGTATATAAAATATATAAATATATTGAAAAGGCAAAAAAACGAATCATTACTTGAAATATGAAGATGATTATTAGTAAAAGAAGTAATAGTCTGAGAAATGCAAGAAATATTTCGTAGCTTTTCAATTAATTCTTCAGAGTCTGTCTTGCTTTTGGAGTCTGTGATGTTCTATAAAGACTTGCCCCTCGACGCTGGTATGAAAATATATAATGAATTTATAGTCATGTTCCGAAGGGGAGGAAGAAAAATAAAATAAATATATATATATTATATATTGTACTAAATTCGAATTCCATTAGTGCATTCCAATCTAGTGCTTTGTTTATTAAGGTAACACTTAATACACGTAAGTAAAACGTTGATTTCCTTTTTAGAATGAACCAAGAAATGAAATTGTGAGATAGTTTTCAATATTCAACTTGTTTGAGATAAATATAATCGAAGAAATAACGGTTTCATAAATGATCTGTTGTATAAAATTATTATAATTGAAAAAGAAGTATTTGTACATATATCGGTATATATATATATATAGAAAGAGATAAAGTATTAATTGTGTTAATTTAATGTTTGTGTATTTGATTTTTGAAGTAAGAAAGAAAGAAAAAAAAAACATTTAGCTGTTGAAGTTCATGTAGATAAGATAATATTGTGTAGTTTTTACAATTAAAAAAAAAATCATAGGCACCATGATGGTATTTGATCTCCTTAAGTGCTCAGTGTATTTTTTGTTTAGCGTATGTAGTTGCCATAACCTAAAACATGTACCAACATGTTGTAAAGCTACTTGCAGTTTATATAAATATGTATTTTTTACTCAAACTGCAGGACTTAGTGAAACGGTTAATTAGTTCAATAAAGTTTTGTTGTTCTTAAGAATTGTTTTGTATCTTAGTACTGTTTGTAGGGCAGTTTGTTAAGAGCTGTAGTAACTTCTTGGTTATCACTGTCTTTTTCGGTGTGAAAAATAGGCGTGACATAGGAAAATACGGTGATATTCAAATGCGAACAGAAATGATTATGCCACACAGTATTTATTGAATACAATGAAATCACTTATACACTTCTTTATGTGATCTGCTACTACAGTGCACTTTCTCTGTCGTTGAGGAAGATTCTTATTCCAAAAGGGTAGAAATCTTTCGTCTGCATGTTGTCTCATTCGACAGCGATCTCATAGGAACTAAAGTTTTTCTCTAAAACTTCCTTTTGGGGTGAACTAGTGCACTGGTTATGATAGAGTCCACAGGGTCTCTGTCCTTTCCATGTCGCTGCAGGAGTTCTGACTGCCACTAACCTTTTTATGTGCTCAAGCTTCCAAGCACCTAGCATCCACTTATCTAAATTTAAGATGAACTTTCAATAATTCAAAGAAAAGACATCTTACCTTGTATTCGAGGAATTAAAAATTCTTTTAATCTGTTTCGATATTCGTTGGCATATCTATATCAATGACTTCTATTAGCTGCTATTCTGGTAGCATATGAATGGTGGTTCCCGCCTTCTTGGGAACTCGTCTAAAGTAAATGTTAAAATCCTCATTTCTCAGACTGTGTTGAATTTGACCTCTTGAAAAAATACGTTACAAACTTGACAGACTTGCCGTTACTTAAAAATTGATATATATTCTTCCTGTTCGTGAAAGTCCATTTGTTATCAGTTTACCAACGAATAGAACTTATTGATAAAGATGTCAGGGAATCTGGAAACCGTTTAAAACAATTTTTAATTCACCGGATACAAAGGAAGACATATATTCTTTATTTGAGTTATTCAATATGCATCTTATAACAACTATGAGTAATTATTCATTATCGTTTCTGCACTTTCACTACTTATTTCAAGTTTTCCAGCAATTTATATAAGAACAGTTATTCGATCTTTATGGATCATCATCATTGATCGATAGGTATGAACCTGGGGGCGTAAAGAGCAAGCAATGAGGTGCAAGCTACTGACAATAAGATAAACCATGAAGTCGTGAAGAAAACAGCAGTTGTAATTACCACTTACAATTTACCGTAAGTAAAATTCACAGGCACTACTTGTTTGACGTTTTGTCTTCGTCGTACAAAGGACGAGGGAGGGGACGTGAAGTATGCAAGGTTTACGAAGAGAGCGCCAGATAAACAAGGTTGGAAACCACTGCCCTAGACTGAGATAGTTGGAAGTCTCAACGCATCCTCAGATTGCTTTTTAAGTTTCGCGTAAATCTGAGATAGATTGATACGGTATTTGTCAAATAATTCACCCCGTAAGCTTGTGTACCGAGTACAATAAAGAATTACTAACGACACGTTGAAACATGCATATATTTTGCCCAATGTGCCATATATGTCATACACTCTTTATAAGAACAGAACGTAAAATTTCCTGATCATATTTCAACGTGCCACGCATATAGAGTCAGAACCAGTGATGAGGGACCAGCCACAAGAACTATGCTGAGGGTTTCCGTATCCCCCTCCTCCTCTTTCGTAGTGAGCCTTCTTGTTTTGTGTCATATAAACCCAAGTTGGAAGATTGACCTCAGAGGATACAACTCTGCAAATTTGAAGATTCGCGTATTTTAGTAACAAAATTCTACTAAACACGTAGATTTAAACACACACACACATTGATTGTAGAGAAACAAAAAGATGGAAAGGAGACCAACAGAGAAGTTAGAGGAAGTAGAAGAGTTTTGCTTCTTGGATAATGTGAAAACAAAGAAAATCACTTTCTTAATAATCATATTAATATTGACACTTGGACGAAATTTCTCAAAATCTGCTTAAAAATTATATTAACATCGCGAATGCTAAACGGACTCTTAGGAAAGAAGGAAAATGCTAAACTTAAAGCAACTGATGATGTGGCTTTGCAGGAAGTTTATGAGCTGTAGTTGGACATCTATACAGATATGGTGTCTTCACACAAAATATCTTTGAAGACAAAATCGTGGGGAACAAACGAAGAGGGCACCCAAGAATATTCGATTTAAAGGTAGTGAGATGTAATGCATAAGCTGATGTGAGAAGAATGTCTGAGGATACGAAATTACGATTGCAATGACAAAGCTTACCTTTAGAAATGAATGAACATAAATTTTAGCGTTTTATAAGCTCCTCTTTCTTTGTCCAAAATTAGCATTTGTTTATGGTGTTGCACTATTCTTTGTTGGTTATGTAGCTTATATAACAGAAACCGTGTCACCATCCAGAACCGAGAAGAATGACAACTCAGGAGAAAGAAAAGTAGTCAATGAATCATCCGAGAATGCTAACGCGAGTGATGTCAAGCCATAATTCCAAGGAACCATAACTACTAGTATTACTTCTGATAACATAGGTAAGAGTACCATGAAGGAAATAAATAAAAACTTTTAAAAAACGGAAAAATAGCTTTATTCGGTCTTTATTTGAATTTTTGCCCATATCGAAAGCCTTCGCTTGGTATCGCCAAATTAAAACCATTTTAATTACACGCCATTGGTTCAAATCTGTTATTAAATTAAACTCAGCTGACATAAACAAGAATGGATCACAGTTGTGAATTTATTCGGAAAATTCGGTATACGTACAGAGATCAAAACGTGGCAATTTTGCACAAGAATAAAATTTGGTGCACAATAAATAGAGTTGGTACCATTGACTAAACTATTTATAAGGAGATTTCTTTTTCTGTAGGCTTTATTCTTGTTTGTTTTTGATATTGTACTGTGTTTACTTCTATCCTGTCATCTGCTGAAGAAGTCAACAACGCTTCGAAACATTGTCAAATTATTGTGAGTACCATGAATGCTAGGTTTAACTGGGAAACTTTTTCATTAAATTTAATGTTGTTGTAATGAATTAAAACTTTTTTTTTTCTGGAGCAACTTACCGTTTAATTTAAAATTTTAAAAAATAATGAAATTGTCGTAAAAAATTTAAATGGTGACTGTAAAATAAGTCATAATAATATTTCGGCCATCTTTGACCCTAACTCTCTCAAATTGATGAGTCATCTTTGATAAGTTCATTTGGACAGTTGCCTGCCACTACTATGAAATCGTGATTTTCCTGTTTTAAGATTCTCAAAAGAAGTTGCCCAAGGTTCATTGCAGCGTGGCTTAACGCAGTAATTCCGCCCTTAATCTAAATATTTAGCAATACTAAATTTTGAACTGCTCTGTGTTACTTTTAGGTTCCTCTTAAACTGGAATTTTTCGTAATAAAGACCTGCAAAACTGTATTTCTATTGGTAGTATTATGTATTTACCCTGAACTAGTGTGATATTGGATCAAAACATTACTTAGCATGCATTTCATGCAGTTTAATATTTTATTTTATTTATTTATTTATTTACTTATTTATTTATTTATTTTAGTCAAAGCTATGTGAAACTATTTTTAAGTGTTAAAATTTCTTAATAAATTGATTAATAAATAAGGTCAGTCATTCTGACCCTACCGTATTAATTAAGATATCCTGCCTTAGTCTACATGGAATTTTTGTCTTTTTGCAGTTAGATCTACGTTTGTACCAATTGCAATATCCGTCAGTAGATGTACTGCAAATCAGTTTTTACGAAAGTTTAATACACTTTTCATAAAATAATGATAAAGTATTGTTGAAAATTATAGGTATCCTTTCGCTATGTAGGACATTCATAATGTCGATTACTAATTCACCTATCGTCAACATTGAGGAAGATCTATTTATGAAATAAGAACCATTTCATTTTCTTCGTTACATTAAAGTTTGTTCAGTTATCTTACATTTCTGCTGTCCTGTTTAGAACTTCGTCAGGGATTAATTGAAACAGCGTAGTGAACAGTTCTCATACTTTATATTTTTGGAAGTTTCAAGTTCGAGTTTCACTAACGGTGATTGGTAGATGTGTCCAGCCCCAACTATTGAAGATTCCTTTAAACATGCGTCTAGCTCGAGTTTCGCCCTATGCCGTATTACGATTCCAGTATAAGACGCACTCGTTTCAGCTCCATGGCATCCTGAATTAGATTCTCAATGACGGTGATTTTCAGCTGTTTGATGTTTGAGGATTGGCAGAAGTATTATTTTAAAACTATAGATTTTTTTTTAATTGTCTTCCACGTCAAACAAGTGGTATATTAAAATATATGTGCCACTGTCAGTTAAGAACTATTTCCATACAATTTTCTTTGTAATGCAGAGATGAATAAAGGTAAGTAAAATCCGTGTGTCGACAGCTTTCATGTGAACTGTGAAGTAATACAGGATCAAAATAGCTTTTACCACAGATAATCCAGAACAACGGTTATTTGGTCAATAATGATACAGGCTTCAAATATTTTACAGAATTATCATACAAATGACGTTGTTTAGAAGCAAAGCAACTGATCGCGGCGATGGAATAAAATCAGTATTTTTAAAAACGTGTTTACAAAATCTAAAATTATAACATTTTTCTTTTCAGAATAATACTATTTGAGACGTATAGTTAGTTCCACAGTAATACAATCTAGATAGTAATTCTCTGTGAAATACTTGAAAGCTGTACATAATTGTCCGAATAGCGTTGTATAACGGATTGTTTTCGCTTTCACTAAACTCTATGAATAAACACATAGATTGAACTCCAGTGAAGGAAGCAAGTAACATTACTTCTAAACCAAACATAATAAGAATTTGCCCTGTACATATTTTCCGAATGGTAATACACCTCTATAACTGTAATTCTAAATAATTATGAAAGAAATGTCTATGTTAAGAATATCATACCCTCTTTGATTTGGATCATTCCTTCCACAAGATTTAGCACGGCATGAAGTTGGGGTGCATGAACCGTTACTATAGCTCTTAACACGTCAAACCTGTAAAATAATTTCATGACTGGGCAGTTTGAAGAAACACTACTGTAGAGAACAAAGAAAAAACAGGTTTTTAAACGATCAATTCATTCAGAAGTTACTAACAACAATAATTATGCGCCAGTTAAGCGTTTATAATCTTAATAAGAACTATCTTTTCTCATATGAATTATGCTTCTAATAATGCTTTCAGTGTGTTTAGTTTGAGATACAGAAGAAATCAATACATATAATATTTGTAAAGGATCAGTTCCTTATGTTAAATTAACATTAAAATACTTTTTTTCTGCTTAAAAATGTGACGCTCTTCGTAGCTTATCAACATTCAGATTTTTATATATTTACTTTGGTCCGATATCAAGCAAGGAACTTAGTGAACGGGCAGTGCCTCGATAATATTCGTACGTACAGTATATAAAGTACTTCATAAATTTGCACCGCAGTTCTAGAACACTTTATTTTTTAATAGCTAAACTTTTGCTAGTGCAATGTTTGCGATAATGTCATATTGTTAATTATTATTATTTTAGAATTCCTGTTATGAACGGGAGAAATGGAAAGATTAATGTACATTTTAGAACCAAGACTTATTTGTTTACCTATATCCTGCGTAGTTAGAAATGCTAGATTATATATGTGTATATTTAATGAGTATGTATTCACGGCAAATGTACTTGTAAAAATAGACAGTTGGTTTGTTAGCAGTTCATGGGAGGGACTATTCAGTCAACTGAAGACCAGATTTTCCTGTATTCTCCAAACATTAAAAAAGTACAATTGAAGTGTATTCCGATTTGCAATTACTGGCTGATAATAACGCTTCTAGTGTGAAAATCTCTATTTGATGCTTCGAGATACTTTATATATCGAATTCCCTTATATGTAATTCTTCAAATCGTGTAAACGTGTGATTTTCACGCGTTCATTTATAAAGATTCAGTAGCTAGTAAAATAATATACCCTTGTATACTTTTTTTTAAAAAAACCTTTTAGTTTTCTTGGACGTAAAGATGGTTCTCTGCTTGTTGCTCAAACCTGGATTCAAACTAGTCCATTTGTTCGGAGTTTGCTTAATTATTGTTAGTGCAAGTTTTAAGTGTTTTATCGTTATGATACTTTCAGTGAGTATATTCATTTTTCGTGTCAACTCTCTGATATACTTTAAAAAAATCTTGTAAAAAAAAAAAAGTCATACTTTACATCACACAAAGCTCTCGTTATTTGAATATAAGTAGATGATTGAAAGTTCGCTTCACAAATAGTCATGAAAGGAGAATTGAGAAGGAACTATTTCTTGCGTTCTCAGGAAAAAAAAAAAGAAATCCCTTTTGCATCGCTAACTGTTCCTGTGGCAATTTATTTAACACACTACATAGCAACCAACGTTAATAACTGTTAGTTCATCTTTCGTTGTCAATCAATTTTTTTACGCCCCTAGCTCCTAAACAAACTTTTCCTTAACTCTTTTCTGTTTTACTTGATATGCCATATTTACCCGACTATAAGACGATTTTTTTTTTTTTTTTTTCAAATTTGTCATTCGAAAAATGTGGGGTCTTATATTTGCAAATTAAGCTTTGATAGGTGAGGTCAGTGCTTTTTCGTTGTGGAGAAACCGAACGTTAAAATACACCCCATTGTTCTGTTTTTAAATATGGTAAAAAAATGTTAAAGTAAAACGAATGTGTATGTACCGTAAACCACCGTATTTGTTTTTATTTATGGTATCTTATTTTACCGGCACTTGTTCTTTAATTACAATAATTTAGGTAACCAATAAGTGGCTTAACTTTACAACAGGTAATACTGACTTTTATATTTTGTATTAGTAATAACAATAATCATAGGTATTCTGCCCTCATTGGCAGGTCACTTCCGCAACAGAAAAGTTTCCATTCTCCACGGTTTTTGACTAACCTCTTCGTATTCAGTTGCGATTTTTCTGTTTTAATATCGCCCATCAATTGTAATCTCTCCCTTCCTATCTTTCCTACCACCATACCCTCTAGCACAGCGTTTCCGAACCTTTTTCAACTTGCGGCACACTACGGGCGTTTCTTGGATTCTCGCGGCACACTTATAGATATTATTATTTGTAAATATAAAATACAGTGGTATTTTTTCTGTGATTATTGATCTCTTCGCAGAGTAGAAAGCTCTATCACTTGTTTTGCTCGTAGTAAATCATTATGCTTATTTTTTATTCTAATTTTAGAATAGAAAACAATTGCAATGAAATATTGGGCTCAGGTTTTTAAAAATACGCTTTCTTTTCAAAAACTGTATGCAACCTTATACTAAGAAGGAAGATCACTAAATAACGAACGAACAAACAAATCTCTTTTACTTTTGAAACAAATGTAGGTAATTCGTCGAGAGTATTGAATGATATTTTAAATTTAAAAGTTACGAAATAGTCTGCAACAATAAAGAAGCAATAATGATCATAACAATGATAACAAATACTTTTTTCAACATTAGAAATGCAGAACAGTAACCCGGTATGAAACTTAAAATTGTAGATTCATAGTAGAGGTTCATAGTAATGTGAAATACAAATATACATTTTCCTCTTCGTTTTGCAATTTGATTGCTATAAAATTAATAATTTTGTTCCGATTCCTCGCGGCACACCAGCGGCCCATTCACGGTACACCGGTTGGGAAACGCTGCTCTAGCAAGTTCCTCATGATACAGTTCCTTCTTAGCCAATGTCCCAAGGAGTTTCTCTTCCTTTTCTTAATAATATCTAAGGTTGTTCTTTTCTCCCCTACCATTTCTAACACTCATTAGTTTTCCGCTCGGTACAGCTAATTCGCTCCATTCTTCTCCACACCCACATTTCGAAAGCTTCCAGTCGTTTTTCATCATTGTTGCGTAATGCCCATGTTTGACCCATACAGTACAATACTCCACACGAAGCATTTTATGAGTCTTTTTTTTTTTTTCTCAACTCTTTGTTCAAGGTATCAATAAAACAATTTGTAATTTTGATTATTCTGAATTTGTTAGAAATAAGAAAGTTCTGGAGAAGCCTCTTCAAAATAAAGGAGGTTATCTTATAGTCGGATAAATATGGTAATGAATCTATGGCCATGATTTGGTCTTTTTTTTTTTTTTTTCAGCACTTCGTATACAATAATAGCATGCAGAAACATGGGTAGAATGTGTTTTTGTGCCAACAATCTACAACTGATAAATTACTAACAGTAATTGGTCTTTAATTGACAGAATATAACGACTACTAGCGAAAGTGGTACATGACTCAGCCTTTTGAATTGAAAAAAAGAGATTAATTTACTGTTTTAAAAAGTTTTTAGAGTATTTCTTATTGCATTCGAACATCAAGTCGCATCTGGATATTTTTGATTAATAAGTAAAAAAAAAAAAAAAAAAAAGTGTAGAAAGAAGTTAGTTCCTAGGCATCATAGATACTTCTCGCTGAGCACTTTCTAAAATGTAACTTTTATTATTTTTGTTGAACTGGTGCCAATGATATTTTAGGAGTGCAGGTTTTATGTATAGTGCCATGAGTTAGTTCTGGATATGAAACAATGTACCAAATATATACAAAAGAAAGTATATGGGTTGTTTCAGTTAGTTTATAATTATAAACAGTCCAAAAGATTTTGAGTGATAAGTATACCAGTATATATAAGCTTTTTTTTTCCTTTGTTAAATTTATTAAGCTTTGTTTTTGTTTTCTTTTTCAATATTCTTAAATAAATGTGTACGATATATGCATTATTATATACTAGAGGCGTACATGTATGCCTTTTTCTCGCTTTTCTGTTCATACATATACCTATGTATATTCAATACCCGCAAGCATTTGTGATATAGTATTTCAAGCTATACTAAGCTTCTGCTAATTGTACTTTATTTTTTGCCTAAACACAATCAGTATTACTTCCTATTTTGATTATGAAAACTAAAAGTTGAGTAGTTCCGATTGGTCCCTTGATCTTCTGTGATAGTAGATACATTTACAGGATAATAGAAAACAAAACAATGAGTAGAGTAATTCTCGACTTAGCGGATTATTTCGGAACTAATTTCATTTGCTCTGCAAAAATATGTTTAATGTAGTTCTTATTTATAATTCATGTGGTTCTTAATTTTTAAATACTAACACACCCTGTCAATTGATTTGTAATCCACTTGGAAGGCTGTGTGTCGACTAAAGTTGATGTAATTTTTACGTCGTGGACACTCATCTGCTCAGTTTTTTTAGTGTAATCATGTAAAACGGTGTTGTAAGCCTGAAATGGTCATCATTTAAAATTCGCTTAGCACTTAAATAGCTGTTAATAAAGAATAAATACAATATTATTTTATAATACAATATGAAGAGAAAAAGTAATTCAAAATGTTTATAGTTAATAAACTCGCGACATCACCTAACCACCTTCCAACGGACTTTATTCTGTTAAGTCGGGAATATACTGTATTCCATTCACTGTGAAGCCTCTTTCAAACCATAGAAAAGTTTTTTTAATGTCAATTTTAAAGGCTTTGTAGACAGCTTTCGCTTTAAAACTCTCGTCTCTGTGCTAAAATTGTGCTCTCGTCTCTTTCAAAATTTTACAACTTAAAGGCATACAAAAGGACCGAATTTCTTCAGTTTTCAGTTGATTAATGTTGTTATGCTGGGTCATTATCAACTCCTTAACACTTGTACAGTCAACGACAAATGTTCTTTCCGTTTGATGAAATAAATTTCGTAAATAACTTCAGAATGGAAGGACAATTTGAGTATAGTTTTCAGTAAATAAATAAAAAGAAAAGAATGTTTCAGCCAAACCACCGTTATTCACAAAATAAATTTTACGAAACAGAAAGAATTTTTATCGCTGACTGTAAGGTTTAGAGTTTCCATAATAGTCATTTTGTTCATAATAACACCCACATAAGGAAGATAATTTAATGATTCTTACAGTCTTGAGATTATAAGTAAAGTGCTCACTTGTATTGTAAATTGTATAATTATCTCAGAGAGTCTGGTGGTTAAGACATTCAGTTCTCTTTTTAACTCGCTAAATTAAAGAGAATCTTAAATTTAGAAACGTGTGACACAGAAAACAAAGTGACCTAACAGGTTAAGTACCGCATGAGACGCCGTTGGTCTCACGTAAAATATTTTGTTACGGCCACGTGGTGCCAGATTGGTCTCACACAACCTCTTGTTAGCTTATGGCCTGTGGTAGCTCACTGATTTCACATTTTACATTAAACCCTATTGCAGTGTATAACTGTCGGTCTGGTAGTACAAGAAACAGCCACGGCCTCTAGAATTGTGAGTCCAACGTGGTTTCACATGGCTCTAGCTAAAGTGGCAAAAAATAGATCATGCTTTCCCCGTTACTCAAAGGTCTAATGTATTATTCAAGTCAATCAAAGCTGAGGCGAGACAACAATCACGTTTAGTAAAAATACAACAAAGCGTGCAGAAGCTGCCGCTATACTAAACTCGTCCCGAGAAAATCCGGTGTGTGGTAACATGTTGGTCTCACGCCGGGACTAATCCTATTCCGGGCTTCGTTCTATCTGGGGCCGCGTGAGACTAACGTATCACCACAAGAAAGTATCAATTTTACATACTACTAATAATACATAATTACCTAAAATGATCAAGTTACTACTTTAAAGGACATACAAAACCCAGAGATGAAGAATATACATTCTGGTCATAGGGGGTGTTTTTGTTGCGATGTAAGTGGCACTTAACCTGTTAAACATATTCCGCCTTATGCAGAGTCGTTTTGAGGTATGATTAGCGTCATACTAAAGGCCTGACTACTCCAGGAAACATGTTACTTGAACTCTTTAGAATGGCATTAATCGTGCGTCAGAATGACTCTGCATAAGACACGTTGTTAACAGTATTTGTTCAAGAAAAAAGGAATGAAAAATAAAGAAAGAAAAAAAAATACTTCTGACGAACTTTGAAGTAATTTAGCGTTAGCAGCCAAGCCACCAGACCACTTATTCTGTTATTTTTGTAGCATTACCATACAGAAAAACTCTCACATATATATCGTAGATTTTAGTGAATTTTTTCTACACCTTTACTAATGATAAACATTGAGTAATGAATAAGTAAATCAAAGTTTATTATATTAGTTAGGATAATAATCATTTTCGAGAAATAGACAAAAAAAAATAGTAATAAGCTACAATAAAATCAATTGATTACTTCCAGTACCTAGTTAATTGATTTATATTTAAAAATGTGTAAGTTAAACAAATTGCTTTTATCGTTTGTCAGATTTGTAAAAATTTTAAATTTCACATACACGTGGTAATGGCCCCTGTAACAATGACTAACATACATAAATGACAGATGTACAACAAATAAAAATAACATTTACGAGACACTATAAATATTGAATAAACTATAAATCTTGAAGCAAACTCATGCTCTTTTCTTCAGAAGGAGATAGACGGTTTCCATAGAAGTTCAGTAGGCAAGAATAAACGAGTAGTCATTTCTAATTTAAAATTGTATCGTTTTTAGCTCGCTATATGCAATGTATTTACTTCATTTTTTTTTTTTTTTTTTTTTTCGCCTAAACCTTACAGGATTCAGTAATACATATATCGCTTACCCAGGAAGAAAATGGGACTTTACTTTTATAACAGAGAATATAGAAAATTTTATTAACATTAAAAGCTCTGTCTGTTCGATATGTAACTTTAGAATAAAAATAAATCCATTAAAATTCCTTAATATATGATTTGTCTAGCTATGGTCAAAATCTTCTCGACTCATTTTTCTCATGGGTAAGCGTGTAAAACTTGTACCTATGTAAGTGCTTATGAACGGTATGTTAAATAATTCTGGTTTATATACTTTTATTTGGAAAATTAGTGTAATGTGCCTTCTGGATTCAGCTTAACGTAAATTAGATGAGGAACATTTTGAAATAAATATATATATATTCTTGTGTAATTTTGTTAAGAGTCACTGTAATACAACATGAATACCAAGAAACACCATTGTTTAAAGGTTGGTTTAAAGGGACAAGTTTTGCCGATAGATGGCACTACATCTCTCCCATGAATTTTTATCTTTCAGGAAAATTCACTATTTCTCTTACAAATTTCAACCTACAGACTTCAAATTTTAAAAAAAGGAACTTCATAATCTATCCAAGGCAATAATCCGTGCCGATTTTTTATTTAGCATTTTCTTCATTGTTAAAAAAGATATCCAAACTTTTAGCAATAGAACTCTTTCAACAATAAAGAAAATTTAAATAAAAAATCGACACGGATTGTTCCCTTTAATAGGTTTAGAGATGACGCTGTAAACAATAAGTATTGGGGAGCTTTGCTCTCAGTTTTTATACAATTTTTAGTATTTACATTTTAATATTTTTGACAATTTTTTTGTTACAATTTTTATATACTGTTATTCAATTTCAATATGTTCATGCGCCGCTTATCCTTTCTTATTACAATAACAGTGTAAAAAACCATTATAATTAAAACGGGCTAATTCGGCCATTTTGGCACGAGTCATCTTAATACATAATTTTATTTCAAACAATTTTCATTGAAAACAACACTAGTGAAACAGTCCACAGGGCTCTAAGGCCGGGACTTCCTTTATATAAATCTCCCGTAAGGGAGGTAACTGAAACTTTAATGGGTTATAAAGTCCCTTCTCTTAAAAAAAAAAAAAAAAAAAAAAAAAAAAAAAAGTTGAAATTTGTAAGAGAAATTGTAAATTTTCGTGAATGGTAAAAAAATACATGGGAGAGATACGAAGACTGTAATGACATCTATCGGCAAAACTTGTCCCTTTACACTAATCTTAATGGTCGTTCTGTATGTACGAGAAAAAAATTACCGGTATTTTGTATTTACTGTATTGTAATGTTTCCTCCTCAGTTTACTTAGTTACAGAAGTGTAACAGTGAATGCAGTTTTTATTTATTTATTTATTTTTCAATTTCAGTTGATTATGCTGTATAGTAATCTTGAAATACTCTTTTAAGAACGTTAAATCTAACTATGCACTTTTAAAAATAAACTTTCGTAGACAAAAAGGTACAGAGAGTTGAATTTGTAATAATGTCCAACAAGTAACTTACATTTATATTGTATTTCAATCTCACATCACATAATTAAAAAGTCTTCTCTTTTAATAAGTATATGATTTCTTCCAAATTCTTGCCTAAATAATTCTTGCCATGCTTACACTTATAAATATTCAACAATCTTTGCCATGTAGGTATTAGTGGTAAAAATTATTTCCATCTAGCAAATTCATTTTATTTTTTTCAGTTATTATCGTCATTGGAAATATTGTGCTAACACTGACAAGTTCTCTGTCGCGAACTGAAAATCTTCCATGCATCACAGCTCCCTGTTGGCCTCTTCGTCTTTCCATAAGTTACACTCTTTAATACCGCACATTAACTTTCTTGTTTCTTTCCGCGTCTCTCTTCAAGTCTAGGACATTGTATATCCTCTGTTTTTTTTTTCCTATATGACAGAGAAAAGGAACTGACATCTCTACTTCTACTGTGTTGACATAGTAGGCTTCAGCAAGCAATCTTAGGATATTAGGCTAAAAGCTACCTTCAGGCAGAACATTCTCAGATAAAACAATATTGTTCTCTCTGCTTACTATTTGCAATCCAACTTAATTTGCGTTTTCACCCTTCTGTATCTGCATATCAAACATGTTGCTTTCCTTTCCCGCACAGTACAACCAGATAAGTTTTAAAATTGGCGTCAGTACACAACCTTAACGATCCAACTAATATTATTGGATAAAAGGTTAAAATGTTTATTTATTATTATTATTATTGGAAATAGCACAGGATTTACCCATAGCAATTTAAAGGAGCGATCAATTCCATATTTACTTTGATCCATTAAACAAAGCAAAGGTTTTCTCGGTGTGCCGCGATATTTTTAAATAAAATAATTACTAAATATTGCTAAAATTATAATCGGTGCCTTAAGACTCAACCAAGGATCTAAAATGGTTTGGAATCTGTGAACGAAAGTAGAGTTCTAGCGTGTAATTGTGTTCCTTTTCAATAACTCGAAACTTACAGACTGAATTCAAATTTGCTTGTATAATTCCTATGAATATTTGCAATTCTTACAATTCCTTTTAATAAAAACACAATTTACTTGTAAATGTATGTGTAGGCAAAACGTACTGTTGCTTTTAACTTGTGACGTCGTAGCATTTACGTACCATTAAACAACTGTAGTTTTCCTGTGTATTTTTAAGAAACTTTCTGGCGAATTCCGCATGCCGTAATACTGTGACAAATTCAAGGTTTGTTAATTTGCCTTAATTGAAAGCAAAAGAGCGAAAATCTTATGTAGGAAACGTCTCATATAAACATCACATGTCTGATTTTATTTTTGTATACAATGTATGTAAATCCAAACAGTATTCAGTGGTTAATGGTGAGAAAATAACACGCGAATTATTTTTATTTTTTTTACAATTGTAAGTGGTAGAATCAAGTATTTTGTGAAATCTCATGTTTGCTTTGCTTCTAAGGTTCCAGTCTCAATACAAACATGCCATGAAATATACGTTCGTTTTTTTTATACAGTCATGGTCAAAAGTTTTGGGGAAGAGATGTCAGATAAGTGGATATAAAGTACAATATAGAGTTCCTGGAGAAACTTTTGTCTGTGCTAATTATTTACACAATTCAACTCTCTGGCCTTTTAAAAAATTAGGTTCTACCAAATGAAAAAGTAATCGAAAAAGTATCTCTAGTCATTAATTTAAGAACGAAGTTTTTGAAGTAAAGAAAACAGCATTCTTTGTAATTTACGATGTAATAATAGAATAAAATAATACGTCGGTAATGGTTTATTTTACGCATGAATTACGTTGCAAAATAATATGCATTTATATGTACAAAGAATTCTGTACTTAATTTTTTTTCCATCTCAGTCAATGAAAACAAGATTTTTTAAAAGATAATGTGAAATAAGGAAGTACACAGCTTGGAAGAATGTTAATATATGCCATTTTGTGTTTTAATAAAAAAAATATTACAATAAAATATAATTGTTTTAGTATTTTAATAATTTTCCTATGCAAAGAACCCTTCTATTCAGCATAAATTGCCGGTTAAAAGTTGACCGTCGTGCATAGTACCTCCAATAGTGTATCTGAAAAAGAAGCTTGCTGTATTTTAAAGATTTTCTTTCTTGCGCAAATTTACTATAGTAGTTATGCGTCTGCCATAGTGCAATGCAGTTCATTGTGTAGTATTGTGAATTTTTGTAGGTGACATCGGGAGGTTTTTTTTTCTTTCTTTCTTTTTTTTTTTTTTTTTTTTTTTTTTTTCTCGTTAGTGTGAAGAAAAGTCAGCCTTCAGATGGTACTGATCCAGGCGCCGTGGCTTATTGCAGGAGACCCGAATATAAAAAGTTTACTCTGGGGATTATAATGTTCAAATCGGGAACTCTTTCTTTCCTCTAGTTGTGACTCACTGCCTTATCACACCCACAGCAGCACTGGTGAAGAATGCCACTATCAACTGAAAGCGAGAAAAGTCAAAATGCAGACTTGAAAAAAGTCCGGAAGTACTCATTCCTCTTGTTGTTTGCTATATCAATGATATTCAATCCTGTTTATTCTTGTTTTAACTGTCGACTCATTCAGGAGACTGTTGTCCTTTCGTTTGATCTACATTCCCCAGTCAGTGTTTACAGCGACTGAATGTTCACTGATGCACACATAAATTCAGACCTCTACGTCACTTGTTTCATCTTCCAAAGTATGTCTTCAATGTCCAAAAATATTGCTTTTGTAGGCCTTGATTTCACCCCTTTCAAGTGGTTTTGGGCAAAAATGTTAAGTGATCAAAGTTGTAGCTCTACACAAGTTGGAGATGTCCAGCAATTTTTAATTTGGTAGGACAAAAACATTCTGAGATACTCAAAGCAACGTAAACGCCTGAAATTGAGAAAACGCAAAATGGCGGCAGCCGCTGCGTCGCCAAGGGATGTTATAAAAATCCAATGATCGTGGTTTTGAAGTACCCTGATATAGGATAAACATTCATGAAAAAAAAAAAAAAGATTTTTTTTGGAGACGCTTGATCACTTAGATTGGATGGACTCCTGAGCATCCTTGTGTCTATCCTTCCACGGCTGATCCCACCTCCCCCTGGTGAACGAATTTCGTACCAATTTCACTGCGCCTACTGTGATATCTTCTAGAGAATCCTTGGTTCCCCTGCTTACCATCCCTCACTCGTCCCCTGCCCTGGAAACCACATGACATTGAATTCCACGAAATTCTCTGTACTGAACGATCGACTGCTCCTGAACATTGCCACAGGCCGGTAGCCAGCCCCAATGTTTAGGGGGGGGTGAAGTTAGGAGGGACCCGACCCAACCATATTATAGTTCATTTGGAAGCCTACCGTGAAAATTTTAGGGGGGACAGCAAACATTGCCCCCCCCCCTCGTTGGATACGGGTCTGCATTGCCATACCACTTTCCAGTATCTTAAGGAGCCTTCTTTACAAGGCTACATCAGTCTGCTTCATACTTTTCAAAAATCTGGAAAATTGGCCATGTTCTGGCAGCCTGGAAATACCACCAATTAGAGGTCCAATTATGCATCAACAGGCTGTTGGGGAAAATTTTACTGCGCAAATGTAATGGTAAATAGAATACTATAATATGTCTTCCCCTCCGTCATTGGAGCTAGGAAGGGTATGTCAACTATTGATGTTCTTGCCACATTCTTATTGGATGTCTGGCAGGCGTACCAGCAATGTCAATATATTGAAGCTTTAAAAATGGATTTTGACAGCCTATGACAATGTACTCCTGGACCGTCTGGTTTATCAACATACAGCTCGCATATCTTTAAATTTCATACAATATATGCATAATTGGCCGATAAAACGACAAATAACCGTCAAATATTCTAGGAGAGTCTCATATTCTCGGATTATGTCCCAAGGATAACCCAGGAATCGTGTCTTGGTCCACTATTGAATCTCCATATGTTGGAGTTCCATCTCACGCTCCAACAACACGTTACGCTTTTCAGTTACTTTGATGACAATGTGTTGTATGTTTAATAAAAAGAAAAACTTAGCAGAAACTCAAGGACACTTGCAGCACACCTTACAGTTTATACAACAATGGAATAGGTATTAACTGCAACAAAACTCAGTCGGGACGAGCACAAGGGACCATGGTGTTGGTCTCGACGAAGCATTCCGTGTCCACTGTTGTAAAGGCTTACTTTATTTTTCAACAAAATTTGCGTTTCTTTAGTAACTACTGTAATTAGAGCGAATTAAACACATTGACATATTTTCTCGCGCTTGCGCGGGACTCTATGGGTTGCTACTTTTAAATATTACCCCCTAAATCCTGCCGCCTTGTGCTCGAGCACAGAATAGCACTTACCTAAATACGGTCCTGCTGTATTCTAGTGGGAGTCGAACTAACCTTTAATAGCGCCTCATGATTTATTGCTATCCAGAATTCTTGCTGGAAATAAATACAAATTGGTGAGAATATTAGTATAATTTTATTGAACATTTGAGAATTCACTGCTGTATTTGAAATCACAGAAAGGGTAAGACAAAAAAATTTAAAAAACAATAAAAATATGACCAACGGGTTGGAAAAAGAGTTGTGAAGTTGCAGGGCTTACGAAGTCATTTCTGAATAAATATATAATAACTATTCACATATTCTGCACGTTTGGAAATGATAAATCGTAGTATAAATTAACAGTTCTCCACTCACAGATTGTTGCTTTTCCAAGATTCCAAGAAGACTGATTACTTTACAATAATAACATATTCTAACTTGAGGTTAGGTGCGGTTGTACTCATTACAAATGATTCACAGGTATTCATGGTTCGAAGCAGTAAGTACGCCAGAAATTTTTACTTGGGGGGTGTTCAAAATAAAAGGGGGGGTGTGCTCTAAGAATAGTGATATAATTTTTAAACAAACTCAAACAAGAAAACAGTATATTTTGTTACGCAACTATTGCAATACCAATACTACTACTACTACTACTACTAATAATAATAATAATATCAGCCCTTCGCAGTGGTAGGTTCAATAAAGTAAGTTCACACATTTGGGCATTTATTATATTATTATTAAACTAAGTAATACAGTGAAACCTCTCAAAACGGACATCGGTGGAACCGATCATTTGTCCGTAAATGAGAAGTGTCCCTTAAAGGAAGGGTTCTCTCTCATAAGACCGCACCACACATATTTATGGCATGGAAGAATACGAAAGTTTGTCCTCTTATGAAGATGTCCACTACTGAAAGATGCCCGTTAAGAGAGGTTTCACTGTAGGAATTATCCTCCACTATTTTACCCAATAATTACATGTGATTTGATTACATACGAATTATTGTAATTATTTTGCAAAATTCTGCTATTATTTCAATTTATTCACCCCCAGCAAGTTTTAGTGGGTGATTTTTTCCAAAATATTAATAGGGAAAAAATTCCCTCGTCCCATGCTGAAATCACATTCGTTTAGTAATTAATACTGTACATAGTTCCAATTTCATTATTTTAATATTCTAACCCTGTTGTTAACGTTAATTGTTGTAATATTATTTGATCTCTTAATCTCCGTTCCTGCCCTTTCCTGGCTACGTTATTCGCTCTGAATATCTTTCATAAGAAAATTATTCATTGATTTAGTTGTTTTCCAGAAATCCAGTTTTTTCAAGTTACAAATATTTTGTATCTTTCTGTTTTGTCTTCTTTAATATACCCTAATTTTAATAATCCCAGGGCTCATATTGGTCTTGTCTCTTGTAAATAGTTGAAAAGTGACCAAAAATGGCCAAAAGCACACGAAAAAGTGACCAAAATCTCATCATAACCCTTTTTTCCTTTGTCAATTTCTCCATCACCTCTCTCTTTGTTTGTTGTTTTGTTTCATCTTTTCTTCTTTACTTCTTTTTGAGCTTCCTCCTTTCTTAGGTTTTCAAAGTATGCTTTGTAGTTACGGTAAGCAGACTTAGCAGATGTAAAAAGCTTCTGACCAGGGAACTGTACGAATGGGGCACTCGAGTTGCCGGACGAGGTGCATCACATGTGAAAGAGGATGTAAAAAGATGTCCATATGCAAAATTGTAGCGGCTGAGGGCAACATGGACGAGCGTGAGAGGCGGAAGAAGTGGGGCCTACAGTGGGACTTAATTACACAGAAATATGCAGAATCCCACGTTTCGCTCCCGAATGGTGAAAGAAATGCATGTCAATTGTATAGGAAGTGGAACATGAGAAGAGGTGCTATATTGTGGGGGATATGGACATCATGGGCGCCATCTTGAAAGTAGCAATGTTGAATTTGAATTCAAAATGTTAAATGAAAAGTGGGGCATGTGGTATATCAATTCAGACTGAAATTTTACCAGAAATTCATTGGTGTAAAAACTGCTATTGTAACTATCTTGTGAATTAGAAAAAACGAACAGGTAAGAAAGAGCACAGAGATGGGTAAACAAATGTCACATACCCATGAAATAAACCTTAAGAATAAAAAATCCAAAGGTTGAGGCTAACGACCGTTTCTGATTCGTATGTATTGCTTGTTGCATTACAAGCCTACAATGATGGAATTTTGGCACGTAGGGGTTTGAACACTGGACGACACAAAGAATGTCGGAATAAGTGACTGATATTATAATGCTGTATTCTTCTTATAGAGGTGCATCCAGTGACTTCATTCTGGGAATGGTTTAGATAATATGGTTTTCCACACGATCACTGTCATACGCGTACAGTATATCTTTTTGTCATGTATTCTTTGCTGGACAATTGACTTGTACCTTAACAGGACTCAAATGAAACATTTGTTATGTTGCCTATGTCCATATATCCCCTCCAGACGTTGTTGCATGTTCGTATTTCTCAACTTACAATAAAGAAACTATAAAATTATTCACACCAATGCATTTCTGGTAAAATTTCAGTCTTAATTGATATACCACATGCCCCACTTTTCATTTAACATTTTGAATTCAAATTCAAGATGGCTACTTTCAAGATGGCGCCCATGATGTCCATATCCCCCACAATATAGCACATCTTCTCATGTTCCATTTCCTATACAATTGACATGCATTTCTTTCACCATTCGGGAGCGAAACGTGGGATTCTGCATATTTCTGTGTAATTAAGTCCCACTGTAGGCCCCACTTTTTCCGCCTCTCACGCTCGTCCATGTTGCCCTCAGCCGCTACAATTTTGCATATGGACATCTTTTTACATCCTCTTTCACATGTGATGCACCTCGTCCGGCAACTCGAGTGCCCCATTCGTACAGTTCCCTGGTGAGTAAGTGGAACCAGTTCTGGCCTATTTCCGAATTTCTTCATCCCAGACATTATATTTAACTTCGCATTAAGATTTCTCAAAAACGTGAAATATTCAAATTCATCACCTACTCTTAAGAAGAACACACAAGAAGCATGACACAAGACGAACATGATGAACCACACAAACACACATACACAACATTCAACGGAGCGTCAACTATTACGCGAGAAAACTAAAAGATTATTATGATGGAAGAAAGAATAGACACAGAAGGATTCTCAACCCCACCTTGACAGCTTAAGCATTCACCAACCGTCTACTGTGCTTTAGAAAGAATAAAAGCTGAAGTGAGAATAAAGCTGTTTCACAAGTGGCAGCAAGTAACAAGTTTTTTCCTTTTTCCATTTGTTTTTATATTTTTTCTTAGAAAACTGCCAATGCAAAACATAAATCACATGAAAAAGTCACTTTACCTCTCAAAAAAGTAACTTTTAGTGACAAATTTGAAAAAAAGTAACTTTTAGTGACCAACTTGAAAAAAAAAAGTAAATTTTGTGAGCGTGTGGCCCCCCTCACTCCCATTCCATTTTAAATTTTCCCAGTTTTCCTTGGCTGAATTGGAATGAGGCTGCATGGATTATACGTCGACGCAAACTTTGTGTTAGTTTCATCCTTTTTATGAGTTGGCAGTGCTGTGAGCAGTAACTTGTATTTCCGGTTGACCGAACAAAAAGGACGTGATATGGTGATGTTCCAAAAAATAGTACCGCAGTTTCAAAAGCCATCCTAAGTTGTTTTTATTGATTTCAGAATTTTAAGTATAATATGTTAATGGCAAGATTATTTAACACCCGTGATCCATATTTTTTGTTAACAATACTGCTTATGGATATTTTTTTTTTTAAAATAATCCTTTGGTGTGATTGGAGTAAGCTGACCGACGCTAGAGTAAGAAGGCGGGAAGTGTGCGGGAAAATGGATGCCGTAATGAATAGAAGAGGTACATGGCACAGCATCAAAATCCTAAGTTAATTTACTAATCCTTTGTGAAATCGCATCAATATAAGTCGGAGTGAACTGCAGAAATTGTGTTATTTTATAATTCACGTAAGTTACAGTGAAGTTCTACGAAAATAATACAAAATGCCTCAAATCAGCTCAAACTAAGTACGAGCACACCTTTTCAGTTTTGTGGCAGCGTTGTTATTCAGCCCTAAATAACAAGTCTAATGTTGAGTTTCGCTCGTGTTTATGATAAAGGAACATAGGTAAAACAAGAGATCAATATACTTTGTAAACTGTCAATCAGTGGAAACATAAGCAAGTACATTGCCAACTACACAGCTGAATAATGAAAATAGAAACTAACTTGGAAAACAGGACATCCCTTCGAAGAAAAATGGGAATAAGATTCTAGAAAACTGCCCTCCAATACATCTATTGGCCTCCCCCTCCTTTTTTCAAAATCTCCAAAACCCCAGTGCGTGTGTGAATTGGTGATTTGTTAAGTAATTTGCCGGCTTCGTCGTTATAGTTTAAAATTCAAATTCAAGTGTTCTAAATACTTTTTTTTATTATTTTTAATTTGCCAATAAAATTCATGGGCTTGTATTCAATATGGTAAATGACAAATGAAAATCCTAAAATATAAAAATTACAGAGGTATCAAACTAAAACGTTGAAGTAAGTATGTATGCTGTATGTATAATACTTGTGTTTAAGTAAATCAATATCATACATGTATTATGTTTCAGTTGCTCCATACCAGTTTCTCACGCAAACCACTACTGGAACGGTAAGAATATTTGGTTGGTGTAGAAATTGTACGGATGTGTATCGGGCGTGTCACTGAGCGTGGGTACGCGCATAAACTGATTTGGATCGAACCCATCTTAATTAATGACTACATGCAATTCATCCCACAATCTCTAACCACTACTGCACAAAAGAGAATCTTATACTCCGTTCCATCATTCACATTCATTACAAATGGAAATTCTCAGTGTCTAAATAAAATAATTACACTTAGTGAAATCATAATACAGGCGTACCGATCAAGACACGAGCCCCACAGGTCGTAAGAATACCTGCCCCGAACTGGAACCGAACCCAACACAATCCAATTGTGTTATAATTTTAGTTTTAAAAAAGTGACTCGCTATGAGCCCTATTCCACTCAAGGAATTTACGTGAATAAAAATATACTTTACAAAACATTAAGCTAGCGCCAAATGCGTTCCTGCATAACACTAGACTCAGTCTAAAATATATATAATTCTTAATTCAACCGATCTCTTCATTTCTAAACACGCTTTGACTACATCCTTCTAACGTCCGTCCGTTGATACACCACTTGCAGAGCAGGCTCGAATCCAGCCACACAGCTTTGGGGGGCCATGAATATGTTAGGAGGGGCCAAGTCATTAAAAATTCTCTTACAAATATCTAAATTGTGCATTTTGTATTGAGGTCTGGAGGGGACATGAAAAATTTAGGGAGGGCCAGGCCCTCCCTAACCCCCATCTGGTTGCGAGTTGTTGCAGAGGAGCACTTACCAACTGAATCTGGTATAGGCTTATCACTATATTGTCACTTTTTTCTTATTGAGGAGGAGGTAGGTGAATGACCCCTCAAGACGTTGCCAATTTCAGTCATCTGCATCTGTCCATCAATCTCTTTTCTCGGAAACGACCGCGGAGCTCAGAAGGGTAGGTATCAGCGGTCTGTTTTGTCAATTGTTTCGATCGAAACACCGCCCGAAACGATGAGGTCATGTCGTTCTCGAAGCCGCACATGAGAACGAGGTCGCTTCGTACAATTTTGAAGTGAAATAAAATAAATAAGAATATTGCCTTCTTTCCTAAACGCTAAACCTTTTTTAACTTGATGTAATAAATAAGATATATGATACTGATTGATACAATTGGATTTGGGGGAGCATTCTTTTTCCATCCAGGGGTGTGTGTAAAGAAATTTGGAGGGGTGTTAGGGGGTGTTGGAGGGTGTAGATTACTCCCTGGTTCGAAGGGGCCTGATCTATCAGAGTTCCCTGACCATATTCCAGTCCCGTTTGGGTTAATAACTCCATGATGTTGGTTTATTTAGGGCTTGATATGAAACATTTATGAAGAGTTGGTTTGAACAGTGTATTCTTCAATATATATTGGTAACGTGATTGAAGGAGCTACATGTAACGATGTCGTGATTCGAATCGGATCCGCCAGATGGCTATGCGAGACAGTGACTGTGAGTGTGTGTGTGTCATTACTTGGCTAAGTCGAACTATTAAAGGTAGTTAACGATTTATTCTTTCACTCACTTGAATGAATAACTAATCACATCGAAGACCAATCATTGCTCCGAACCATACATCAACCCTTTAACACTCTCACTGCCACACTGGTTTTGCGTGACTCTCACTGGGGGATCAGGTGATTTTTTTTTAATTTACCGTAATCAGAGTGGTGTAATTTTTAATATATGTAGTTGTTTTGTCTTATTGGCTTGCTATTGGGGTCTCTTTGGAAGTGTCCACCCGTGGTACACGTGGCAGCGAGAGTATTAATGTTTTAAACTATCATCCGTTTGCAGAAGCCAACGTTCCTGAACAACGGAAGACAGGAAGACATACAAACAGCAGTGTCGGTGTCTGCGAACAATTACAAGGAAGTTCTACACGAAGAATATTTTCAAGTTTTCAGAAAGGTGCGACAATGCGTCCAAAGAAACGCAGATTTTGTTGGAAAGTAAAGTAAGCCTTTACAACAGTGGACATGGAATGCTTCGTCGGGACCAACACCATGGTCCCTCGTGTTCGGAATAACTCGTGCTACGATGTTTTGTTTCACATTCATACGTGAAAAAAACATAGAATATACTTTTGCCTACTTTGGGCCCACCTTGGAATCAAAACATATCTGAGCTTTCTGTTGACAACATATCTGGGTATTATATCCAGAGGGAATCCCTTGTATACCTATTGCACATTGATGAAATATGCATTTTGGATATCGTATGATTTCCTTTACATTGATATGAACCGCCACTCCGCGGTTTTCCGAATTCGAATTTAGCTTTTCCATGATTTTGGAAAGCCCTAGATCTGAAACTATGCACTTTTCGCTAAAGGTCCATATGAACTTCTAGTCTTATTTTGATGTGATAAATCACCTATTAAGAGTTTGTCGGTATAGTTCATTAATACCTTGTATATAAGGTAAACAGCAGCACCTCAGTAATATTTTAGAGAACATAAAACATCTAATTCCTTTTTAGCTCCCGACGCCAGCATGAGGGAGGTTATATAGTTTTACTCCAGGTGTATATGTATGTGGTACTTCATTTCTCGGTAATTACTAGCCGGATCTAAACCAAATTCGGTGGGAATTAGGCTATCGCCGAAGAATAAAGATCGATACATTCGGTGATCGAGCGCGGCAATAATGTGTTCCACAGCTTTGCGCGCTAGAAGCTTTTGGGTTCGGTTTACCGACTATGTTCCATCAAGGGCGCCCATCAGGGGGGCAAGGTGGGGAGCTCGCCCCCTAAGAGGAAATTGTACTTGAGAATATCGAAAACCCAATAGAATTTTTGCATTAGTTACAGCAAAATTTGAAACTATATTTGAAACGTCGCTTATACTTGCTCCCCCTCCTTGGAAAGCACAACATGGGCGTCCTTGTCCACTTGTTAAATGTTCTTTATTCGCACCCGCAGATGGTAAATTTTGACTCATATGCTATAGAGAAAGAGATCAAAAATAATAAGAATGCACCATATAATTAGTCCGATTAATTCTTATGAAGAGTTAAATATAGAACTTCTGGCGACTAAGTTTCTTTTAACATGACTGTTCACATTTTTTTTGTGATAAATTATAAAAAATAACGTTGTAACATCTAGATATTACATGGAGGATATTGCATGTAAGCAGTACTGCACTAAGTGGGGGGCTTGAGCCGGGTGAGCCCTCTCTGCTACACCACTGTTACGCGAAGCGTCCGTTTGTAGAAAATGTAAGTTTACGTGTATTGAAAATATTTTGAAGCCTATTCCATGTATACTCTAAGAACTGTTTCATTCCGCAATGAAATTAAAATGAAATTTGTGCCTTATGCCTTTAATCTTAACTGTTCTAATATTTCGTCTAATCTTCTTATAACTATGTGCCGGACCTAAAATTCTTTTACCATGATGTTCGTAAGAAAACTTTAAACAATGGCGCCCGAAGAAAATTTTCTAGGGGGGGGCATCTCCATGGTTCCTATATTACGTCTGGTATTTCTGCTATTTAATATACGTGGTTTGCTATATTATGTACATACATTTTCGTGAGCCAGGGGGCCGGGCCTCACCCTGCCTCCCTTCGAGTGCCCATGCCCTTAAAATATTTGTGCTGGTTCAAGTTTGAACCCATAAAGGATATAGTACAAGGCAGCCTTAATAGCCATGTCCTCTATTACACTGAAACATTTTAGATGTGAAAATTGTATTAAACATGAGATAGTTTACACTTGCTCATGCCACAGCATGAGCACAATGGCGCTTGTTGGAAACCCGAAATCGCCCGTGTTAACCAAAATTGTTGTAAAAGAAAATAATTTTAGAAATGTAGTGATGCCGAGAATGTCCATGCACTAAGAAAATTGAATTAAACGAAAAAAGGACAAAAACAGCACTTGGATTAGACGAACACATAACACAAAACAGCAGCCGGAGACAAACCAACCATACTGAATCAAGGAGCCTAACTTCTCTTGTGTCAGTTAATGTGCTCGCTAAGACCAAGTGTTGCAATACACATTTGTGAGCAAAGCACGTATACAGCACTTAGAGGATTGACGGAAGTTTTCACTTTCGGAGGACAAACTTGCTTTTTGAGCTTCATTTCATCATCTTTTCATTCACATTCGTCTTCATTTGAGCTTCGGCCCTAGGTTACCTTCTTACAATGGCGGACTCTGGTATCACTAACGGGCAATCGATTGTCGGTAGACATATAGGGTTACCAGCCTCAGTTCCTACAAACGTAAGCTCTTCGCTCGCTCAAGCTGCATCCGTTGGACCTTCCAGTCGCACTCGACACTTGTCATTGGGTAGTCAACCGGTAGCGAGTTCATCTAGGAATAGACATCCATCCAATGATTCTACCCAGTCTGCAAAAAGATTCCGCGGTGGATCCCATTCTACTAACATTCAACCAATTCATGTCGACAACGCCATGGACACGGGACCACCCTCTTCAGAATCATCAGCAGCTTTTCTCGGCAGAACTCCAGACCCGGTTTATAACTTTCTACTTACTGATTTTGAGTCTAAACACACACATCCAAAGATGATCTTTCTGCAGATCATTAAATACGTCCCACGTGCTAATGTTGAGCAAATAGTTCACACTAGAAATGACTATATCATAAAGTCAAAAGACCCGAATTTTGGAACATACTTGAGAAACAACGCATCCTATGAAATCTTTGGGGAAAATGCCAAACTTGCTAAGAAAACGGATTCTAGGATCAAACAACCTCCACTTCCGAAGAAGATACCAATGCTGTCTGTGGTCATTCGTGGCGCCCTACCTGAATTTACAGATGAAGAAGTTCGTGAAGAACGTATTCAAGAGGGCATCAATATTGACAAATGCATTCGTATCAAGAATAATTCAGGCCCTACTTATATGGTTCGGGTATTATCCCAAAACCAGCAAGCTATTGATCATTTATTAGCCTACGGTGCACCCATTTACAAAAAGATCCGTAAGGTAGAACCGTCAAAAACTCCTGGACCAGTGCCTATTAGATGTGAGAAATGTCAAGTTTATAATTCTCATTTTACGAACTCGTGCCCTAATCAACCTAAATGTGGCTATTGCGGTGAACAACATAACACTAGATTGTGTAAAAACCAACAGCAACCTCCAAAATGTGCCAAGTGCGGAGACACACCCCACTTACAGCTATCGCTGCAAGGCAAAGCCTCAGGCAGAACCTACTCGTCCAGAGTTTACAGCACCCCTCCGAAGTTCTGACAAGCCAACGCCACCAGCGCAATCAATTTTACACCCTGTCAGTGTTGAGGATCTTCTCCACTGTTTGACTATAGTGCTTCAAAACATACTGCCTTTTCAACGTGATCATATCCTTCGCACTATTAGTGACACAGCTAAATCACTCTTCAATATCAATCTCCATGCTACCTACTCCAGACAATATGCTCGTTTTCAAATCGCACCACTTGAAACAACCGTATAAAACCATGGCACTCGTATTTCTCATTATGGCAATTATAAATATTCTATTTCTTAATATTCGATCGTTTGTACAACATAAACTTCTACTGGAACAGCTACTGCTAGAGAAACGCATTGATCTATTTGCATTAAATGAAACTGCACTCAAACCTACCACCACAATACGTCTACCAGGTTATCAAATATATCGCCATGACTATTCAGGGCATGGTGCAAGAGCACAGGGTGGGGTCGCAGTTGGGTTTTCCCCTAAGGTATCGTTTAGTCAATATCATCCACAGATTTTCATCAATTATCCGGAGCATCTTCTTTTGTCAATTTATTACCCATCACTTTTTATCAATATCGCTACAATCTATATACAGCAGCGACACCCGATCCCATTTGATTTTCTTCATTACATAGCACATAACTTCTGAAATGTCATAATCTTGGCCGATATGTACATTCATAGTCGAGGCGACCGAGAGAAACAACACTTCTTTGACTATGTAACTCAGAATTTGAATTTACATGTACATCGTTTACCTAGTCATTCACGACCAATTAGTCAAACAACACCTGATGTAGTGATAACGTCTCTTGATCTAGTCAGTGACTGCACTATACAAATTCTTGACACTATAGGCAGTGATCATGCACCAATTAAGTTATCGTTGATTAGGGACCGTTGTCCACAACCTAAAACCGAATACCTTACTGTCAAACGATATGATCGAGCAAACTGGAGCACATATAGGCAGAATAATGATAGAGATATTACGGATATTGCTGCACCAAGTAGCGAACACGAATTATATAATACTCTCACTCATCTTAAGGCACCTTAACAACAAACGCACGTGTAAGTATTCCTGAAGACAAAATATGTGCGTACAAACCAAAATTGCCACCTCAATATCTTGCACTTGTAAAGCGCTCACGTCAACACATTAGAGAATATCACCGAACTGGTAATGAGGAAGAGCTCCTTTACCACAGGCAATGGCAAAGAGTAGTTAGGAACTACCTTATTGCATACAAACGACAGCACTGGATTAGTACTTGCAACAAACTGCGAGACGATGTACATCCAACCTGATACTGGAAGAAATTTCACCAACTAACGGGTAAAAGTACAATAAATACGTATCCGCTTCAACTTAATGGTGTGCCACTTCACACTGATATCGATAAGGCAGATGTTTTCGCTGACCAATTACAGTCAGTCTTTACTCCATCAGAATCGCCTTGCCGTGATGAGCGGATTGATCTCTCCACCATGTGTGTTCTACAACCTTCTACATCACATCACATTGATCACAATCATCCTCTTACAAGGCCTATTACACCGACTGAATTTCATTCAGCTCTTAGTAGAAAACGAAACACAGCACCAGGCATGGACGGCATTTCTTATAGAATGATAAAAGAATCACCGGTCTCTTTTATCACTTTGTTAATTTCCATTTATAATTTCATCCTCAACTGGGTATTACCCGTTACAGTGAAACCAAATAAGCCCATTCATGATGTCAATTCATATCGGCCGATTCAGTTGACTTCTGTATTTAGTAAAATATTCGAAAAGATTCTAGTAAATCGACTTCATGCTCATCTTAAGGCATATGATCTATTACCAATACATCAAGCAGGTTTTCGACCTAAATTCTCGAACTGCTTCGTTTAACTACAGTCGTCACAAATCAGTACAATAAGGGCCTTCCATCCTGTCTAGTCCTCATGGACTTAGAAAAAGCATTCGATAAAGTGTGGCATTATGGCTTACTACGTAAACTACAGTCACTCCGCCTGCCCACTTGTTACCTTCGACTCATATGCTCCTTTAGAAGTAACCGTATCGCATATGTTGCAATAGGAGTTGTACTATCAAGGCCCATTTTCCCACATACAGGTGTACCACAAGGTTCCGCCCTTAGTCCATTATTGTATATATTATACGCTTCCGACATGCCGCGCCCACCGCCTAATGTGTATATCTTTCGATACGCAGACGATACTGCCTTTTTATCGCTTGGGAAAACAATCCTTTAGGTCAGCAGAAACCTACAAATAACCTTAAACAACTTTCTTACTTGGTGCAGCAAATGGAAATTAACTGTTAACACTGCGAAAACACAAGCCCTTGTTTTCCTCCCTTCAAAACGACGCAGTAAAGTACACAGAAATCCTGGTAATCTTCGTGTGTCAGTAGAGGTCATTTCCTTAGACCAGCAGTTTCTGCAACATACTTAGGAGTGGTCTTTGATTCGAAACTCTCTTGGAAACCTCACTTCCAAAAACTGGCGTTGCAAGCAAAGCGCAGGTTAAATCTCCTCTATCGTCTCACTGGCACAACTTGGTGCTAAATGCAAAGTTACTACTTAATACCTATAAAGCATTCTTACGGCCGATATTAACATTTGGCCACATTGCCTAGTGCCATTCCTCACCTACGCTATACGAAAAGCTTGAAATTCTGGAACGCCATGTTATTCGCCTTGCATATCGTATTAAATCACCATATCCAAATTACCTCACGTATGAGCACATTGATTTTCCCAACATCATTGACCATCTCTCTACTCTTAGGGCACGATATATACGCTCTCGCATCACTACTTCTCATCCCTTATATCTCGATACATTACGAGTTGATGCCCTTACCGATGCACCGTACAGATTTCTACACTCGCCACTCAACATCCTAACAACGATATATATTCAAACATCGAATCTGGACGCAGCAGAAAGAGATACCTTTGCCATTTACATGATTCACGAACATTTACCTCACATTCTACCATCTTAGCACTTGTTTTTCATTCATAATTAACATTGGGCTTCCATCCTGTCTACATCAGTCTCGAGTCGCCCCGAGACAGATCTAACCCTCGTGTGTTTAAACTAACTTACCCATTGTGATTGTGGCGTGAATGCACTTCATTTCATCTATTCATATCCACATTATATTTATTTACACTTTTAAATATGTATTATTTTTCATATCCAGCACAGGGGCCGCGGTGGCTCAGTGGTAGAGCGTTCACCTCCGGTGCTTGGGGTCCCGGGTTCGATCCCAGCCCCCGCCAAGTGCTTTGTGGTGGACAAACACCGTGTGTGTGGGTTTTCTCGGGGTTCTCCCGTTTCCTCCCACTTTCTTCATTCCACCATTTCATTCATTACTCATCATCACCGTCTCCTTTAGCCTAACCGGCATAACCGTGGGACGTAAAACTTCAAGATTTCATTTCATTTCATTTGCATATCCAGCACCTTAGTACCTTGAATGTATTTCCTGCACTTACGTTTTCTCATTATTATTATTATATATTTTTCTCATCAAGATTAATGTATTTTCTGTTAAATATTATTCTACTCATAGTCGCACTTAGACCAACTACGATCCTTTAAATTCAATTAACTTGTCTTAACATATGTGCCAAAGAGAGGGCGTAACCCTCTAATGGCTGGGAGTGAAACATCTCTTCCTCAAAATGGATGCTCTAAAAATGATGAATAAAGATATATATTTTATACCTTTACTCCCTCACGTAAAAAAAAAAAAAAGCCTCGAGGATCATAGTGAGGTACGGTTCACCATGCACGTAGCCAGGATTTCGTAATGGGGGGTCCGTTGTTATCGCACCAGGGACTCGATCATTCTAAACTATTTTACTGGCAACATATATTGGTTCGTTTAACCAGGATTTCGTAATGGCAGGGGGTGTGGCATGAAGTACTGTGGTTATCACACCCAGGGGCTTGATCAGTCTAAGCTATTTTACTGGCAATGTATATTGGTTTGTTAGAACAATAAAATGAGGGTAGTTAGTATATTAATAAACTATGAAGAAAACTCGAGTAAAAGAATATAAAAAACACTGAAAAAGATTTTACAATATCTATGTTCTTTCCTCTGTCCATTCAAATATAAGAATTTTCCTTTCATTATGACCTCAACTAATCCACTATTATAAAAAAAATACATATCCAATAATGTATTGTAAAATATTTTACAATATATGTGTTCCTTTCTCTGTTGAATCAAATATTAACAGAACTTTCTTTCCACATAGCTTTTTGTTTTTATTATTCCGTAAACTACTGTCTGTTCCAAATGCCAAGTTAAAGAATCAGTGGAAAACTGGTTCCGAAATAACATGTTTGATAGACTACTGCAGAGAAGCGATGATGAAAAATTATTTTTATTTTTAGCTTTTTATTTCTATAACGCTAGTTCTTCTTTTTGTCGATTTTTTTTTTTGTTTCATCCTTCCTGATTTTTTTTTTTCATTTCTGGTTTTGAAGTAGGGAGTCCGGCCCCCCATTGATTGCGTGCCTGGGTTCACCCGAACTACCTCCTTAAAATATTTGGTAACTGCCCGTACTAGTAGATGCGTCATGTTTATTGTTGCCAGGTACAGGTTCAATGATATATGAACTTGTTGGGGCAATAATCAAACTTGTATTGTATTAGAGACAGGAAGTAGCTTAAGTCTTCATCCCGGCGAAATTAAAATACCGCTAATTTTACAGTAATTATGTGATATCTTCAAATAGATAAAAGATAATTGAAATATGGAACAAGAGCGCCCTAGACAATATTATTTTGCGTGAGGTACCGTTATCACAAGTCACCTAGTGGCTTTCCGTTTTCAGCCATTTAGAAACGCGAAAATAAACGAGCCTATTCTCAAAATGGCTCGAAATCGAAAGCAGATAAGTGAGTCGTGATAACGGTTTCTCATGTAAAATAATATTGGCTAGGGCGCTCTTGTTCCACATTTCGATTATCTTTTATCTATTTGAAGATATCACATAATTACTGTAAAATTAGTGGTACGGTATTTTAATTTCGCCGGGATGAAGACTCTTAACGATAACTATGCAGGCATGGAGGCAAAATTTATTTTGGGCTCTTAAAAATATAATACAAACTTAGATGGACTAAAATAGCAGCAGGCAAGAAAATGAATATTAATGCACTGATTAGCCCTATTAATACTAAATCACATTATTTGTTGGAGTTATTCGATTATTTAGAAGATCAATTATTATTTTGAAATTAAGTTACTATAGTTTTGTACATTGCATTAATACGCTAGTTTTATAAAACGACCATTCTTAACAACTGAACAGACCTCAGCACAAAACTAAAATATGGGATTATTTGACATTTTGGTAATTCCTCAGTCCTACCCATAATGAACAGTTAGGAGAACCGTACAAAATCGCAGTGAAGAAAATCTGACCCTTTTCATTTAGGAAAGAAAATAATCTGCAGGCCCGTCTGCATTTGCAGACCCTAACGTTACGCCACTGAACATGGGCAGGACAAACTGCGAGACAGCGTAGTTTGTAATGTAATGAGAGAGATAACAAGAATATGTGCTATTAAATTGTCTGCCATTTCCACTTATTGTAACGCCGTTCTACATTTTGAAATTCCGAGCCTTGATATTCTCTAAACATGTTTCTGATTTCATTATTACGTATCTTATACAAGTACGAAATTAAATTAAATTATGTTTACATAAATCCTTTTAAAACACAGGAAACAAGGATTTTTTTTAAAAAAAAAGTTTTGTATCCTATGATTATGCTCCAAGATAAAGGGAAAGGTTGATTGATTGATTTTGAGTTTTACGTCCCGTTCAGCAGCGAGGCTATATGAGACGTGAACCTACTGAGTAACGTGGAATCCGAACCACATGAGCTCCCGCCGGGAAACGAACCCGGGTCTCCCGCGCCAAAGGCGCGTACGCTAACCGCTTAGCCGAGGAGGAGCTCATAAAGGGAAAGGATTATGGTAATGAACGAAATGCTGGTATGACGAAAGTGGGAAGAAACATATCAAGAAAACCCACGCGCGTGGTGTTGGTTCACCACAAAGAGCCCTTTTTTAAGTTGGAATAATACCAGGGAACCCACACACCAGAAAAGAACTCTCTATCACCTCACTGAGCAAGGTACCCCTGTGTTACTTTTTTTTAAAGTGAAATATATTTTACATATGTGTCAATTCATTCTAAGTGATCAAGCATGTGCCGCTCGACCATCTTCAAAAAATTATTTTTTTCATGAATGTTTATCCTATATCAGGGTACTTCAAAACCACAATTAATTAATTTTTACAACATCCCATGGCGACGCAGCGCCGGCCGCCATTTTGCGTTTTTCTCGGTTTTAGATGTTTACGTTGTTTTCAATATCTCAGCATGTATTTGTCCTACCAAATTGAAAATTGCTGGACTTCTCCAACTCGGGCAGAGAAAACTTTTTTTTTTTTTTTTTTTTGCCTAAAACCACTTGAAGGGGTTGAAATCAAGGCCTTCAGTAGCAATATTTTTGGACATTGAAGACATGCGTAGGAAGAGGAAACAACTGACATAGAGGTCTGTATTTATGTGTGCATGTAGTCCGGGGTCTTAAGTTAATACACAAAAATTTACAGACATGTAGCTGCTCCCAAAGGCCTGAAAAAAAAAATCGTAAAGTTGGGGAATTATGAAAATTTGGCATGTTTCACTGCCTTATATCTCCAATGGGCCTGAATAAAAAAAAAATCTGAAATTTTGGAAATACTTAGATCTTCAGTATATCATAATAGCACGCTTTGTGTTTTTGAGCAGAAGGGGGAAGTATTAAGGAATATCGTCATACAGAGGTTGTTCAGTCTACATTTGGCCAATTTTGACTTACTTAAAAATCTAAAAGAATCCATGGCGCCAGGTCCGTAAGTGCTCGATGTGTTTCCTTTGGTTCCTAACAATAGCCCGACAGCGTAATTTGCACTGTAATAGACTTCTCTGAAGAACTGGGAGGGGAACCTTGTCCCATTCCCTTTGCACAGCTTTCCAAAGTCCTTCCACAGTTGTCACATGCCGTTTTCCCAAAGCCCGCTTCAGCAATCCAAATCCACAATAGCCCATAGGACTTGCATCTGGAGATTTAACAGGTACCTCATTGAAAGGTATCACCTACATACCACTTGTCTCCTCCATCTCCCTATAGAATACGAGGGACGATCGTGAGGTATGTGATGAGGCCTTGTCCATGTAAATGCGCACCAGATTGGCGTAATTTCCGTATATTGTTCGAATCTCATGCTCGTAGATCGGCCGCATGATCTGCTCCTGAAAATACTGCCAATTTATTTTGCAGTTCTTCGCCACCCTACGAATCTTCAGTTTACTTCGGTAACAGTAGCCAGTAACGACCATGAACCCTTGTGGGAAGGATTCTTTACAGACACGGACCCATCTTCTGAAGTACTTGACGCCTTTCTCTCGGTACATGATGGCTCTCGGTTTGCCACAGTAGGAAAGGTAAATCCAAGCTTCATCAAGCATTACGACGTATGATCTGTCAGGAAAGTAAATGTACACCTATTTTTCGAATCTGGCATTCCTGCGCTCCATCCGTGGAGAGTATGAGAATTAAATCAATCAAATGTTTACTGAGGGGCAAAAAGAAAAGCTTAATCTGAATAAGACATTGCAGAGGGGCACAAGCTGTGAATACGAATAGTGCATTGTGTAAATAAAGGACGACACCGAAAGAGAAAGCCAGAAGCAGCTGTTAAACTTACAAAAAAAGAGTAAAAATTGTCGAAGTGGGAACATAAAACATAAATACAACAAATACGCCGACAACTAAACGGTCACCATGCCATGATCTTAGTGTAGTAGTTAAGGTGCTGGCTTACAAATACAAAGGACGCAAGTTCGAATCCTCGGCAAGGACATTTTTAAAAATTTTTGTTAATAATACATACAAATCATGAGAGATGGTAAAAGAGGTCGTATTTAGTTTTTCGTAGCAATTATTATTGGTAATGTTTAGTACTGATAATACTTTTTGTCTTTGCGTATTGCTTTTATTCTTTTCTTCATTTCCAAAGATAAGAATATCCGAACAAATGACACCAAAATTCCTCATATTTTGAAACGCCATTTGCAATTAGTGAAGAATAAAAATTGAATGTTCCGATGTAGCTGCAAAAAGTAAAAAGAAAAACATGGAAGTGGACCATACTCATGGTTATTAAAAATACAATTTCTACATGCCTTACACCTCCCGACCACGTTTCTACGTTAGCAAGTAAGAGGTTTGTGTTTAGGTTAGGTTGGTCAATACGTTTTGCAAAGGGGCCCGGATTAGCTCTGACGCACCACAGGTGCGAGAAGGGAGAAAAACACTTTTTCTCTCTCCCTCTGTGTGTCTACTTATCTATCTATTCGTATATATATAACGCTATTTGTGAATGCCATAACCACCCTAATTTTCAGCGGATTGAGACGAAACTTGGCACAAACATTAATTGTTGAAATATCTTGATGAGTTCGTTAACCAGAATAATCAAATGAAAATGTTCAAAATGGTGGCCCTTCAAACTCTTAAAAAGTTCCAAGGGAACCAAATTTCGCCCATAAATAGGTATTCAGAAAGTTTGAATAAATTTTCCTCTTTTACTGAAATATTTGTGTGCAGAAACTTATTGAAATATTGGACCCGATTAATCGCCTAAAGAAGGTTCACGCCCTTTCGCTACGGTCAGGTTTTTTTTTTTTTTTTCAGGAGGGAGTTATTTTCCTATCGGAACAAGATGATTGTTAGTGATGATATGAAATTACACATTGAAAGTGAAGTAACTTGTGTAACGTGTTATTTGAAAGAATAATATAATAAATGTGCATTCCTCTAACACAGAGAACTCATGTATTTCGAGTTCGGGAGCCTGAATGGCGAGGAGTGTTATTTGATTTGCTTTTTAGTAACACATTGCATTGCAAATAAAGGTAGGCAACATTAGTGGTAAGTAAAACAATAATAATAATAATAATAATAATAATAATAGGTGTTGTTTGTGGCAAGGCAATATCTTCCTCAGTTCTTCTTCAAACGTAATGATTGTAACGCCATATCTCCCTTACAAACAAAATATTAGCAATTTATATCGAGAGAACGGGAAACTGTTGAGCGATGGGAGCAACGTTGGACAGTATGCACTCATAGTACTCAGAAAAGTAAGCGATTTCAATGCAAAAGGAACGAAGAGTCATTGTCATGGGTAGTCATGGGGCCACGGCAGAGCCCTCTTTAGGCAAAGTGTCAATAACTTATATCGAGAGGTGATACTGGGATGGGACCAACTTTGGACACCGTGGACCCATAAAGCGCATCGAAAAAATAGGGGGGAGGGGGCGCCAGCCAGCCTTACTTATTTCCACATAATAATATAAAATTATGTTGTCGAAATACACACACGAGTTAGCTACTAATATTTCATATTATTATTATTATTATTATCGACAGCGTCTTTTCATTACGTGTGCGTGTTTGACATGAAGCCAAAGAGAAGATCCATCATTCGTAGAAAGAATAATAGTCAGTTACTTTAACTGTGAACGACAGCGAAAAATACGAAAAGAGTGGACTACCTGTAACGTAAAGAAGCAATATTTTCTCTCAAATGGATAAAAAATCAAGCCGAGATTAATTCGAACTCGCATGGACGGCGCGAAAAGCCAGTGCTTTGTCCACTTTTTTTTTTAACTGACTCACTGAACGTGTTTCAGTAACTTACTTATTGCTAATTTTACTTGCTTCCCTCGTTTAACTTGCTTTTTTTAATAACTTATAACGACAGGGACACGAACACAGAAACATCGAGAACAGTTAAAAATCATATATGCTCTCCCGCCGGGAATCGAACCCGGAAGTCCATACACCAAAGGCGCACGTGCTAGCGACTAGACCAGCGGGAAGGGCACCACTCTCTCCCTGTGTCGTTAGGGATTACGACCACTGTCTTGCCAGCTATCACTTCTGTGGGTTGTATACTATGATCACATGTTTCTTCTCTGCTGCAAGAGTAAAACCTACATTCTATGTAATACATGAGGTATTTAAACCTACATGCCCTTCATATAATGTAATAAAAGGGTCATGCTGGGAATAAGAAAAAGAACATTCCTTGGACTATTGGCATCAGAAATATTTATCTACGAGGCATGCGCAGTAGTATATTTCAGAATAGTTACTGTTTTGTTCAGTAAACGAAGAAAGGGGTATAAAAAAGCAAATATGTCGCGTCAACGAGATCGACCAGATTTGACAGGGGCGGAAGCAGATGTATAGTAATACAACAACTTCGCTCAGTTGATACGAGCCGAGCCGGTTGATATCACTACCCGAGTTGGTCTTCTGCTTGGGCTCAAGAATTCGACCGTGCAGGTCTCAGCCTTAATTTTAAGAACTACAGTATAATTTTAAGTACTACAAGAAAAATACCTTTGACTCGACTCGGATTGAACTCGAGTCGAGTCGAATTTTGGCTCGACTCCTGCTCATCCCTATTCGTATTTGTATTTTGTTTCCACTTCAACAATTTCTACTCTTTTTTTTCTTCGTTTACCTATTGTTTCTGGATTTCTCTGTCGGTGTCGTCCTTTATTAACACCATGCACTATTCTTATTCCCAGCTTGTGACCCGCTTCAATGTCTTATTCAGTTTAGGTTTTTCTCCTTATATTGACTTGACATGTGATTGATTTAATTCTCACTTTCCGCGCACGACCGATGAAAATGTTTTATTATTATTATTATTATTATTATTATTATTATTATTATTATTATTATTATTATTATTATTATTATTATACTATTGAACTTGCACGGCGAAATTACTGTATAATACGATATCATTTCAGTAATTTTATTCCATTGTATGTTATTTAATTTATTAATGGGCACTAAATTGTCTCCAGATCAACGAATAAATTAACTACGGCATGCACTTTGGTGGAAATATCATTACATGAACATGTTTGGAACAAACCAATAATCTTATTGCAATGATATTTCCACCAAAGTGCATGCTGTAGTTAATTTATTCGTTGATCTGGAGACAATTTAGTGCCCATTAATAAACTAAATAACATACAATGGAGTAAAATTACAGAAATGATATCGTATTATACAGTAATTTCGCCGTGCAAGTTCAATAGTATAATAATAATAATAATATTAATAATAATAATAATAATAATAATAATAATAATAATAAAACATTTTCATCGGTCGTGCGCGGAAAGTGAGAATGAAATCAATCACATGTCAAGTCAATATAAGGAGAAAAACCTAAACTAAATAAGACATTGAAGCGGGTCACAAGCTGGGAATAAGAATAGTGCATGGTGTTAATAAAGGACGACACAGACAGAGAAATCCAGAAACAATAGGTAAACGAAGAAAAAAAAGAGTAGAAATTGTTGAAGTGGAAACAAAATACAAATACGAATAGGGATGAGCAGGAGTCGAGCCAAAATTCGACTCGACTCGAGTTCAATCCGAGTCGAGTCAAAGGTATTTTTCTTGTAGTACTTAAAATTATACTGTAGTTCTTAAAATTAAGGCTGAGACCTGCACGGTCAAATTCTTGAGCCCAAGCAGAAGACCAACTCGGGTAGTGATATCAACCGGCTCGGCTCGTATCAAATGAGCGAACAGCTCGAGTCGGCTCGGTTGGGATGAGCCGATGACCCGAGCCGGCTTAGTTGGAACAAGCCATCGACTCAGCTCAATTGAGCCGATGGCTCGAGCTTTCTCGGTTGGGATGGGTCACCTACTCGGCTCATGTGAACCGGTTCGAGCCAGCTAAGTTGAAACTAGTTCATCAGCACGTTTCGACTCAGCTCAACTAAGCCGATGGCTCAAATCGGCTCGGTGTGGTGAGCTGTTGGCTCGGCTCACTTCTCGATTCGGTTCGATATTGAATGAGCTGTAAGCCGAGCCGAGTAGGTTGTAATATAACTATCGTCACTCATAAATATTCATGAGTGTGTACTTTTCTGACATGGTAGCACTTGGTAATGCACGTTTTAAAAAAATGGATACACCCTTTTACGCATACTAATGACACATAATGTATGCAGGTGCGGCCGGAGGTAACATGACACATAATAAATGTTTCCGGTCAAAAGAAATGTTAATTGGACAAGCAGAATACAGAAAAAACCTTTTCGGAAATAAAATATGCAGATCACACACGTAGAACAAGGTAATTCATTAATATTCAGCACATGTAACGCGACAGCTGCTGCTGGAGAATATTGTAGAAATTTTGATCGTCGGAATGAGTGAAAGAAAGCACTAGAAGCTTCCAGATCTTTTTTCTAAGCTTATTATTGTTGGAATAGGGGAAAGAACACTCTCGAAACTTCTGGAAAGGTTTCTTGTAGTATACTTGTTCATTTTTTATATGGGAAAGGGACATATTGTAATTGTTGGAAGTATAAGGGGGACGGAACTGTTTGTTTTAATCGGGAATTGATTGCGGATTTTCCGGCATTGAAAAAATATGACTCGGTGTACTTTTATGGAATTATAACGTGACTAAGATATAGTATAATGTAATATGTAGGGAATTATCATTAATGATTGCACCGGGACTCGAATTACTATTCTCCCACGTGGAGAACCGTACGCTAAATGTTATGCTTGCATTGCGAACTTGTTACTTATATGTAGCTATGAATTGTGTATGACATAACAGGTATATATAAATTATTGTACAGAAAGTTAGCAGAATGCGCCCCGGGAATTGAACCAGGACTCTTTTACGTGAAAAGCCGTACGACAAACATTTTGCTTAGCAGATGTTGTTACTTATATGTAGCTATGAATTGTGTATGACATAACAGGTATATATAAATTATTGTACAGAAAGTTAGCAGAATGCGCCCCGGGAAACGAACCAGGACTCTTTTACGTGAAAAGCCGTACGATAAACATTTTGCTTAGCAGATGTTGTTACTTATATGTAGCTATGAATTGTGTAAGACATAACAGGTATATATAAATTATATTGTACAGAAAGTTAGCAGAATGCGCCCCGGGAATCGAACCAGGACTCTTCCACGTGAAAAGCCGTACGCTAAATTTTATGCTTGCAGTGTGAACTTGTTACTTATACATAGCTATGAATCGTGTGAGACGTATAACTGGTATTTAGAAAGTATATGGTAAAAACTATTATTATTATTATTATTGTAAACTATTGTGTTTTTGTTTCATAAACGCTAGTGTAACAATGAGGTTATATGGCGACAGAACGTTTAACGTTACCGCAGATTGAATTTAAGGGTTTTTCATGTTGAAAGCTAAGGCAATAAAAAGAGACCCGAGACTGTTTGAACATATTACCCAGGATGAAATGTAGTAGTGAAGTTAAAAGGGAAACTTTATACTTATAGTTTGTAATTGGAAATCGTAATATAGCAAATAATTAATTTTAATTCTTTTATTGTTTTAGGTGGTGAAGGAAATAAAAATCTTAATAGAAACAGTGGAGAACAAACCTTATTTTCCTGAATTGTTTGTTGTTGAAATATAGCGGAGGTTTTTTTAGTGAAAAGGAGTTATAGATTGGTCTTAAAATATGGATTTACTGAAACCGTTAGATGTTAGTTGTATGAAATATCGAAAATATTGGATAATGTGTGATATGAATATTGAATACTGAAATATCGACATAAAAGTTATTGTAAGTTTTTACATCCAACGAATATACTGGCTATACTAAAGGAGTCGGTGATGAGAAATTGATGAATATGGTGGAATGAAGAAAGTGGGAAGAAGCATGAGAACCACGGCAAAAACCCACGCACATAGTGTTTGTGCACCAAAAAGCTAACTTGAAACAAGCTGTGATTGAACCAAGGACTCCATGCACCAGAGGTGAACGCTGTATTGCGTACTCACCATAGCTTTTTCTATGTATTATATTTGGATGAATAAAAGTACGCATGTATAAGTTGGTGGAACGAGAATGTAGGTGGAAACGGGAGAACTTTACACTTACACAATGTTTAAACTAGAAATACACTTTGATTAAGGTCAAGCATTTTGTTTTAGAAGTGACTTATTTTTATGATCAGCGCTATTTAATGTTTATGAACGAAGAAAGAAACTGTAGCAGTTATTGGAGAATTATACTATTGAAACTCTTTATACAAAATTAGGTGTTTATATAACTTCATACATACTAGTAAAGAAGATATATTTAATAACATGTATTGTACGTTAGGGACAATTTTGACATTATTTAAACAGTGTAGGTAACGACTCTTAAGGCAATACAAGAGACGGACAATTATTTGACAGCGCAGATTAGTTTTATATGCAGATGGAAACAATTGCTTTAAATAAGAGATAGCACTTTGAACGTATAGTTTGGTTAAAATTGCTTTACTTTAGAACTCATAACATTAAGTACAAGGTAACCAACACCATTGGCGATAACTATTAGCAGGACTGTGACCGATGGGAATTAGCGTGTTGGAGAGACAGATACATTTTGCGTACATAATAATAATGAGTATGAATATTTGACTTTGGCACCTAGAAGATTATGCAACCGACAAGTTAAAAATGTTTTGAGGATTGCATATAATATTTACAGACAGTCTGATACGATTTTGTATTTTATTTGAAGTGTGATGAATGTTTGTTGAACTAAAAAAGGTTATTTTATTTATAGGTCTTGTTTGTAAGTTAGAAAAACAAGAAAATATTCTTGTAATGGTGTTATGACCACCAGAAACGAAATAATAGCTAACATGTCCTTTTTACAGTTGAAATAGATTTCTGTCAATTTAAACTTTAATAAAAACTAGTCTGAATTTCGACAATTTTAAACTTTGTTGTAATTGTTACAAGTGCATAAGAAAATAGTATTTTAATGTTTTAGTTGTCTGCATATACAGCGCAGATATATTTGTGAGTGAATACATGACATACAGTTATAACATATCAGAAGTGATGTACTCCCGAAATTAGATCTTCCTAAACGTTAAAGAGATTATATTGTGCAGTTTTCACTTATTGAGTTAAATTTGGTAATTTAAGACGAACTGTGGTTTTGCTTTTTACCCACTGCAGTTGTATTGGATTGAAATACTGAACTTACTATATCTGGATTTTTAGTTACTGTTTTACTGGTTTTGTATGGTTGCGAAACATGGTCACTTACTCTGAGGGAAGAACATAGACTGAAAGTATTTGAGAACAGGATCCTGAAAAGAATATTCGGACCCAAGAGGAACGGGAATGAGGAATTGCGGGAACTTTATAACGAGGAACTACATAGTTTATACGGTTTACCCAACATTGTTAGAGTCGTCAAGTCTAGGAGGCTTAGGGGGCAGGTCATGTAGCTAGAATGGAAGAAAGTAGAAACGCTTTCAAAGTCTTGACTGGAAGACCCATAGGAAAACGACCATTAGGAAGACGTAGGCGCAGATGGGAGGATAATATTAAGATGGATCTCGCAGAGATAGGAATACAAAGTAGAAACTGGATGCAATTAGCTAAGGATAGAAGTCAGTGGAGAGCTTTTGTGAACGCGGCACTGAACCTGCGGGTTCCATAGGCGATAGAGTTAGTTAGTTTACTGGTTTTATGAATGATTTGGGAGGGCTGTTGTTTAAATTGGAATTTGAACCATTACTAATGCTTGTAACGAGAAACTATATATATATCTATTGGGAAGTGTGGACTTTCTTTTACGCAGATGAGAAGTAGCCTGTGTGTAAGACAGCAATACGAAAACGAATATTTGCACAACGAATTGAATTACTATTGCTTACAACAAGATTTATTTTAACTGTACCTGGGACTTTTAATTGATAAGTAAATTAGTAAATTATATTTTAAGCGGTGTTGAGATTTATTTTGTATTAGGTTATCGACTACTGTTTGGATTATTTTTAATTTATGTTTTATATAACAACAAGGTTATAAAGAACAATATAACAGTAATATGGGTTTTCGAACCACAATAGGGATAACTTTAATACAGTTGCTGTGTACATGAACTGTTATGGAACATTAATCACTTAGTATATATCATTTTTATATTATTGTAACTGCAAGAGAACTGTATTATAAGACTACCTAACACATGTAAATAATAGTTAGAGCTAAAATACTAAGTTACTGGCAACTGAATTGTCAGTGAGAGTAATGTATTTTTAAAGAAATAAACTGATATTAGAAAAAATAATCTTAGTTGTTTGTATGCTATATGAAGAAACTAGTGTTTAAGAAACAGTGCATTAAAAGAAAAAATAATTGTTTAAGAAGAATATGGTAGGAAACAAACTATTTAATACTTTATTTTAGATTTTTAGAGACATTACCAACGTAAGTAAATGATGAACTATTGTCGATTGAACGGGAATCACCGAGGTTGATACCTTGTGTTTAGTTTATGATATGAAGACTTTAACATTTTTGTTTACACAGTTACTTTTAAATGAATACTACATATAATCTTGTATGCAAAATGGATTGAATTAAGGGCGTACCTACGCGAGGGATTCATTGGATGCGGACCACATTTAAAACTTTATAACCCAACAAACATTTCAACACTTTTTTAAAGAGAATTATGGTTGCAATAGGAGAGAAATGTATGATATACTGTAGAAAACTCGATGTTACAGTACCCTTGTACTCTTTATGTCTTATAAAAAGAAGTTAGTGTACTCTTTTGCTGAGAATATAGATAACAATATTGTAAAATTACGTGTCGTTTTATTGCAACTAGAATAATGTTACTTCAATAATGCTTAAACGCAGTCACTGTTAGTGCAGAATCCACCCTCCAACAATTTTCAGGATGTGCAGACCCTTACTTGGTATATGATTTTAAAAAGAATAAACATTGTACGGTAACCTCTTGAAACTTGTAGACCCACAGTGAAGTATAGTCGGATATGGGGGAGGGCACGGTGACTCAGTGGTAGAAGAGATTTTTGATGTTTGTGATTTAAAAACCGAGCAAGTGAACTTTGTGGTGGACAACATCTCTTTTCTCCTGGTACTTCCATTTCCTACATTTATTTATTGGCTTAAATAGCTTATCCGATCTTTCTCTCTTGTAATAGAATCATTGCAAGGCTATGATCATACCTTATAATTATTATTAAATAATCCTTATTGAAGGTTTAATTTACTTCATGATTTCTTTGGAACAATAAAAAATTTTTTGCTTGAGATGGATTGTTTTCTCAGGGAGGAAATGTTAGAATCATGAGAACTTGCTTACATGCTGTGTGCCAAACATAATAAGCCCTTGGCGGGCTAAGATCGAACCATGGACCCATCACGCGCCAGAGGTGAACGATTTGAAGGCGATGAAGAATATTTTATAATCCCACAGTAGTATTAATAATTGTTTGAGATTCTTAGTATACTATGTGATACACAGGTTACACGAATTTTATTTTGTTCTTTTTGAACTAATGTTTAAGAGGACCAGAAGGATAGATTTCAAGAACCACCTATGGTTCAAGGATTACAGTTTTAATTTTACAGCTTTATACACATGCATTCAAAATTATATGGCCATTAGATGGTTGTATAAGATTCTTGTTGGACTTGATTTGATTTGAGTTTAACATCTCTTTTCATCAGCGAAGCTATATGAGACGTGGACCTACTGATTAACGTGGAATCCGAACCACATGAGCTCCCGCCGGGAATCGAATCTGGGTAGACTTTTGTTGGAATAAATGTTTTCGCTGGAACCTTTTTTAAAATTTAATGTAAAACTTTAAACATAATGAAGAAAATAAGAACATACTGAGGTGAAATAAACTTGAAAACTCCCACCGTGCAAAAAATTAAGGAAAACAGCCTCTGTTTTCAAGCTGAGACTATCCATGGTTGAGATTGACCACCAAATATAACGATTATTTTTCTCAGATGATGAGTTTGTATGCTTATGCCAGTAGCTAAAACTGGAAAAGTGAACCAGGTAGTGTTTGCAAAATGTATCTTCTCACGTCCAAGTCTATCAATTCACTGACGACACAGCATTTCTAACAACGGCTCGTACTATCCAACGTATCAACACACTAATGCAGCCAGCCATCAACACATTTGTCCACTGGTGTGACTTAATCTCAGAACATGTGCAATTGTGATGGACAAAAATTCCATGGGTAGTGGGGCTGGTGGACAACAACAACTTCACGAAACATCTGTTGGTATTAAAATTAACGATACATGAACTTTCAAAAGACGAAATGTTTCTTTATCTGGACTGGTAATACTTTTTGAAATTTCATCGGAACAAGCATTCAACTTAAACTATAGTAAACGAACGAACTATCTAGTTGCATTATAGGAGGGCGATACAGGTGTGGATGAAAAGTTTATGTATTGATTTTTGAATACGAGTTGTGTGCGAGTAATTCAATTTTATTTAACTTTTAATATTAGAGATTATTTTATACGACCATTTAATATTTTATTATTTCTTATACATATTCGCTTTCATCATTTGTCCATTGTAATGTTAGTAGAAAAAATGTTTTATTTAACAACATGAGCACGAAAACCTACAAGAAAAATATTAGACAACATTCATAATTATCACTGTACGGAATACTTCTTTAAATGGAAACAGTTTGATCCATTGGTAGAGTGCACCCATCTGGCACGAAGATCCCTTGTTCAATCCCAAGACCGTGACAATTTGTGATGGACAACACCCTGTGGATATTCTCGGGGTTCTCCATTTCCTACCACTTTCTTCATATTCAACATTTTTACAATCATTAACCATTCAACGTTGCCTACTTGTAAAATGTCTCGAGTAGATGAGTATATAAGACTCATGCCAGAACAAAATGTTTTCTCTTTGCTCTCAAGCCAGAAAAAAAAGCAGAAACTCATATCTACTTGCCAGAATAAGTGTTTTCGATTTGCTCTCAAGCCTGAAAAGAAGAAACTCGTATCCACGAAACGTGTGAAATTTGGCGAGTAGCAACTCGAGAAATTTCACTTCGTGGATACGAGTTTCTTCTTTTCAGGCTTGAGAGCAAATCGAAAACACTTATTCTGGCAAGTAGATATGAGTTTCTGCTTTTTTTTTCTGGCTTGAGAGCAAAGAGAAAACATTTTGTTCTGGCATGAGTCTTATATACTCATCTACTCGAGACATTTTACAAGTAGGCAACGTTGAATGGTTAATGATTGTAAAAATGTTGAATATGAAGAAAGTGGTAGGAAATGGAGAACCCCGAGAATATCCACAGGGTGTTGTCCATCACAAATTGTCACGGTCTTGGGATTGAACAAGGGATCTTCGTGCCAGATGGGTGCACTCTACCAATGGATCAAACTGTTTCCATTTAAAGAAGTATTCCGTACAGTGATAATTATGAATGTTGTCTAATATTTTTCTTGTAGGTTTTCGTGCTCATGTTGTTAAATAAAACATTTTTTCTACTAACATTACAATGGACAAATGATGAAAGCGAATATGTATAAGAAATAATAAAATATTAAATGGTCGTATAAAATAATCTCTAATATTAAAAGTTAAATAAAATTGAATTACTCGCACACAACTCGTATTCAAAAATCAATACATAAACTTTTCATCCACACCTGTATCGCCCTCCTATAATGCAACTAGATAGTTCGTTCGTTTATTATAGTTTAAGTTGAATGCTTGTTCCGATGAAATTTCAAAAAGTATTACCAGTCCAGATAAAGAAACATTTCGTCTTTTGAAAGTTCATGTATCGTTAATTTTAATACCAACAGATGTTTCGTGAAGTTGTTGTTGTCCACCAGCCCCACTACCCATGGAATTTTTGTCCATCACAATTGCACATGTTCTGAGATTAAGTCACACCAGTGGACAAATGTGTTGATGGCTGGCTGCATTAGTGTGTTGATACGTTGGATAGTACGAGCCGTTGTTAGAAATGCTGTGTCGTCAGTGAATTGATAGACTTGGACGTGAGAAGATACATTTTGCAAACACTACCTGGTTCACTTTTCCAGTTTTAGCTACTGGCATAAGCATACAAACTCATCATCTGAGAAAAATAATCGTTATATTTGGTGGTCAATCTCAACCATGGATAGTCTCAGCTTGAAAACAGAGGCTGTTTTCCTTAATTCTTTTGCACGGTGGGAGTTTTCAAGTTTATTTCACCTCAGTATGTTCTTATTTTCTTCATTATGTTTAAAGTTTTACATTAAATTTTAAAAAAGGTTCCAGCGAAAACATTTATTCCAACAAAAGTCTACCCAGATTCGATTCCCGGCGGGAGCTCATGTGGTTCGGATTCCACGTTAATCAGTAGGTCCACGTCTCATATAGCTTCGCTGATGAAAAGAGATGTTAAACTCAAATCAAATCAAGTCCAACAAGAATCTTATACAACCATCTAATGGCCATATAATTTTGAATGCATGTGTATAAAGCTGTAAAATTAAAACTGTAATCCTTGAACCATAGGTGGTTCTTGAAATCTATCCTTCTGGTCCTCTTAAACATTAGTTCAAAAAGAACAAAATAAAATTCGTGTAACCTGTGTATCACATAGTATACTAAGAATCTCAAACAATTATTAATACTACTGTGGGATTATAAAATATTCTTCATCGCCTTCAAATCGTTCACCTCTGGCGCGTGATGGGTCCATGGTTCGATCTTAGCCCGCCAAGGGCTTATTATGTTTGGCACACAGCATGTAAGCAAGTTCTCATGATTCTAACATTTCCTCCCTGAGAAAACAATCCATCTCAAGCAAAAAATTTTTTATTGTTCCAAAGAAATCATGAAGTAAATTAAACCTTCAATAAGGATTATTTAATAATAATTATAAGGTATGATCATAGCCTTGCAATGATTCTATTACAAGAGAGAAAGATCGGATAAGCTATTTAAGCCAATAAATAAATGTAGGAAATGGAAGTACCAGGAGAAAAGAGATGTTGTCCACCACAAAGTTCACTTGCTCGGTTTTTAAATCACAAACATCAAAAATCTCTTCTACCACTGAGTCACCGTGCCCTCCCCCATATCCGACTATACTTCACTGTGGGTCTACAAGTTTCAAGAGGTTACCGTACAATGTTTATTCTTTTTAAAATCATATACCAAGTAAGGGTCTACACATCCTGAAAATTGTTGGAGGGTGGATTCTGCACTAACAGTGACTGCGTTTAAGCATTATTGAAGTAACATTATTCTAGTTGCAATAAAACGACACGTAATTTTACAATATTGTTATCTATATTCTCAGCAAAAGAGTACACTAACTTCTTTTTATAAGACATAAAGAGTACAAGGGTACTGTAACATCGAGTTTTCTACAGTATATCATACATTTCTCTCCTATTGCAACCATAATTCTCTTTAAAAAAGTGTTGAAATGTTTGTTGGGTTATAAAGTTTTAAATGTGGTCCGCATCCAATGAATCCCTCGCGTAGGTACGCCCTTAATTCAATCCATTTTGCATACAAGATTATATGTAGTATTCATTTAAAAGTAACTGTGTAAACAAAAATGTTAAAGTCTTCATATCATAAACTAAATACAAGGTATCAACCTCGGTGATTCCCGTTCAATCGACAATAGTTCATCATTTACTTACGTTGGTAATGTCTCTAAAAATCTAAAATAAAGTATTAAATAGTTTGTTTCCTACCATATTCTTCTTAAACAATTATTTTTTCTTTTAATGCACTGTTTCTTAAACACTAGTTTCTTCATATAGCATACAAACAACTAAGATTATTTTTTCTAATATCAGTTTATTTCTTTAAAAATACATTACTCTCACTGACAATTCAGTTGCCAGTAACTTAGTATTTTAGCTCTAACTATTATTTACATGTGTTAGGTAGTCTTATAATACAGTTCTCTTGCAGTTACAATAATATAAAAATGATATATACTAAGTGATTAATGTTCCATAACAGTTCATGTACACAGCAACTGTATTAAAGTTATCCCTATTGTGGTTCGAAAACCCATATTACTGTTATATTGTTCTTTATAACCTTGTTGTTATATAAAACATAAATTAAAAATAATCCAAACAGTAGTCGATAACCTAATACAAAATAAATCTCAACACCGCTTAAAATATAATTTACTAATTTACTTATCAATTAAAAGTCCCAGGTACAGTTAAAATAAATCTTGTTGTAAGCAATAGTAATTCAATTCGTTGTGCAAATATTCGTTTTCGTATTGCTGTCTTACACACAGGCTACTTCTCATCTGCGTAAAAGAAAGTCCACACTTCCCAATAGATATATATATAGTTTCTCGTTACAAGCATTAGTAATGGTTCAAATTCCAATTTAAACAACAGCCCTCCCAAATCATTCATAAAACCAGTAAACTAACTAACTCTATCGCCTATGGAACCCGCAGGTTCAGTGCCGCGTTCACAAAAGCTCTCCACTGACTTCTATCCTTAGCTAATTGCATCCAGTTTCTACTTTGTATTCCTATCTCTGCGAGATCCATCTTAATATTATCCTCCCATCTGCGCCTACGTCTTCCTAATGGTCGTTTTCCTATGGGTCTTCCAGTCAAGACTTTGAAAGCGTTTCTACTTTCTTCCATTCTAGCTACATGACCTGCCCCCTAAGCCTCCTAGACTTGACGACTCTAACAATGTTGGGTAAACCGTATAAACTATGTAGTTCCTCGTTATAAAGTTCCCGCAATTCCTCATTCCCGTTCCTCTTGGGTCCGAATATTCTTTTCAGGATCCTGTTCTCAAATACTTTCAGTCTATGTTCTTCCCTCAGAGTAAGTGACCATGTTTCGCAACCATACAAAACCAGTAAAACAGTAACTAAAAATCCAGATATAGTAAGTTCAGTATTTCAATCCAATACAACTGCAGTGGGTAAAAAGCAAAACCACAGTTCGTCTTAAATTACCAAATTTAACTCAATAAGTGAAAACTGCACAATATAATCTCTTTAACGTTTAGGAAGATCTAATTTCGGGAGTACATCACTTCTGATATGTTATAACTGTATGTCATGTATTCACTCACAAATATATCTGCGCTGTATATGCAGACAACTAAAACATTAAAATACTATTTTCTTATGCACTTGTAACAATTACAACAAAGTTTAAAATTGTCGAAATTCAGACTAGTTTTTATTAAAGTTTAAATTGACAGAAATCTATTTCAACTGTAAAAAGGACATGTTAGCTATTATTTCGTTTCTGGTGGTCATAACACCATTACAAGAATATTTTCTTGTTTTTCTAACTTACAAACAAGACCTATAAATAAAATAACCTTTTTTAGTTCAACAAACATTCATCACACTTCAAATAAAATACAAAATCGTATCAGACTGTCTGTAAATATTATATGCAATCCTCAAAACATTTTTAACTTGTCGGTTGCATAATCTTCTAGGTGCCAAAGTCAAATATTCATACTCATTATTATTATGTACGCAAAATGTATCTGTCTCTCCAACACGCTAATTCCCATCGGTCACAGTCCTGCTAATAGTTATCGCCAATGGTGTTGGTTACCTTGTACTTAATGTTATGAGTTCTAAAGTAAAGCAATTTTAACCAAACTATACGTTCAAAGTGCTATCTCTTATTTAAAGCAATTGTTTCCATCTGCATATAAAACTAATCTGCGCTGTCAAATAATTGTCCGTCTCTTGTATTGCCTTAAGAGTCGTTACCTACACTGTTTAAATAATGTCAAAATTGTCCCTAACGTACAATACATGTTATTAAATATATCTTCTTTACTAGTATGTATGAAGTTATATAAACACCTAATTTTGTATAAAGAGTTTCAATAGTATAATTCTCCAATAACTGCTACAGTTTCTTTCTTCGTTCATAAACATTAAATAGCGCTGATCATAAAAATAAGTCACTTCTAAAACAAAATGCTTGACCTTAATCAAAGTGTATTTCTAGTTTAAACATTGTGTAAGTGTAAAGTTCTCCCGTTTCCACCTACATTCTCGTTCCACCAACTTATACATGCGTACTTTTATTCATCCAAATATAATACATAGAAAAAGCTATGGTGAGTACGCAATACAGCGTTCACCTCTGGTGCATGGAGTCCTTGGTTCAATCACAGCTTGTTTCAAGTTAGCTTTTTGGTGCACAAACACTATGTGCGTGGGTTTTTGCCGTGGTTCTCATGCTTCTTCCCACTTTCTTCATTCCACCATATTCATCAATTTCTCATCACCGACTCCTTTAGTATAGCCAGTATATTCGTTGGATGTAAAAACTTACAATAACTTTTATGTCGATATTTCAGTATTCAATATTCATATCACACATTATCCAATATTTTCGATATTTCATACAACTAACATCTAACGGTTTCAGTAAATCCATATTTTAAGACCAATCTATAACTCCTTTTCACTAAAAAAACCTCCGCTATATTTCAACAACAAACAATTCAGGAAAATAAGGTTTGTTCTCCACTGTTTCTATTAAGATTTTTATTTCCTTCACCACCTAAAACAATAAAAGAATTAAAATTAATTATTTGCTATATTACGATTTCCAATTACAAACTATAAGTATAAAGTTTCCCTTTTAACTTCACTACTACATTTCATCCTGGGTAATATGTTCAAACAGTCTCGGGTCTCTTTTTATTGCCTTAGCTTTCAACATGAAAAACCCTTAAATTCAATCTGCGGTAACGTTAAACGTTCTGTCGCCATATAACCTCATTGTTACACTAGCGTTTATGAAACAAAAACACAATAGTTTACAATAATAATAATAATAATAGTTTTTACCATATACTTTCTAAATACCAGTTATACGTCTCACACGATTCATAGCTATGTATAAGTAACAAGTTCACACTGCAAGCATAAAATTTAGCGTACGGCTTTCCACGTGGAAGAGTCCTGGTTCGATTCCCGGGGCGCATTCTGCTAACTTTCTGTACAATATAATTTATATATACCTGTTATGTCTTACACAATTCATAGCTACATATAAGTAACAACATCTGCTAAGCAAAATGTTTATCGTACGGCTTTTCACGTAAAAGAGTCCTGGTTCGTTTCCCGGGGCGCATTCTGCTAACTTTCTGTACAATAATTTATATATACCTGTTATGTCATACACAATTCATAGCTACATATAAGTAACAACATCTGCTAAGCAAAATGTTTGTCGTACGGCTTTTCACGTAAAAGAGTCCTGGTTCAATTCCCGGGGCGCATTCTGCTAACTTTCTGTACAATAATTTATATATACCTGTTATGTCATACACAATTCATAGCTACATATAAGTAACAAGTTCGCAATGCAAGCATAACATTTAGCGTACGGTTCTCCACGTGGGAGAATAGTAATTCGAGTCCCGGTGCAATCATTAATGATAATTCCCTACATATTACATTATACTATATCTTAGTCACGTTATAATTCCATAAAAGTACACCGAGTCATATTTTTTCAATGCCGGAAAATCCGCAATCAATTCCCGATTAAAACAAACAGTTCCGTCCCCCTTATACTTCCAACAATTACAATATGTCCCTTTCCCATATAAAAAATGAACAAGTATACTACAAGAAACCTTTCCAGAAGTTTCGAGAGTGTTCTTTCCCCTATTCCAACAATAATAAGCTTAGAAAAAAGATCTGGAAGCTTCTAGTGCTTTCTTTCACTCATTCCGACGATCAAAATTTCTACAATATTCTCCAGCAGCAGCTGTCGCGTTACATGTGCTGAATATTAATGAATTACCTTGTTCTACGTGTGTGATCTGCATATTTTATTTCCGAAAAGGTTTTTTCTGTATTCTGCTTGTCCAATTAACATTTCTTTTGACCGGAAACATTTATTATGTGTCATGTTACCTCCGGCCGCACCTGCATACATTATGTGTCATTAGTATGCGTAAAAGGGTGTATCCATTTTTTTAAAACGTGCATTACCAAGTGCTACCATGTCAGAAAAGTACACACTCATGAATATTTATGAGTGACGATAGTTATATTACAACCTACTGAGCCGCTCGAGCCGTTGAGAAGCCCAAACCCGGTCCCAGCTGTTTTGAATATGTTTGGATGAAGCCTATAACTTTTAACAATTTTTTGCTCGAGCCCGAATACTTGCCCCTTCGGAACTCAAACCCAGAACGTGACCGATGTCCTTGCCTCCTGAAGACTTCCAGACGACCGAGATCGACAATCAATTAGCTTTTACTATTCAGATACAAACCGTATATCTTTTAAAGATTATACATGGAGTTGATATAATAATAATAATAATAATAATAATAATAATAATAATAATAATAATAATAATAATAATAATAATAATAATAATAATAATAATAATAATGATAATAATAGTTTTAAACTTGCCCTGAAATTTGGCAAAACTTACTTAAAAGTAGAGATTTCGGGGAAAGGGTTCCGTACCTTCAAGACACACCTCTGCAACTACCAACATTTTAAACTAGAACCTTTTATTGAAGTTTCATGTAGAAAGTATGTTTTGAGGAAAAAACTGTAATAAATATAACTGAATATCACGCGACAGTAAGGCATATAATAAACTAATTTTTAGAATATGCAGAGGTAAATATAAAAGCTTTGCTACAAAAATACCTACACAGAGCATAATTCAATGAGCTCTGAAATACAATGTAACGAAATAGCCTATGAGATTCAGTCTACAGAGCAATTGTTACTTAAAGAATGGACATACACTATTTCGAGAATCGAGACATTACGGGAAATGTTTACGATACTTTTCGTCTCGTCTCGATTCTCATCTCCAAAGACAGACGAAAATTTTGATTTAGCCCTGACCCGTCTCGAATGTAAAATGTTAATTCTCATGTTATTTTATTTGTTTTAGAAACGAGATGAGAAACTCCTCCTCTCGTGAGCAACATTAAACCAAACCGAAATATTCTTTCCAAATGTCACGTTTCTCCTTGTAATGGTATGACCTGAGCAATAATTTAGCTTCTAGCTTTTAATCTTCTACGAGATAATAATAATAATTATTATTACTATTATTATTCCTGAAGATTTGATAGTTCAAGTATTGAAACATCCGAGTATTCAAATATCTGAATATAATAAAACGTATGTTATCGCTGATCAATCGCCATCAAAAATTCTAAAGTAAGAAAACAAAATTGCAACGTGCATTCGCAGAAGCACCTTGACCACTGAACCGCGATCGCTACGCGGTAAACGATCCGTCTTTAGTCTGGTTACGTTAAGTTTCTTTGTCTCCGCTTGCAAACTTGTATGTTATATTTTTCGATTCAAAATGTCTTTCGTATTTCTTTTATGAAGTCGGCAAAGTTTATATTAATAACTTGAGTTTTTCTTAAACCACTGGTTCACAAGTTCGTTCTTTCTCCACACGAAACTACAAATATGACAGATTGAATTCTCATACTCCCCATTTCTTTCAAAGCAGTCGCCATTACCTGGTCAAAGACTTATTTCCGCCACGATTCATATTAACCAAAATAAATTCATTTTTCGGAAGCGGAACTTTCACTTTCCGGATTTCGCAAAATTATGGAATTCAGTTATACTCCGGAATTCAGAAGAATTTCGGAACTCGGAAAGAATCCGGAATTTAGAAAATTCCGGAATTGAGAAAAACTCCGACTTTCGAAAAAATCCGGATTTTCCGAATTCCGGAATGTTAACGAAATCAGAAATTTCTAAATTCCGGATTTTTCCGAATTCCGAAATTATTACAAAATTGGAATTTTCCGAATTCCGGAATTTGTCCGGCTTTACTTTCGGGAGTCCGAAAACTAATAATTCCGGAACGGGCTATCCCTAGTTTATACACAACCTTTCAGAACACTAAGCTAGTAGCTGTCTACAAACAAACAAGTAATGCAAAGCATGTTGTATACTGCAATACGTCATGTATTAAAATCCGACACCATGACCCTTTTATTACATTATATGAAGAGCATGTAGGTCTAAATACCTCATGTATTACATATAATGTAGGTTTTACTCTTCCAGCAAAGAAGAAACATGTGATCATAGTATACAACCCACAGAAGTGATAGCTGGCAATACAGTGGTCGTAATCCCTAACGACACAGGAAGTGAGCGTTGCTATCGCCGGTGGTCTAGAGGCTAGCACGTGAGCCTTGGGTGTATGGAGTCTCGGGTTCGATTCTCGGCGGGAGAGCATCTATCATTTTTAACTGTTCTCGATGTTTCTGTGTTCGTGTCCCTGTCGTTATAAGTTATTAGAAAAAGCAAGTTAAACGAGTGAAGCAAGTAAAATTAGCAATAAGTAAGTTACTGAAACGCGTTCGGTGAGTCAGTTAAAAAAATAGTGGACAAAGCACTGGCTTTTCGCGCCGTCCATGCGAGTTCGAATCAATCTCGGCTTGACATTTTATCCATTTGAGAGAAAGTATTGTTTCTTTTCGCTACAGGATGGATTTTCTCTTTGGTTTCATGTCAAACATGCTCACGTAATGAAAAGACGCAGTAGATGATGATAATAATAATAATAATAATAATAATAATAATAATAATAATAATAATAATAATAATAATAATAATAATAATAATATGAAATATTAGTAGCTAACTCGTGTGTGTATTTCGACAATATAATTTTATATTATTATGTGGAAATAAGTAAGGCTGGCTGGCGCCCGCCTCCCTAATAATTTCGATGCGCCTTATGGGTCCACGGTGTCCAACGTTGGTCCCATCCCAGTATCACCTCCTGTTTTCTCGATATAAGCTATCGACATTTTGCCTAAAGAGGGCTCTGCCGTGGCCCCATGAGTACCCATGACAATGACTCTTCGTTCCTTTTGCATTGAAATCGCTTACTTTTCTGAGTACTATGAGTGCATACTGTCCAACGTTGGTCCCATCGCTCTACAGTTTCCCGTTCTCTCGATATAAATTGCTAATATTTTGTTTGTAAGGGAGATATGGCGTTACAATCATTACGTTTGAAGAAGAACTGAGGAAGATATTGCCTTGCCACAAACAACACCTATTATTATTATTATTATTATTATTATTATTATTATTATTATTATTATTATTATTATTATTATTATTATTATTATTATTATATATTGTTTTACTTACCACTAATGTTGCCTACCTTTATTTGCAATGCAATGTGTTACTAAAAAGCAAATCAAATAACACTCCTCGCCATTCAGGCTCCCGAACTCGAAATACATGAGTTCTCTGTGTTAGAGGAATGCACATTTATTATATTATTCTTTCAAATAACACGTTACACAAGTTACTTCACTTTCAATGTGTAATTTCATATCATCAGTAACAATCATCTTGTTCCAATAGGAAGATAACCCCCTCCTGCAAAAAAAAAAAAAAAAAAAAAAACCTGACCGTAGCGAAAGGGCGTGAACCTTCTTTAGGCGATTAATCGGGTCCAATATTTCAATAAGTTTCTGCACACAAATATTTCAGTAAAAGAGGAAAATTTATTCAAACTTTCTGAATACCTATTTATGGGCGAAATTTGGTTCCCTTGGAACTTTTTAAGAGTTTGAAGGGCCACCATTTTGAACATTTTCATCTGATTATTCTGGTTAACGAACTCATCAAGATATTTCAACAATTAATGTTTGTGCCAAGTTTCGTCTCAATCCGCTGAAAATTAGGGTGGTTATGGCATTCACAAATAGCGTTATATATATACAAATAGATAGATAAATAGACACACAGAGGGAGAGAGAAAAAGTGTTTTTCTCCCTTCTCGCACCTGTGGTGCGTCAGAGCTAAACCGGGCCCCTTTGCAAAACGTATTGACGAGCCTAACCTAAACACAAACCTCTTACTTGCTAACGTAGAAACGTGGTCGGGAGGTGTAAGGCATGTAGAAATTGTACTTTTAGTAACCATGAGTATGGTCGACTTCCATGTTTTTCTTTTTACTTTTTGCAGCTACATCGGAACGTTCAATTTTTATTCTTCACTAATTGCAAATGGCGTTTACATTCAAAATATGAGGAATTTTGGTGGCATTTGTTCGGATATTCTTCTCTTTCGAAATGAGGACAAGAACAAAAGCAATACGCAAAGACAAAAAGTATTATCAGTACTAAATATTACCAATAATAAGTGCTACGAAAAACTAAATACGACCTCTTTTACCATCTCTCATGATTTGTATGTATTATTAACAAAATTTTTTAAAAATGTCCTTGCCGAGGATTCGAACTTGCGTCCTTTGCATTTGTAAGCCAGCACCTTAACCACTACACTAAGATCATGGCATGGTGATCGTTTAGTTGTCGGCGTATTTGTTGTATTTATGTTTTATGTTCCCACTTCGACAATTTTTACTCTTTTTTTGTAAGTTTAACAGCTGTTTCTGGCTTTCTCTTTCGGTGTCGTCCTTTATTTACACAATGCACTATTCGTATTCACAGCTTGTGCCCCTCTGCAATGTCTTATTCAGATTAAGCTTTTCTTTTTGCCCCTCAGTAAACATTTGATTGATTTAATTCTCATACTCTCCACGGATGGAGCGCAGGAATGCCAGACTCGAAAAATAGGTGTACATTTACTTTCCTGACAGATCATACATCCACCTTTGTTTTGCCAGATGCCGTTCGTACAGCTTCCGGGCGTTACACTTTCGTTCCTTTTGGTGGGCATCCGTGAGAAGATGACCGCGATCTTTCATTACTTTTTCCAGCTTGAGTTGATGGTGTAACATCCGGCTCACAGTCCCCAAAGACACGTCAAGACGATTGCCATACACCGTTGTGTTGGCGGATTTTCTTGCATTGCCATTTTGCGAAGTTTCCTCTGCATGGTGGAGGTGGCCTTGGTGCATTCTCGCTTCCTAGGCAACTTCGCTTGTGATCCAAATGGTGGAGCTTCGTTGCCCTTGTACTTGTTAATAACATTTTTTATTCCACTTAAACTGATGTTGCAACCATTCTTCTTGCACTGTTTTCTAATGACAGAAACACTAAAGTAAGCATGATAAAGAGCCGGAACATGGTACCCAAAATAAGCCGGTTTTGGGAAGGCTATTTTGGCCACAGCGGAATCCCACACACTTGGAAACAAATTTAACACAACGCTTATAACAATGGTCCTGTTTTGTGCGTTATTGTCGTCCGCGCGGGAAAACAACTCCGTTCCCAGGAAGCCACGAGGCAAGTCGGGTGAGTCCATTCTGCCCGGGAGGCGGAAGGAACGAAATTCGCCAAACATAGGCTGAACAACCTCTGTACTTTAGGAGGTATTTTGTTCACAAATTCAACTGGAAATTCGTTGTTGTGAAGTAAAATAAAGTAGGATGAATGGTTGGGCCAGTCAAGGCTCTCAAGCTCGTTTCTTTCCTCTAGTTGTAACACTGTCTTATCACACCCACAGCAGCACTGGTGAAGAATGCCGCTATCAAAAGAAGGCGAGAAAAGTCAAAATGCAGACTTGACAAAAAAAAATGGTCCGTAAGTGCTCCCTGCTATTGTTGCTTGCTATTTTAATGATATTCAATCATGTTTATTCTTGTTTTAACTGTCAACTCATGTAATAGACTATTGTCCTTTCGTTTGGTCTACATTCCCAAGTCAGTGTTTACAGCGAGTAAGTACCGTAAAACGGGGCTACTTTGACATTTAGGGTTACTTTGACATAGAGCGGGGCTACTTTGACAGATGAACAATTCGTGATTCCTGTGAGAATTGTTGCATATACTTTCATAGATAAAGGCTGATATGGTGTCCACGGTGCGAATTGCCGGAGGGGATGAGGGATTTCTCTCATTGTATTTCTACCCCCTTTCAATATCCTTCCTGTGCCCAATATATATAATATAAGGACTTCTAGATCCGCCATTGTTTATTCCCCCCAAAAATGAATAATCTAATTTGCACTGTGACGATATATATCAACGTGTCGTAAACAAGCTCAGAAAAAGAAAATCTTATGTAAATAATAAGTTCCGCATTTTTTTCTTTCTTTTTATTCTTTTTCTGTAATTTGTCAGTGTTACTTTCTTTAATGAACAATGGATACCGGTAAGGCCCACACAGGACACAAAGGAACGCCGATAGAAGGAAACACCGGCAAATATTGTGATACCGGTACCATTGTTGTATTGTAAGCCAATTGTTTGATAGAGAACACATTTTTTTAGTACCGCAGACTGGACACTGGAGTTAAGTGTTGTCTGCCTTTCTTTCTCTTTACAAGCAACTGCGCATTACAGTAAGCCCTTCGAAGCGAATAGCATGTGTTAGCCGTAATCTGCGTCAGGTCCAGTTAACACCACGGAAAAAATGGTGAGGCATTACCAACGAAAGCCAGGTGCCCGCAAGTATCGCAACTTCTCCGACGAGCAGATTGAGCAAGCGTTGGATACAATCAAGAAGGGGATGTCGCAGGCCGAAGCCAGCAGGACATTCCGAATCCCGCGCACTACATTGCTTAATAAAGTCCACGGTAGGCACATGGGAATGCCCGGGCATCTACCTGTGTTTGAAAAAGTGGAGGAGGAAATGCTTGTGAACGCCCTAGCTACGGCAACCGATTGGGGCTTTCCATTGACATCCAGCGACATTCGTGAGGTGACATCCAACTACGTGGAGAAGCAGGGGCGAGTTGTGGAGTAATGGATAGGAAGGAGCAACGTCCCAGGTCCCGACTACGTGAAGGCGTTCGCTGCAAGGAACAACTTACGTCAACAATTGGCGACGAACATCAAGGGTGCAAGAGCACAAGTTGGAGAGCCAGAGGTCAAGAAGTTCTTTCAGAACATATCCACTGTCCTAAAAAATGCTGAACCTAGGAATGTTTACAACTACGATGAAACCTGTGTCGTGGATGATCCTGGAGCTATAAAGGTTATTGTTCCTCGGGGACACAGACGTGTTGAGCGGGTGGCGAAACATTCCAAAATGTCAACAAGCATCATGTTCTGTGGATCGGCTGACGGCCAACTTCTGCCTCCAGTGGCTGTATACAGGTCCAAATTTCTCTACCAGAACTCGACACAAGGAGGCCGGCCAGGGACCAGGTATGCAAGCAGCCCAAAAGGGTGGTTCGACATGAACTTGCTCGAGATGTGGTTTTTCGAAGTTTTTGTCACACACCTCGAGAAGAATACCACTCCGACTGACCTTAAGATTGTTATCGGAGACAACCTTGCCAGCCATTTCTCACCTGCTGTCTTCAAGAAGCCAAGGAGAGAAATATGTACTCCCATGCGCAAAAAAAAATTGCGCGTATACTGTAACTCACGATTTTCCGTATTTATTCCTTTTTCCTTACGTTTATGGGTAAAATTGAGTTATTAGTATGTGGAGATAATAGAGAGCAATCCATCTAAGGAGATATTTCCAAAAAATATAATAAAATAATAAAAATATAAACAAAAAACAAAATTATGCTCGGTTTTGTGTATACTGGCAACGATGATTTCTAGGGATTTTTTCAGTAGTACAGCACGATTGCGGAGGGAATTCAGTAGGGAAGTCGAGGAGATGGATCAAGGAACTGGATACTGAACTAAAATGTTGCATTTATTGGTTAAAACCTAGTGTGTAGATTGCCTGCCAAATATAAATTAGCTTCTGTAACTAAGATGTCGTACGAAAATATAGAATTAAACAGAAAAACTCTTATGTTAAGGTTCGAAGCGATACGCACCATGGTTATGAAGATTATTTCTTAAGAAAAAAGAACAAAACACAACGTAGCCTCTGTGGTTAGGTGGATAGAGTGGCGGACTCGTGGATATTTTATTATTTTGACACCACATCGAATCCCATCCTATCCCATCCCATTTTTTTTTAACAAAACATTATTGGAAGTGTATAACTTTGATGTTAATAAGAACCGAAACAGTATAATAAGGAAATAACTTATTGATAGTATCCTTTAATCGACGTATTTATTCAGTATTAGAATACGTGTACTATTGCAAACAGTTATTGTTTTCAGTTTATGGTCTTGTATGTTACCTGCCCGTTCTTGAACAGCAGACAACTCACTTCGGATTTGTGTGTCAAGAACAGGAAAAATAACATACGCGACCTTGACAGTCTTCCCAAGTTTACCCCTTGTTATATCGACATGACGTTACATCGAATGATGCTTGTTGTCGTGAAAAAAAGGAAGAAAGGAAAAAGCTGATGTCAAATTATCGTTTGTCTGTGTGTGTGTGTGCTTGTGTTTTTTTTTCTTTTTAGAGTATTGACTTTCTCCCTCTCTCTCTTTTTTTCATATCCACAATTGCAAGAAATTATGACCGACCTTTGTGGGTTTATTGGGAATAGGACGATTTATTTTGGATTGCTAACAGACGACATTTTTTTAACCATTTGCTTTAAACTTTGGCTTTTTGGCTCTTAGCACCCACAAAAGGTCATTAAAAACTATATAAGCAGTTCCCGTTTTCACCGGCCGCTGAAAAGATATTGGGGAAGAGAAAAGTGCTTGCCGTAAAGATAATGAATAAAAAAAACAAATTAAAACAAATAATTTATAAATCTTTATAATACACTGTAAAGTTAAGAGCGATTACGGCTAAGAATTTAACGTGAGATTAAAATTACGAGTATTATGTATTATGATTAAACAAATAATATACAATAAGTAAACTACAAGCAAATTATATATTTAACAACCTGAGTGCTTAAAAACAATGACTTTGTTTTTAATTTTTATTTTTTTAATTATTTACTTTGATTAGATGGCCTTTTTGATTTATAGGAATGATTTTTTTAAAATTTTATTTATAATTTGCCCTAGCGGCAACGAATGAGAGTAGGGGATAATTTATATAACACTTGCGTTTTATTATGCACTGCACAAGGAGGGTGGGGATTAAGTCAGCCGCAGCTTTTTTCTTTTGGGCTTTTTTTTTTTTTTTTTTTTTACAGAAATTTGGTTTTCTGTAAAAGTCAAAAACTAATTTGAGTGTTATGCTTATATTTACTAAATTCTAACGACGACAAAAACACGATTTCAAAATGCAATCATAAGTCGGTGTAAGGGATGTTTTCGTTGAACGAAGATAAATTATACAGATCTATGTATGCGGAACACGAATATTTCCAAAAGATAGCATGAATATGAGCGATAATCATGCCATATTTCTACATTATATAGTAGCGTGAAAAAACTCATATTAAAATGATATAACAAACAGGCATAAGCTTTTTTTCTAGCACGGCAACACATTAAACTTAACTCATTAAATTTTGGGAATTACAAATTATCACCTTACGTGTCGTTGTATTCCTATTCGTTTTCACGTTCGAGCGACGAAAGAAGAAATTGTAGTAATAGTGATAAAAATCGAATTCGAGATTTCAATGAATTCAAGTTTCACGCCCCCACATATCGAAAAAGTAATTTTGATGTCTGTCCATCTGTTCGTTTGTCGGTTCGTCACGCTTTTTCATGTATTCAAATAGAGGCCATACTGTTCGACGTATCTGGACCGAATTCTAGACATGAAGTTTTTATAACACTTTAAAAAAAACTTACTAACTATATGGCCTATGGAACCCGGAGGTTCAATGCCGCGTTCACAAAAGCTCTCCACTGACTTCTATTCTTAGCTAACTGCATCCAGTTTCTACTTTGTATTCCAATCTCTGCGAGATCTATCTTAATATTGTCCTCCCATCTGCGCCTAGGTCTTCCTAATGGTCGTTTTCCGATTGGTCTTCCAGTCAAGACTTTGAAAGCATTTCTACTTTCTTCCATTCTAGCTACATGACCCGCCCACCTAAGCCTCTTAGACTTGACGACCCTAACAATGTTGGGTAGATCATATAAATTGTGTAGTTCCTCGTTATGAAGTTTCCGCCATTCCCCATTCCCGTTCCTCTTGGGTCCGAATATTCGTCTCAGGATCTTGTTCTCAAATACTTTCAGTCTATGTTCTTCCCTCAGAGTAAGTGACCATGTTTCGCAGCCATACAGAACAACAGGCATAATAATCGTTTTGTATATTTTAAGCTTCAAATTCCTCGACAAAATTCGCGACAACAAGAGATTTTGAACCGAATAGTAACACGAATTCCCTGCTTTGAGTCGACATTTAATTTCTTCTTGAATATGATTTTTGTTTGGTAATATTGATCCTAGATATTTGAAACTATCCACTTTACCAAAAGTATTATTTAATATTTTAACGCATCCATAATTTGCTGTATTCCGGTCCCGACGCACTTCCATGTATTTAGTTTTCTCTGCATTTACTTCTAAACCCATGTCCCTGCAAGAGTTTAATAAGATCTCTGCATTTATTTCTATTGTTCTCCTATCATCCCCTATTAAATTTACATCATCAGCATATGTCATAACCTGGTCAATACCGTTCAACTGTAGGCCCTGGTTGCTATCTTTGATTTTCCTCATAGCGTATTCCAGAACGAAGTTAAATAATAATGGCGACAACGCATCTCCTTGTTTCAGGCCATTTTCGACGTGAAAGCTCGTGGACAAAAATTTTCCTACCCGGACTTTACTTTGGGATTCATTTAAACATATCTTAATTAATCTAATTAGCTTTCTCGGTATTCCAAGTTCTGTAAGGACGTTGTATAATGTTTCTCTTCTAACCGAGTCTTACGCCTTTCTAAAATCAATAAATAGTCGATGTACCGGGGTATTGTATTCCCACTTTTTTTCGAGCATTTGGCGAATGGTAAATATTTGGTCGATAGTTGATCGATTTCGTCTAAATCCGCACTGATAATCTCCAATAATTTCATCTGCGTATGGGGTCAGTCTTGCTAACAGAATATTTGAAAGGATTTTATAGGATGTTGACAGAAGAGAAATGCCTCGATAATTATTACAGTTTTGTCGCCTTTCTGGTAAATTGGAACAATGATTGATTCTTTCCACTCTTGTGGCAATTCTTCCTTGTTCCATATAAGGAGAATGAGTTTGTGTATCTTGTTCCACAATTTTTCGTCCCCAGCTAAAATTAACTCAGCCGGAATTTCATCTACACCCGGAGATTTGTGTTCATAACACTATCGTTTCGAATTCTATATCCTCCGACACCTAAAAATAAGGGTAGTTTACTGAAGGATGAAAATTTAAAATCATTAAATTGTCTCAAAAACGGCTGTAAAGATTTTGTTTGTATTTTTACAAATATAGTATGAATCATTGCTCTGAAAAAATACGTAAGGTGTAATTTACTGTATGGGATGCATTTTTTTGAACAATTTTCTCAATCACATTTTATAAATAAATGTATCATTAATAACCTGACAATATGACACAACTCGTTCGTCCAGTAAACATTCAGAAGAGGTAGTTTAGCCTACTCTTCGACGATTTTCCCATTAACGCCTGACCCAATTTTGTTCATATTTCATAAATAAATGTTACATAAATAACCTAACGATTGGCATAATTCCATCATCCTAAAAAGCTAGAAGTGGTATATTACTTTTCGGAGCAAGTTTTACCCTACGATTTTGTCGATAATTACTCTGGCAATTTTGTTCGTATTTCATAAATAGCATAACTCGTTTGTCCTGAAAAGATATACAAGGGATATTTTATTCTTGGGGATGACTTTTTTAACGATTTTCTCAGAAAGTACTCAAACGCTTTTGCTCATAGTTCACATACAATTATCTGCTTAATAATTCTAATGTATGGCATAAGTTATTTCTAACAGAAATATGACGAATGGGTACTTTACTTTTGGACGTAAGTTGCTTCGAACAAAGTTTTCTAAAACACATTATTTTATTCGCATTTCCCAAATAAATGTTTCAGTAATAGCTGCAGCCTAACACGAGTCAGTTTAAGAAATTCGAGAGAGAAAATTCAGTGCGTTTCATCCGTACCCATTCTTAAATATATTTTTAAATGTTACACCCAATCACAATTTTCCTAAGAAAATCGAAACTTCTTTTTAAATGTGCCTTGCTGTGGCCAAATGGTTCAAGTGCATTAGTTCTGGATTTGATTCCCGGTGAGAGCTAGTGTATTTTTATCCAACGTTAAGGAATAAGTGCAAAGAGAAAAGTGTTTAAACAAGTCTAACCAAGCTAATGAATAATACAAAGAAATAATACAATATTACGAAATTCTACAAGAAACGTTGTTAATATTAGATATTTGCGTGTAAAAGTTCAACCCATGACTGTCAACTCCAAAGGTAAGAAAGTGAAACATCCAATACCAGGTTAATCAGTGGTCTCTAGTTAAAGCTATCCTACTAGGAAGTGATTTAGATACCAAAAAATATTGTAATCGCTGGGAGACATGTTAGGAGAATACATTGGGTGAGAGAGTTTAATACTGGAACTCATGAATAGTCTCTGCACCTTCGTTTAGTATTGAAGTGCGTAGGTCTATATAGGTTTGCATTGAAATGAGCATTAATGCACAACATCTGTTGAACATTACGGGGGGCTTGCGGACAGGTTTGCAGTACATTTTACGGGGTTCGATATTGTAACGATCCTAGCAAACTCCTCAGCCTTTCCGCACTGTACTCTATAAGTTAAATTCGTGCTTAATTAAAACTATGTGTTTAAATTTAACACTGTTAACCGTTAATACCTGTGCACAACGGGCAACAATCCGCCAGTAATTCTTTATTTTTGCCCTTTGTTTTAGCGCCATAAATGTCTTTGTTCATAAATTTCTTTGTCTATGGTTTTGCATATACGTAGCGTGGACATTAAATTTTGGCTTCTACGCCATATGCATCTAATTACAAACACACCTATAGAACAAACACAACAAACTTGGAATATATAGTTTATGTATGGAAAATCATACACGAGGCGCTGCACGGGAGAGCAGTGTGCATACATATGGCAGTCAACTTCCTAAGAAATTTATAATAATAATAATAATAATAATAATAATAATAATAATAAAAACAGAAAACGAAACAGTTATTTACATAATGTATTTATTTAAGCATGGAAGTGCAATAGACTTAAGTTATTTCTCTCTCTCTCTCTTTGAAGGCAACAACCTTTAGGGTGCCAAGACGTAGAAAAGGACTTGTGGCACTCATGACTATAGAGTGGTGTGTGTTTGGCACATCGGGTTCCTTCGTTGTTAGCCCCAGCTTTCTAGACCGGATGCAGTTATTCCCGGTAGAAAATACAAGAAAATATACCTTTCTATTACTATTAAAGTAAATAATTACACTCATTCCCTCAACGTGATACTTGTTTAACTGTATACAGACAGCTGATCCATGGGAGAATCGTTGATAATAATAAATAAAATAAACTCGACAAATATTCTTGTAATTTGCTGGACACGCCAGTGTGCCTGTTATCCGGTTGTGGCACACTGGAATATAGAGTATGGCTTTCTAATTTTTCCCCAACTATTTTAACTGCTTCAATTGAAATTAATCTATAATAATAAGAGTGAATTTAGTCTTCTTACCCTTCGATTTAGAAATAAGGTCCGCTAGAATTGTATATTTTAAAAATAATAATACTGTACTCAGAATTTTATAGAGTAGTTTGTTTTATTCGAAATGACATACTTCCTGCAACTGTTTGGGTTGGAATTATTTGAGATCAAATCTTTAAGTTTTACGACCCATGGTTATACCGACTAGGCTAAAGGACACGGTGATGATGAGAAATGAATGAAATGGTGGAATAAAGAAAATGGGAGAAAACAGGAGAACCCCGAGAAAACCCATGCACATGGTGTTTGTCCACCACAAAATTCACTTGGTGCGAGCTGGGGTCGAACCAAGGATCCCATGCACCAAAGGTGAACGCTTTATCGCTGAGCCACCGCGGCCCCTCTGAAATTATTTATAGGAGAGAGTGACTACTTTACGAAAACTTGATACCGAACACATTTGTTTAAAAATACCAGCTTTTTGTGAAATATTGCTTAATATTCAGGAAAACCTAAGTCAATAAAATAATAATAATAATAATAATAATAATAATAATAATAATAATAATAATAATAATAATAATAATAATCATCATCATCATCATCTTAAATTTAAAACTCTCTGGAACTAGTGCATTGGCACAATTCCACGAATTAAAAAGAGTTTGTTTACTTCTCATGTAAGTGTAGAAGGACTTAATCCCTGTTGCTTTCAATATACGAAGAAAGTGTCCAACTGTCAAATGATATGCTACATAAAATGCCCTATGCAACATAATGTAATATAGAGTCATCATTTCAGGTTGTCTAAAGAACACTTTCGTTTTAGCAAGAAAGGAAGAAAATAGAAAATACTCAGTTTTAACCTAGTAGAAAGTTTGCAGATTTAAGAGAAAATGTACAGAGTTGTTGGATATTAAATGTAGTTCGGATTAATGGAGTAAGACACCGTAGTTCATTGTATGAAATATACTGGGAGTGACCAAGCCATTGCCTATGGAAATATCGAAAGAGATACGTTAATGGTGTTAGTTGTCAACTGTTGTAGAAATGAAAAATTTAAGGAAATCTCTAAAACTCTAAAATCACAGATCCAAATTGACTAACTGCTAAGTAAAACTGCTAAATCTGACTAAAGCAAAAAAAAAAAAAAAAGTCTTAATGACCTGTGTTACAGTTTCAGACACATCATTCTCATATCAAAAGTACGATAGAAGTAAATTATGAATACAGGTGAATTTGCAGTTCTGGAATACCAACAAATGGTTTTGCTAGATGTAAATTTTGGGAAAACATTTTTATAAGGTTTTAGATTTATTTATTGGTTTGTTTGTTTATTAGCTTCTCCATGCCGTAAACGTCGCCAACACTTAGTGGCCCACTTGCTGGTAAATGGCGATCGTCAATATAGCGACGCGTCGAAGGATTGCCGCTAGTGTGCCACTAGTGGCAGGGATTCGTCGAGTCGAAGCAGATATCTAGAATCGAGGATATTGAAGTTACCACCACGTAACAGCGAGGACTTCATTTTGATCCCCGCTCCTTTGATTTGTCACGGAGAATCGCAAAGGGACCAACACGAACTATCCCAGTCATGTGCATGCGGTTATTATTATATATTACTTTTCCCTGACGAATTGTTATTATAAGGACAATACTTGAGCTCCGGGGGTCAAGAGTAACTCCTGCCTTTACATCATGAAGTGAAAAATCTTGAGGTGGGTGCGTATAATTGTATGAATTTAGTTGGCAACTGTCGCCGATCACTAGCAAGTGAATATGGGAGAACTATGAAAAAAGTAAATAGACGCTTGTCATTTTGTTATAAAATTACATGACGAGTGCATTTGATCTGATTCCAAACAGTTATCGTCAAATATACACGGTTAATGGAGCACTCTGATTAGAAATATTAAAAATACTTCAACGATTTATCACTCTACAAGCTGTGTCTTTACAATCGCCTCCGTGGCGAATTCGGAAGAACACGCACCTAATAACCCTAAGGTTGGTGGTTCACGCCCAGCTCAGGGCACTTTATTTTTACTTTTTTAAAAAATGTTTGTAGACTCACCTTAATGCAAAGGCGATTTAACGTATTTTAGGGGAACAATTTTGTGGTTCGTTGGCGTTCCGTCGCTTCTCTGCCAGTGGTGGTGTAGTTTTCAAAGCTGAAGTGGGACCAATTTTTGGCTGCGGGACCACCAATTTTTGGGGACATGTCGCTAGTTGCCTATCGGTAGTCCACCGACGCTTACGGCATGGGGTTGTCCCCTCACAAGTGAGGCAGATTGTAATCGACCAAGAGTGTTTGGGAAAAATGGGAAACATCTTCCGACTTCGACTTCTGAATAATCCGTTTAGGATCAAGTCGAATCAAGGCTGAGTCACGGGAAGGTAGAACAAGTGAGGCAATCTTTCCAAGCACTACGCTGAAGAGCCTCTGTCTCATTCAAGACTTAGACTCTTCAGGAAAAGTAACAAGTTTATTACTTGTAATTTATTCTTTGAGTCAAAGTATTTTGCAATAAACCATCGTTTTGTAAGATATTTTTACGATTGTATACTATTAATTTCGAAAATTGTACACATAATATAATTTCCCATCATGGATTTGAAAAAATCAAAGTTCGAACAAAGAAAGATCTTCGATCCACATGTCTCTTTCATTATTGACCCTTAATTTATTTTAGTCCTAGGCAAAGCGAATCGACGGGATGGCTCTAAGTGAAAACATTCATTTAGATGGTTAAATAATCTGGAAATTCCTGCTGTTATTTCACGAAACACAACAAATCTTGAGAAACAAAAACAATTTTGCTTACCAGGGGAAGGGAATAAATCATCTGCTTACGTTTGCTTAACTAGGAAGAAGGCAAGGGCGCCGATCCTAGGGGGCCGGGCCTCCCAAAGCCCATGTAGGCCCCCTTTGTATTTATAAATATACAATATTTGGCATAATTTGAATGCAATTTGCCGTAAAATCCTAATATATATCGTCTGCATTTGAATGCCCTCCCAGAAAAAAAAATTACAGAGAAATCGGCGCCCTTGGAAGAAGGTCTAGCGAAAGGAATAAAAATGTGATAAAGTAATGCTTGAACAGCTCTATCTAATGGAGAAAAGTAAATTAGTATTCAACACTTCTTTCAATTTTAAGCATTTCAAAGATTCTCGTAATTTAGTAGCGTCCCGGATTTGCATTTTTGAAGTACGGGTACTCTATCTATACCTTAACGTTTCAGACCACGCACTTAAGCCGCTTTGCCACAAGAGGCACATAGGAGTTTTTCTTTCGATTTCCTTAGGAATATTGAAAATGGTATGACTTTTAAAACTATGTTTAAAAAAAGAATACATATCGACACAATAAGATGGTAATCTAATACCTAGGAAATATATTGAATTGTTTTTAATTTGTTCTCACGCTACCAAAACAGTATTTATTTTTTTTTATTCCAGCCTTTTAATATAAACATTTCACACTATTGTCTGTTCTAGGACAATATAATTCTAGTTCATGTATACGCTAGCTTGGGAAATACAGTAGAATTTCGCTTATCCGACATAAACAGGCAGGCAGAACGCTGGATAATATGGATGTGTTAAGAAAAGACCTGTTAAAAGTAAAACTTATGATATAATTTTACATATTACACATCTAATAATAATGTTTTATAACAAATAACTGCACTGCACTGAATCAGGGACGTATCCAGCGTGAGGGCCTGAGGGCTGTCCCCCTCCGAAACTCAAGCACTTTTTAATAAACATGCTTTTACCCTTTTGAGATTCTTTTATATCAGTTTACTAATAGTCAGTGTTCAAACTTTGGGCAATGTGCTGTTGTCTTGTTATAATTCTAAGAACATACATTAATGCCATTATACCATTTGGAATTAAAGAACAGGAATTAAATAGGATTAACATTTTGTTTCCGTTCTGTTTTTAACTTTAATATATTAGAACGATACACTCAATGTCTTCTTGCTATTTTTGTTATGTGATATACGTAGCAGACAGTTTTCTTTAGTTACATTTCTCTCGAAAATATGTTTCATTTTGTTTGTGCTATAATGCAGTTTCCAAAGTAAACCGGTTTATAAATGAAAAGTAGGAAAAAGTTTAAGAGAAATACAGAACTGTTGCATTATTATTATTATTATTATTATAATTATTATTATTATTATTATTATTATTATTATTATTATTATTATTATTATTATTATTATTATTATTATTGATATTTTTAAAACATTAGAATTACGTGCTTACGAGGATTCGTGTTGGGCCCCCTCCGAATAGAAAACCTGGATACGTGTCTGCACTGAATGATAGATGTATGAGTCAACGTGTAGACGGACGCGCTAGGCGATATATTCCAGAGCATGAAAAATAGATTAAGACCACAACTTGCAGTTCTTCTTGCCGATTGGTGCTTTCTGCAATGATATATCGGATCATACGGTATGTGTAACAAAGGATGGTCGGATAAGCGAGACCATTGTGTATTGGTGTTTCACGCACCTAAACCTGTAAAATGTTTGTGTAAACGATTATCTTTCACTCCCTAGCTAAATTTGTGGGTATGATCACACACCTTGCCTCATAAAGTATAGTCTTATAAAAAAAAAATCTTTTTTTTAGCTAAAAGCTAAAGGGAAGTCAACTTCAGTAATTTACTTTTTTTTTTTTTTTTAATAATGGCAAACTAGTCCATTTCATCACGATAAATCACGTTTGATATTAAGATGTCTTTTTCTGTCCGTATATATCCTTTACATTTTGTTGGAGACAAAATTGTTATTTTCCCAAGAAAACAGAGTAAGAGAAGCTATACAACAACATGAACGGAAAACAATAGCTATTACCAATAATACTGTAATCCTGGATATCAATAAGTTGTCCTTAGTATATTGCTTCGGTTCTTATTAACATGAAAATTATAATGTTTTGTAAAAAAAATAAAAAATAAAAAAATGGGATAGGATGGGATTCGATGTGGTGTCAAAGTAATAAGATAACTACGAGTCCGCCACTCTATCCACCTAACCACAGAGGCTACGTTGTGTTTGTTCTTTTTTCTTAAGAAATAATCTTCATAACCATGGTGCGTATCGCTTCGAACCTTAACATAAGAGTTTTTCTGTTTAATTCTATATTTTCGTACGACATCTTAGTTACAGAAGCTAATTTATATTTGGCAGGCAATCTACACACTAGGTTTTAACCAATAAATGCAACATTTTAGTTCAGTATCCAGTTCCTTGATCCATCTCCTCGACTTCCCTACTGAATTCCCTCCGCAATCGTGCTGTACTACTGAAAAAATCCCTAGAAATCATCGTTGCCAGTATACACAAAACCGAGCATAATTTTGTTTTTTGTTTATATTTTTATTATTTTATTATATTTTTTGGAAATATCTCCTTAGATGGATTGCTCTCTATTATCTCCACATACTAATAACTCAATTTTACCCATAAACGTAAGGAAAAAGGAATAAATACGGAAAATCGTGAGTTACAGTATACGCGCAATTTTTTTGCGCATGGGAGTACCTGGCTGCTCCTCCACCCAACTCGACGCATCTGCTCCAGCCGTTAGACGTGGGTGTCTATGGGCCATTAAAGAGGAAGTGGAGAGCCGTACTGAGGTCATGACGGAAGGAGTCCCGACGAAAAGGATCGATTCCCAAGGAACACTTTCCTGGTCTACTGTGCCGACTAACGGATTCCCTGGCTCCCACCGTAGGCGAGAACCTGAAGGCAGGATTCCGCGCTACAGGTCTTGTTCCCTTCAACGTTGAAGCTCCGCTCTCAAAGTTACCGAAAGCGCGCGATAGCACATAGGTCGAGAGAGAGATGAACGCAAGTCTCCTAGAGTTTCTTCAGCAATCCAGGGCGGGACCAAGTACCATAGCAAGCACGAGCAGAGGGAAAAGAGGAAGAAAGATCGTGGCTTCTCCTGGAAAGCGGTTGCTTCCACGAGAAGAAGAACCGGGAACTGCAGCGAACACGAGCGGAGATAAGCAAGGGGAAAATATCTTGACTTGTCGCAAGCGGTTGCTCCCACGGGAAGAAGAACCGGGAACTTCAGCGAGTACGAACGGAAAGAAGCAAGGGAAGAAGATTTTGGCACCTCAAGGACTGGCCGCCGCCCCCGCCGCACCAAAAGATGCCTACAAAGGAAGATAGAAAGCTATGACGAAAACATCTGTGCCATTTGTGTGTGACTATCGAAATTACAAGGGTGGATGAGAGTGGATACAATGTGTCCTGTGCAAAAAATGGGTGTGTGGGTTTTGTAATGGTTGATCAAAAAATCCTCAGTATGCTTGTTACGATTGTGATGTTGACGACTAAGGTTTTTCTTTCCATTGTTACATGTAAAGATAACATACCGGCACATATGTAATTATGTTAAAACAGGCACGTAGCCAGGATTTCGTAATAGGGGGGGTCCGTGACGAAATACTGTGATTATCACATCAGGGGCTCGATTATTCTAAACTATTTTACCGGCAACGTATATTGGTTCGTTTAGTCAGGATTCCGTAATGAGGAAAGGGGTCGTAACATGAAATCTGTTGTTCTCACCAGGGACTCAATTCATCTATGCTATTTTATTGGCAACATACCCATAATTGTTTGTTAGGACAAAAAATGAGGATATGTTAGTAAGTATTTTAATAACAAACTATGAAGAAATCTTGAGTAAAAGAATATAAAACAGTATTGAAAAAGATATTCCGAAGTGATTTGAGCTCGCTTCTTCTTGTCTCCTTTCTTCTTCTTTGTATCTTCGTTTAATGTCGTTAAGGACAGGAACGAGATTTCTTTCTATAGTTCATAAGATTAGCATGGAGCTTGATGGAATTCGAAATGCTTCGTTACAATAATATCCATTTTTAGCTGTACCCCCTCCCCTCGTTTCCTCCACACAAAACTCCCCATAAGAGTAACCAAACGCTTGCTGTAGATTTTATATTTTTAATGCTGATTCTTTTTCTCGTTTCTTTTTGTTTCATCCTTCCTTAATTTTTTAAAATTTATGGTCTCGAAGGGGGGGGTCCGGACCCCCCGGACCCACCCCTTGGCTACGTGCCTGGTTAAAAGTAAAGTAAAGTAAAAAAAATAGAGTAAAAAATAAAGTAACAATGTAAGGTAAAGCATTGTGTATGTTCAAAGTAAAAGATAGTAAAAGTAAAGCTTTAGAAAAACTTGTATAGTGGTGTATAATGATGTACCACAACAAAATAAAGATTTCGTGCTTATCAAGTATACAGCATACCGTACCTTACACATGACCAAAACAGGGATTTATACACTTTACATAAATTCCATGTCAAAATATCTCCATACATTGAGTAACTTTGACCTTATGCAGCAAATATATAAGATGTCAAAGTAGCCCCACCCCCGGGGCTACTTTGACCGGTATTTCTTAATTTCTTCCCGCCAAAACTTACTTGTAGAGACTTAGGTTTAGTAGTGGATGTGATAGCCTAGATACCTATTGTTATGATGAGAACAGTATCATTCATTGGTTGCAGAAAGTGTCCCGTGTACACATCTAAACTAGTCCAAAACCTGTCAAAGTAGCCCCGTTTTACGGTATTCACTGACTCGGGAATGTTGGTCAAACGAAAGGACAACAGGCTCTTCCATGAGTTGACAGTTAAAACAAGAATAAACATGATTGAATATCATTGGTATAGCAAACAACAAGAGAAAGGAGTACTTCCGGAACTTTTTCAAGTCTGCATTTTGACTTTTCTCGCTTTCAGCTGATAGCGGCATTCTTCACCAGTGCTGCTGTAGATGTGATAAGACAGTGAGTCATAACTAGAGGAAAGAAACGAGCTTAGAGCCTTGATTGGACTAACCATTCATTCTTCTTTATTTTACTTCATAACAACGAATTTCCAGTTGAATTTGTGAACAAAACACCTCCTAGAGTATGACGTCATTCCTTAAATCTTTAACCCCCTTCTGCTCAAAAACACAAAACATGCTTTGTTGTGTGTTATGGTATAGCCCTACTAACTGAGTAACTCTTCCCAAAATTTCAGATTTTTTTTATCCAGTCTCATTGGAGATATAGGATAGTGAAACATGCCAAATTGACATAATTCTCCAAATTTACGATTTTTTTTTCAGGACTTTGAGAACAGCTACAGGTCTGTAAATTTTTGTGTATTAACTTATGATCCCAGACTACATGCACATATAAATTCAGACCTCTACGTCAGTTACTTCCTCTTTCCACACATGACTTCAATGTCCAAAAATATTGCTACTGTAGGCCCTGATTTCACCCCTTCAAGTGGTTTTAGGCAAAAATGTTAAGAGATCAAAGTTTTAGCTCTGCACGAGTTGAGACGTCCAGCAATTTTCAGTTTGATCTCTTAAACAGTAGGACAAATAAATGCTGTGATATTCAAAACAAGTTAAACGGCTCAAACCGAAAAAACACAAAATGGCGGCAGCCGCTGAGTCGTTATGGCAGGAGTGCCCACAAGGGGGGGGGCTATGACGCAAACTGCGTCATTGAAATACTTGGGGGGGGTTGAAAATCTATATAAATATGTTTGAGGGAGTGTAAAAATTGATCGAAAAGATTTTTTTTTCATGGAAGAACACCTACGGATAGACAATTGAGGGAGGTGCGTCATGGACATGAGGGGCGGTGGGCACCACTGGTTATGGGATATAAAAAATAATTAATAGTGGTTTTGAAGTACCCTGATATAGGATAAACATTCATGGAAAAAATTAGATTTTTTGGAAAAGGTCGAGCAGCAATTTTTCTTTTTTCTCGATCACTTTGCACGGATTGACCCATATGGTTTCTCAAACATTAGGTTCCTGCAATAAAAATACTAAAATTTGAATTTATTGTGGCAACATCACAGCAGTTAAGTAAAAGTCATTAACTTTCAAACAGCCGAGTGTTGATTTAAAAAAAAAAAAAAATCTTTTGTTAATCCCCTAAGGAGAACAGTCAGGATCTTGACATACTGCAACAGTGGTTCACATCAACACATCAACAAAATATAATTTCTCATACTTTTTTCTTTTGAATGAATTTTCGCTACTTATATAACAAAATCTTCCAAAGACACAAATACAGAAGATAATTACAATTAATTGTGAGAAAAATTATGATGAAATCTCTTATTCTCATTATTTATCTAGTAGAGGGCACTGACATCATTTCCGTCGCAACTTGGTCATTTTTATTTCCTTTGTAGATTTAGCTGGATGCTACTAAAAAGTTTTATGCAACTGTGTGTACACAGAAGGACAATACGTTGGAAACTTACGACCCGAAGCTTAACATTTTCCTCTATTGTGACTTGTTTTGATCCAATCCCAGGCCACGAGAGTTTTTCTCCCCCTCCCACACTTTTTGTAGGACACTATTTCCCCATTCACTTGCATTTATCATTCTTGATGGTCTCAGAATTTATATTACAATGCCTTTTATTAGATTAGTTTTCTGTTAGAGTCAAATCTTACAAATTAAATTTCACGCACTCCATTACGGACTAGAACTCTGAAATTTTGTAAAGATATATAAATCTGATGACAATACAGTATTTTCACGTAATTTTTGTTTTAGTTACTTTTCTTTTCTAATTACGTTATTCATATACAGTTTACCAAACATTGTTAGGGGTCATCAAATCTAGGAGGCTCAGGTGGGCTTACCATGTAGCCAGAATGGATGAAAATAGGAACGCTTTCAAAGTTTCTAACTGGAATTCCAATCGGAAAACGTCCATTAGGTACAGATAGAAGGGCAATATTAAGATGGATTTCGCAGAATATGAATATAATGTAGAAACTGGATTCACTGGTTAGGGATAGAAGTCCATAGATAGATTTTGTGAATGTGGCATTGAACCTCCGGGTTTCATAGGTCATATAGTAAGTAAGTTAGTATTACCTTTACTTTCTACCTATATATCCTACTCCGTTATGCAACCGAAAATGCTCTGCAGTTAGCAATCCAGTATAACACCCAAGAGATTTCATTGAGTTGATTCTGAGTTTAACGTCCTTTTTAGCAGCGAGGCTATATGACACGGGACCTACTGATTAACGTGGAATCCGAAGCACATGACCTCCCGCCGGGAATCGAATCCGGCTCTCCAACGCCAAAGGCGCGTACGCTAACCGTTTAGCCACGGAGGAGCTCAAGAGATTTCATGATTTAGCCCTTTGTTTCACGTCGTGCAACTACGATATATTTCAACAAGCGAAAATTGTGAAAAAGGCGTCCACTTTATTATTATTATTATACTATTGTCTAAGACTGACAATTGCTATTTAAGCAGTATTTATTACGTTTTCATTATGTCCAATGGAAGAAGCTTACACAACATATTTCACACATTCACATGACAGGTCAAGCACCGCATCAAATTGGATCCTGATCAGAAAATTTGACTCTAGAACCAAAAATCTGCACAACATAATCTTTCACGCGCTTATGTAGAGCAAGGTCTACCACTGCCAAGTTTGATCCCAATCAGATAAGTTCGGTACTTTTATATTTTCATTTCGAAAAAATATGACTCAAAATTTGCTCTTCCATAACGCGGAAACCAAAAACAAGCACATTTCACACCATAATATAGCACGTCAAGATTTAACACAACGCCAAGTTTGATCCAGATCGTGAGGGTTTGGTGTACGGTTTCTTGTTTTCGAAGATATGACGAGACCATCCTTAAGTCGGGAACCGAAAGCCTGTACAACATAATACGAGAGTGATCAGGAAATAAGGTTACAAAGCATTATGGCGTCCTGTGCAAGCATGAGATTCAGCCGCTAAAACTATTTCCGTAAACATAGAATTATATTTGGTTAGAAGGTAAACCTTAACACGAAAAATGGTCATATAATATCCATATTCCGTAATGAGACAACTACTTATAAAATAATTTATACTTGTAAGTAAAAATTTCATAAAATTGAGCACAGGAGTAGCAAAATCTAACAGCAAGCGCCATCTTGCGTACTCATCTTAAAACTCATCAAATTTTCCTCTTATATGTTACTGTTTTAGATAACAGAATACGTAATCACAGGAAATAGTATCTTATGTTGTAGCTGACGCGTAACTCTATTTTATAGTGTAATATTTATAATATGTGCCATTTCTTTACACGTTGGTTAAGGCATTGAACTAATGCTTATACTGACTTCCGGATTGTGATCCACCGTAAAAGCTCTCCGTAAACCCCTACCAGCTGCCGGTGAATTTCAGCCGCAGTTTCGCGATTCAGTCGAATAACCGAGCTGACTTCTTCGCGAGACCAATTTTCCAAACGAGTTGCCACTTGTGTTTACATACAACTAAAGCCGTAGGTGGCGGATGACAAACTGCAGGTGACAGCTCCATATATTAAAATAACTGCACACTTCTCATTCCTTTATAACAGACGAAACTTCAGAAATATTGGAATGTAATCTGTTGCTGATCATCCCTCGTGGCAATTCAAAGTCTACCACCATCCCAATTTCGATCCCGATTGGATGAGTTCAAGTGTGGTGTTCTGCTTCCGAAAGTATGATGAAAAATTTTACCGTCCCTAACTTGGGAACCGAAAGCCTACACTTATATATTACCTGATCATCGAACGAGTGCGGGCGGCCGGTTTTGGAACTAAAATACAAGCAGCAGTGTTTCTAACCGGATTATTCGTAATCGGTCTATCACAGTTTTTTTGTCCTGTTCGTAATAATCCACTTCACGAATATGCTCAAGTCAGGGGTGACCCAGGGGCGGACCCAGTCGGGACAATTGCCCCCCCCCCGAATAGTTTTTTAATTTTAAAAATTAAACCTAAGAATTTTCACCTTTGTATTATAAATGTAAAATAAAACCTAAAATAGGTAGGCCTTACTTTTTTTGTTTTACGTTGCAGAAGTCAAAATAAAGCAATAAATTGCAACAAATTATGCGGCGTTCTTGCTATTTAAAAAAAAAAAAAAAAAAAAAAGTCCTCCTTCGAAATTGCAGGTGGCCATTTCTGTTCTAGAAATTACAAACAGTAGCTACTTCTCCTTCTCTTAAGTTGTTTTACTTTTTTTTTTTTTTTTTTTGCAATATACTCTTTCCTTGATTTGAATTCGAACGACCGTCCCCAAACATTCAGCCTGGATCCGCCCCTGGCTCAAGTTAAGACAAACAGTTTTAAAAGTTATTGAAGTTGTTTGAAGAATATCTTAAGTAACAAGCAAAAAGAAAAAAAACTACAACAAAAATACACCCTCCACATTAACTTGCGAACACACTAGCGTGCAGCGTTTTACAGGCTGCTCCTGTTTTATAATGACACCGAATAAAACATAATCAATTTTTATACAATCTGCTTAATACACGGTAGAAGCTCACTGAATTATCAATTGTGTCATGTTGTTCTTAAATTGGAAATTTCCATTCATATATCACTATTCACAATACATCTGCATTACTGCAGAAATGGTTCACTACAACCACATAACTTACGGCGTTCTTTATTAAGCGGAAAGAGATTAGGCTATGCATAACATCCAAAATGCAGCTTTTAAAAACCGTTGGATACACTACAGAGTGAAACTCTCCGCTCTCCTGTCCCACCGCGCTTACCAAGAAACTGATGTCAACACAACAGCAGCGCCATCCTCCCAAAACCGCACTGCTATCCTGGTCAGGTAATAGCAAGTAAAGGTGTACCATCGTCCCAAGTTGGATCCCAATCAGATGTCTTCAGTGTATGGTATTTTATTCGACAATATGACGCAAAATTTATCCTCAACTCAGGAACGGAAAGCCTGCACAACATAATGTTTTACACGTTTATATTAGGGATGGCCAGATCCGGATCCATTTGGGTCCGGATATCCGGACACTGGATCCGGATCCGAAACTCCGTGTCAGAAAATTCGGGTGTTCCGAATCAGTAAAGTTTTCGAAATTATTGACAAAGTGATTTTCAATCCTATGCTTAAAATAAGATTTTAAGACACTTGTGGTATGTGATCGTGTGACAACCTTGCGTTCTCTTCATTCTTTTGATATTTGGTTTTTGTGCCTCAATATGTCACAATTACTCCAAATTTGACTGACTAAAATTATCGATTTTGGTGAGAGTAATCTCACTATCAGATTCGATTCTAGTGGAAATACTCGATCGAGAAGGTAGTAAATCTTTTTAAAAGCGGTCGTCCTGATGGAAATATGTCCTTTGTTTTCTGTAACACTAGTCAAATGCTAGGATGAAACCTTAGTCTCAAGCCCAAGCTTCTTCATTAGGCTCACTCGGCTTACTTTTCTAATTCTTTCTGAGTTATTGTGGCCACTGAATAAGGCCATTTCCTAGTCGTGATGGGTTAGGCCATAGCTAATAGAACAGCCCATAGAATGTAGATCAAATCAAATTAAGGAGCAACTTTCTTTTCTTGCTTTTTATGAACTTTTTTCTTTCTTTAACAATACATACCTACCACCCCAGTTAGTATTAAGAATTGTAGTAGGGATAAAGTTCTAAATGTCAATTAATGTATCAAAGTTAATGTATTAATGTAGCTGTATGTGTATACAAAATACCATATGCAGCCTCGAGTAGTAACACGTATCTTTGTAATTAGTAATCCACTACTATTAAATCTGCATAGGTTGTGTAAGGAGCTATATCCTTCGTGCAAAAACTCAGGTGGATGCAGGGGAAGGGCGAAAGGTCGTTTGCTCCTACCCAGCGGCACCATTAACAGTGTACTTTAGTAGTAATTTGTGGCAATTTCAGATCTAAGTAATTTTTCACTGCTAGCATCCCCGCCCCCTCCAGGAGTCCGTTCTGCATCCGCCCGTGCCCATACATAATATACAATTCATTCAAGAGTACATTTTGTTTGCTTTTTAAAATTTTTATTTTAAAGATTGTCATTTCTCATGGCTACTTATGCAATTTTGTTCACAGGCATACATGCAATTTCCAGTCATTACGCAAATACATTTACATACTTAATAGACTGCGGCTAGTTGGGAGCTTCGCCACTAGACCTCCGTTACTACGGCCTCGCACCACAAAAGCCTCTAATCATAATCAATTTAAAAACAAATGTCTGGGGGTTCGCCCTTAGACCCTCTGATATCTCATTTGATCGGCCTACCGCCTCGCACCTCGTACAGAACAGGTCAAAACTCCCACAGCCAAAACCCCTACACTCAAGAAATGTCAAAACGCCCACACAGTCGGTCATAACTCCCACACAAACGGACAAATCTCCCAAATGCACGAACGGTCGTATCTCCCACAGCCAAAACCCCCCACACTGGTAATCGGTCATAACCTCCAACGGTCATAACTCCCACACAAATGGACAAAACTCCCACACATAGCAACGGTCACAATCCCCACATAAATGGACAAAACCCCCACACAAATGGACAAAACTCCCACATGCAGAAATTGTCACAACTGCCGCACAAATGGACAAAAACCCCACACAATCGGACAACTCTCCCACACTCTGAAATAATCCTGGTTGCATGTCTTGCCCTTGTACTTTTTAATAACATTTTTTATTCCACTTAAACTGATGTCGCAATTATTCTTCTTGCATTGCTTTCTGACAGAAACACTAAAGTGGGCGTCATAAAGAGCCGGCACAAAGACGTGCAATCACGATCATTTGCTCGCCCCCCTAAGAGGAAATTGTACTTGGGAATATCGAAAACCCAATAGAATTTTTGCATTAGTTACAGCAAGATTTGAAATTATATTTCAAACGTCGCTTATACTTGCCTCCTCTTGGAAACCACAACATGGGCGTTCTTGTCCACTTGTTAAATGCTCTTTATTCGCGCCCGCAAATGGTAAATTTTGACTCATATGCTACAGAGAAAGAGATCAAAAATAATAAGAATGCACCATATAATTAGTCCGATTAATTCTTATGAAGGATTAAATACAGAACTTCTGGCGACTAAGTTTCTTTTAACATGACTGTTTAAAACTTTTTTGTGATAAATTATAAAAAATAACGATGTAACATCTAGATATTACATGGAAGATATTGCATGTAAGCAGTACTACACTAAGTGGGGGGCTTGAGCCTGGTAAGCCCTCTCTGCTACACCACTGTTACGCGAAGCGTCCGTTTGTAGAAAATGCAAGTTTACATGTATTGGAAATACTTTGAAGCCCATTCCATGTATACTCTAAGAACTGTTTCATTCCGCAATGAAATTAAATTGAAATTTGTGCCTTATGCCTTTAATCTTAATTGTTCCAATATTTCGTCTAATCTTCTTATAACTATGTGCCGGACCTAAAATTCTTTTACCATGATGTTCGTAAGAAAACTTTAAACAATGGCGCCCGAAGAAAATTTTCTAGGGGGGGGGGGGGGGCATCTCCATGGTTCCTATATTACGTCTGGTATTTCTGCTATTTAATATACGTGGTTTGCTATATTATGTATATACATTTTCGTGAGCCAGGGGGCCGGGCCTCACCCTGCCTCCCTTCGAGCGCCCATGCCCTTAAAATATTTGTGCTGGTTCAAGTTTGAACCCATAAAGGATATAGTACAAGGCAGCCTTAATAGCCATGTCCTCTATTACACTGAAACATTTTAGATGTGAAAATTGTATTAAACATAAGACAGTTTACATTTGCTCATGCCACAGCATGACCACAATGGCGCTTGTTAGAAACCCGAAATCGCCCGTGTTAACCAAAATTGTTGTAAAAGAAAATAATTGTAGAGATGCCGAGAATGTCCACGCACTAAGAAAATTGAACAAAAAAAAAAAAAAACACACAAAAACAGCACTTGGATTAGACGAACACATAACACAAAACAGCAGCTGGAGACAAACCAACAAGCCTCGACGGTCATAGTGAGGTACGGTTCACCGGGCACGTAGCCAGGATTTCGTAATGGAGGGGGGATCCGTTGTTATCACACCCAGAGATGAAAATTTTCCGATTCATAAAAATATACTCCACTTATCGTTGTTTAGCCGTGATGTGAGGTGGAAAATGTTTTATATTTTACCGGAAAATTTTCCGTTCTTAAATATCAATGATCAAGTAACAATTCGTCAGTATTCATAAAATCGATTGAATTCATATATAGAAATGTAAAAAAGTGAAAGATCGTTTAAAGAATCTGAAAATTTTCATGGCTTCGACAATTTTCAGTAGTATGTAGGAACAAGTAGAACAATTTTTCATGAATCGAATGAATAAGTGGAGTATGTTTTTATGAATCGGAAAATATTCATGACTTTTAATAAATTGAAATTTTAAATAATAGAATAGGATATTTGTACTCGACGAACTCGATGTATGTTCTCTGCACTTTGCAAAATACATACATACACATACACATACACATACAGTTGAATTGAGTTGATTTTGAGTTTAACGTCCCTTTCAACAGCGAGACTATATAAAACTGCACCAACTGATTAGCGTGGAATCCGAACTACATGAGCTCCCGCTGGGAATCGAAGCCAGGTTTTCCATGACAAAGGCGCGAATGCGAACCGCTTAGCATCGAAGATGCTCGCAGAGCAAGAGAGAGAGAAACACTGTAAAATTTTATTTCCCAACTTGAAATAGAAAATTTTCCTGTTCCCGAAAGCTAATTGGAAAATTATAATTTGTTGCTGACTAACTTTCCTCTACTGAAATTCAATTTTGTAGCTCTATGTGCAGTTAAATATAGTGGAAAATTTTCCACCTAACATCACTATACATAATATCCAAAATTGTCTGGCCTATGAAAAGTGTTTTCCACTTGTTTCTACATCGTGATGAACATTTTCCGATCTATGAAAATTCCCTTCACTTGTTTCTACAGAGCAATAAAACTTACCGATTCACAAAAAAGTTGTTTTACTTTTTGCTTCAAAATGAAAACTTTCCGACTCATAAAAAGTTCAATTTTTCCATATAAGGCAGAAAATATTTCGATTCTTGAAAAATTGTTTAACTTGTTCCTACATAGTACTGAAAATTGTCTGAGCCAAAAAAAAGTTTCAGATTCTTTAAACAATCTTTCACTTTTTAACATTTCTATACATGAATTCAATCAATTTCATGATTGCTGAGGAATTGTTACTTGATTACTGATATTTTTTTAGAACGGAAAATTTTCCGGAAAAATATAGCAGAAAATTTTCCACCTCACATCACTAATCACATAAGGGGCTCGATCATTCTAAACTATTTTACTGGCAACATATATTGGTTCGTTTAGCCAGGATTAAATCTACCCTAGCCTAAATCCACCCTCGTAGTTCATTTTTTGTTTAATCTTAGGGTTTTCGTTACAGGTTTTTGTTGTTGCTGACGGTAAAGTCACTGAAACGATCGTTAAAGGTCAAAGAAATTAAACTCCCATAACTTATCTCTAGAGTTCACAATTATTGTTGTGAACGGTTATAATAATATTTCCCGTAACTTGATAAAGATATTTGATAACTAGGGTGACAAAATTAACTTTCTCCAGCAACAAAGAAAAAAAACTATCTTGTCCAACATTCCAGTTAAGGGTGACCTCGATACAAAACAGTTACTTTATCTCTCTTAGTCATAAGGCCAAGATTATCTAGTAAAATAACTATCGTAGTTTATATAACCAGAAAATCAAGAAAATTAAAAATCCGTACTTGTAAAGTTTATTTTGGCATTTTCCCTCTACATGCTGTTTTACATGTGAATAAGTACATCGAAATTATAGAAATTTTTGAATTCAAGAACAAAAATTTGCCATTTGTTACTTACATGCTTACTTGGTAATAATAGCATATACATGTATATACTTCCTGTTGCTCTTAACCATACCAAATAAAACCTAATCTAACCCTATACCTTTGTTAAATCACATATTAAAGTAAGTTGGCTCAACATGCATATATAGCTGTGTATATGTGTGTATGCAACGAGTTACAACAGATTGTTCTGGTACGGCAGAGGGATTTTTCTTATGTATGAAAGAAACGATCATTACTCTGAATATAATTCGACGATAATTACTTTTTCTGACTGAAAGCTTCGTAAACATTTGCTCCAAGAACTTTCAACCTGTCCATAAGGATCAATTGTTGAATCCAAGGGTCCGGAGCATCACTTTTTGCCTGATGAATCAACCCGTTGACAATAGGTATCAACTTGGCCATTGGCATAAAGCACTTGTTAGGGTGAATAAAAACCTCTGTTGCATTAGAATTAGAAAATGACCCATTTCTAACACAATGTTCAGCGTTTTCTTTTTTCACAGTATTCACCCAGGAATGTCCTATACTTTCGACACCATTGGCTGATATAACCACTAAGGAATCCTCTTTTCTAGGAAGTTCTATACTGCTTGTTCCCGCATCATCTGCATTCATTTGTTCACTATATGCAGCTTTCTGCTCCTCCGTTGGGACAAAATAGTCTGCTATGCGATCCACAATGTGGCCAAAACCTTGACTTACACAAGATGATGCTAAGGCTATAACTTCTTCGCTTTCCAGAAGATCCACTGTTTCCGTGATCATACGATTCAGCAACTCAGCGTCAACATCCTCACATTCTTGGCTCAGATTACGTTCAGGGCCCACCAGATAGTTTGACAAACTTTTAAGTGGGTCATCCTGACCAACTGAAGTTTGCAGTGCCCAGAAGATTTGTTCTACATCTTGAAGGGTTAGTTTTTGTTTTAAAGAAATTGGCTTAACAATTGCTTTCACTTTGCTCTCCAACAGTTCACATAATCTATGTAAACCAGTCTCAAGGAAATAATTGCATAGAGTAAGATATTTCTGTTGAAGGTTGCTTGTCACTTTGGGCTTGTCAGGTCGGCTAGGTTCAACATTGCCACCAAGTTTCGACACAGAATCCCAATACATGTAGCCCCCCACGAGATTTAACTGAACTCGTAACATAACTACTAACATTGTGTAGGAATAAACCACGACGGCCGCTCTTGTGAAGGCCAAAAGTTTCAGTTCTTCCCATAACTCAACTTTGTTCGGGGGTTTATTTCGCAGCTGAATCGTTAAAGATTCAGAATCAAGCGCTTTCAAAATGGCGTCTTTGACTTTTGGAGCAAGAGAAAACACAGTCAAATTACACGTGCGCTCGGTGCTTTCAAAGTGATGTTGCTGACGGGTTCTTTCTAGAAATTCTCTCGTTTCTCGTTCCTGCCATTCTCGAATTCTTCGTTGAACATAGCGAGTCATCAAAACAACTCCTCCAATGGCAACACTGCCAACGATTAACTTCTTTTTGTGCCGAGACAAGAAATTCCTTATTCTGGAAAACATTTTGATATACATATACTCTTTACTGCATTACCAACTCTGACTACAATTACTACAGTTATGGACTACCATACAAAAGAAAATAAAAACTTGATCAAACTTTCAACATCACTACCATTCAGAACACTACACTCTGCAGTCATCGTCCACAAAGTCCACTATTCCAGTGCAAATTCTGATGAAGCAGATGCAAACTGCTGGGTCTTCTCCAGGCGATTGACAACGAAGTTGGTTGTATCAATGAATCGTTCAACACAATTGACCAGGCACGTCTCTGTTCTCGAGTCGAGTCTGGAACTTGGCTTATCTACACACAGATCCCAGCACTGGTCAGTTAGTCCATGAACTAGAAACTGAAATGAAAGAAAAAAGGAGAACGAATTATAGAAGCACGATCACAATATCAAGAAAGATACAAATAATATTTATACATAACAATGATTACTAAACAAGAAACAGTCTCCTAATTTATGAACAGTTTGAATACTGATTAAAATTTTTCCACAATTAAAAAAATTTTTATTTTCTCTACCAACAGCACTGCCCCATTACGGCACTTTCTTCCATAATTTCAAGTCGCTTCCGTGTCATTAAATCCTGGTGAACAGACTCTCTCGACCTCTGGGAGATGAGGATTGTGGTTACTTGTAGGATTTTCCGCTATATTAAGTTTCTCCAAGATCAAATACATGATGTCATGGAATTTTAATCACGAAACCGGTGGTTTCTCTATTTTATGGCTCCTTTTGAAATTCACAGTATTTTGGGGCTATGACTTACCAAAAAGTGATAATAGTGTTTCCACTTCTTTAGCGAGCATGATGTAAGTAAAACAAGCAACTAGATCTTTTCCGATAAGGGGAGCTCCTTATCTAAACAGAGAAGATTTGCAAAATAAACTAATCCCCTACCAGGTAGCCGGGTAAAGCAAAAACAAAAATTCAGCAGAGCAACAATTCTCAAGTACTCCGAGTTTCTAAGTTAAAAAAAAAAAAAAAAATCGTACTTAAAATTCCCCGATTTTTCCCGGGTTTATTACGAGTAAGCTGAAATCACTAATTTTCCCAGGTTTTTCTGGTCGGTAACAACCCTGAATAATTGAAAATGTTAAATGTTGTCTTGTATTGAAATTTCGTGATTTATTTTGACAACCATTAACCAAAACTAAAGTTACATGATAAAAAGTATGACATATTTTCTTAAACATTAGTTATAGCATATTTGTTCCAAAATAAACATCGGACAGCTTGACAACAATATCTTTCGGGTCTTTAACGATTTTGAGCAACAAAGTAAAATCTGTAGATAATGTTGCTACCACTCCCAAATTTACCGGTATTAGCCATGACTTCCAAGAATTTATATTTATCCAAACTGGATTCAAAACATTCTTCATGATCATAGTCAAAATGGTTGTCAGCCTCCTAGGATGTCTCTACTTCCGTCTTATTGTGTGTTATAGAAGAAAAATCTCGTCCAGTTCTTTACCAGGAGGTAATGTGCCTAAGATCGATGACGCATTCCCGCGCTGGATGGCGATGCTGATACGTTGGAAAAGGCATGCAGTAGCTCGGGGGTCACCAGTTTTGATTGCTATTCGATGACCAACTTCATTAATGAAATTAGATCCTTCGTGACAAAAAGACCCACTGGTTTCTATTGCTATTGTTACAAACCAATATTTGTCCAATTGGTTTGAGTATTTTAGTCTTTTGTCTGATTCTCTGTGAGCGGCGACGAGACCTGCCTGAATTGAAGAATGGGATAAGTTGGAAGGAGCAAACGTATCGGAACATGTGAAATCCCAGACTAGTGCCTTTCCATTTTTCCACGGTACCAAGGTCATGCCATCAGGCCTTTTACCATCAGAGCGGCAACAACCATTTGGTTCTTTTATTGAAGGAACTCCCGCTGAAACGAGGGCTCTACAAATAATGTCATTTACAATATGATGTCGAGATTGTCTTCCCGCACTTTTTTTTACATGAAAGACCATGTAATCTTGTATTGTATAGGTAGTAAGAAGAAACATTTTACACTGCGGAACTGTTATATATTTAAGTAAAAACCATCATTTTGATACACAATTAAAATCCATCATCAAGGAAAAGCAAATTTAAATTGGCATGGTTTTAAATTAGGAAAAAAAAAAAAAACAGTATTTCCGCTGAACAGTTAATGCATATAGGTTTAATATTTAATAGGCTGGGAATTTTCTTTCAATATTTTTTCTTTTTCTTTTTTCGAACTGTAAACTAAACTTACGAATTGCACAGCTAATATGGTTATGATATTATGTCATGTAATACACTTTACTCCAAGGATCTTAACAGTCGCATACCAATGGAAGGGATAAGCTACAGACCCTACAAAATATTTTTGACAATATTTCGGTTAATTTTGCAACAACACAGTTTTGAGTATTTAAGACCTTTATTTTGAAGGTATATTTCGCCTGATGGCTTGATTAATTTGGCATGGCTAAATTAGTGTTACTGTTACCAAATATATGAATTAACTGGCTCATAAAAAAAATGAAATGAAATCTTTAAGTTTTACGTCCCACAATTATACCGGCTAGACTAAAGGAGAAGGTGATGGGTGAGAAACGAATGAAAATGGTGGAATGAATAGTGGGAGGAAACGGGAGAACCCCGAGAAAACCCACGCACCGGTGTTTGTCCTCCACAAAGCTCACATGGTGCGAGCTAGGATCAAACCAAAGACTCCATGCACCAGAGGTGAACGCTGTACCACTGGGCCACCGGCCCCACTGGCTCATAAAAAATTATACATATAATGTCTTTTTATGAAATACAAGAAAAAAGAATACATGATAGGCGGGGTAATAAGAGACAAAAAGAAATTCTAGTTTTTGCATTGATTTCTTGAGAAACTAAAAAAAAAAAAAAAATGTGATTATACTGAAAAAATGAAACCTGCTGATGTATTAACATATTCTTCCAGTTGCTTTTTTCATAACAAACAAAATACGAAAAATTTTGTTAAAATCAGTGTGTCTCATTACCCCTAAGGGATAATAAGAAACAGGGCTCTCACTGCTCATACATATAGAATAGAAAATGAGTAGGGATTTTAAAAAACATCTTCAGACAATCCCCAACAATTTAGTTTTTTTCAGATCTGAAATATGTACGTATGTTCAAGAAATATCAAGATATAAAAAATGAAATTCAATGATTCGTTCTGAAAAGTTATTTGCCTGAGTATTAAATATTAAAAACCATTGAAACAAATCATAGCTGACTTTTATGGAATCTAGATATATTATGGATACATCTAACACTACCAAATAAAAGAGAACGCTGACAAGAAATTTTCTGGGGAATGTCGAAAATGAACTTTAAAAAAAAATCCTAAATCCTCAATGAAGAAAAAACACCGCATTCGAAAAGTAGTTTTAGCTAACTTAAATGGACTGCAACAGATATTAAACTGTAATCAAACAAGAAGGGAACATTGAAAAATATTGTAAACCTATTGTTGACCAATTTTATGTAAAATGTACATCATGTAAAACTAAATTTTCGAAAAACATGTAAAATGAATATTACACCTTTTAAAATACAGATTACTTAACATTTTTTGGGATCTCACTGAAAAGCGTTCTCAAACTAAATACAGAAAAATATAGTATTGTACATTTTTTTTAACGTAAGGTCTAAAATGCTGAGATACAGAATAGGGTTGTCATTTTCTACTTAGTCGTTCGACTTAGTCAAATTACAGAACATCTCTGACGTTTGAAAAAAAAATGAAATGAAATCTTTAAGTTTTACGTCCCACGGTTATGCCGGTTAGGCTAAAGGAGACGGTGATATGAGAAATGAATGAAATGGTGGAATGAATAAGTGGGAGGAAACGGGAGTACCCCGAGAAAACCCACGCACACGGTGTTTGTTCACCACAAAGTTCACTTGGCGGGGCTGGGATCGAACCCGGGACCCCAAGCGCCAGAGGTGAACGCTCTACCACTGAGCCACCGCGGCCCCTTCTGATGTTTGAATGTACACGTATACGATAAGTGAGGAAATAATCGAATTTCTATCACACGAAGCCTTCTTAGATGCAATTGCAATGATATACAGGGTGGATCAAAAGTGAGGTGACAGCCCTGACAGAGAAAAGGATGTCGCCTTGCATCTACATTACCCATAAATGATGTTTCGGAGGATGGGGTAATTTTAGGAACATAAACGATCACCACGGCAGCAATTCTGGAGTATCGTCTTGAATATCACACTATTAAAATAATAATAATGTCAGTATGCAAATATTTTGTTTTATATCTAATATTTTCGAGGGAGAGGAACGTCGCTGCCTTTTGTCCTATCACAAACTGTTCACTAATTATGGCCTGCCTTTCCCCCTGTTCATTCTCATCACAATCCATGCCTGAAATGATCACCCTGTGTGACAACCCTGTCTGCCACAAGCCTCTTCCACTTCTCACTCACAACCAGCAATGTCTCTTGAGTTGGGACTCACGAAAGCCTGTTTTATGTTTGTAGGTGTCACTGAATAATGTTGGTCGAATGCTGAGGAACCCAAACGTGTGCAGATTACACCGATGTGTAGAAATCACAGGTCGCGTTTGGTAGCTGCAGAGTTTTATGTGCACATTTCCTACAATGGTACGGACAAACTCATTAGGAGATTCTGAGAAACAGGAACTTTGGCTGACAAACCTCGCAGAAGTCGCCCGAATAGACAGATGATGCAACCACTGTCGCTGTCCTCGTATCCTTCAGAAAATGCCCCCAACGTAACATACGGCGTTTAACCAAGGAATGAGGAATGAGCTGAACTTCATACGGAGGATATACAGTACTTTTCGTTCGCAAATGGTACTCAAACAAAATCCAGATGCAGTAGTAGGTATTTGATAATGATCTAAAATTAACGGATGCAGTTTGCCGAATAAGCGATGGAGGAATTGGCAACCAACCCGTATCTCCCCGTCGTCTTGTTATCCCTCCTCAGTTATCAACGTCTTGTTATCCGGTGATGCACACTCTTACAAGAATGGAGAAGTAAAAAAACAAAACCACCGTTACTGGAGACCGGAATCCATATTGCACTAATGCATCACGAATGGGTGAGGAAAAAGTTATGATCTGATGTGGTATTTTTAGAACAAAGATCATTAGCTTATTCTTCATACGGCACGCTGAATGCCGACCAATACCTATGTCTGCTGGATGAGATCCTGCCGTCAGTTTTATCGGAGGACAGCTCATACCAAACGTTGCTCCACCAGGATCGAGTCCTTCCTCATTACGGACGTGGTGTGCGAAATTACCTAGATCAATTTCCAGGGAGGTAGATCGGACGTCGGAGACCGGATCTCTCACTCTGGACTTCTACTTTGGAGTATTTTAAGGCCCCTAGTATTTTAAGCTATTCTACTTTGGAGTATTTTAAGGCCCCTAGTATTTTAAGCTATTCTACTTTGGAGTATTTTAAGGCAATGATGTATTCCAACAGCATTCAGATTTTACAGCATTTGTATTTTTGAGTAGTTGAAATGAAATGAAATGAAATCTTTGAGTTTTACGTCCCACGGTTATGTCCGTTAGGCTAAAGGGGACGGTGATGATGAGTAATGAATGAAATGGTGGAATGCAGAAAGTAGAAGGAAACAGGAGATCCCCGAGAAAACCCACGCACACGGTGTTTGTCGGTACGTGACGTTTGGGCGCCGCCATTTGGGCGCGGACGTTTGGGCCCCGCCGTTTGGGCACTGGACGTTTGGGCGCGAAGCCATTTGGGCGCCAGACGTTTGGGCGCGAGTTAAATTAAAAAGACTTTATGTTAGGCGCTGCGTACTAAGTTCGAATCAAGATATCACAAGGTGCCTACTGTAGTGGAAGTCCTAGAATTATACTGGATTTTGTTTTATATACTAGAAATACTGGAATTTCAAAATTCTAAAAACTGAATTAACAATTAAATTTTGTAAATTTAAGTTCAGCCAAAGTGTGCTTTTTGTTTGATAACTTTTCAAGCTAAGGTAAGTAGACCAGACTAGATAAGATTGCCTGCATTACGTACATAGTGAGCCTATTCCATTAAAAAACTTAAAGCAGACCTTCTACTGTAGTTATGCAATAAGTGTAAATGTCAAACACATTTCTAGTGGCCCAATGACCAATATATGTACACTTAACTATTATTTTTCACTTTGAATTGTTTTTCACTTTGAAATCGTTCTTTTTTTTTCTTTCGCTACTTTCTTCAATGCAGATTAAATGCTTACAATGGGACGAAAAAAAAAAGTGTGTTAAGTTTTGATTTTTATATTGGAATGTTAAAAAGAAGTGATACCCGAAATACGGCATACTCCAGTTCCTAAACTCAATATCTTAGACACCCTGTATTAACATCTTTCCCTCAACTCGATTAGGATTTCTAGATTTCTGGGCTTTCGGCATCTAAGGCCATTTAGCCCGTCACTTTTGAGGGAGTACACTATCCGGGGGAAGGGAAGGAAAGAAGCGGCCTGGACCTATAAATTAGGTACCACCTAGTGTGAATGAGGAAAAATCAGGAAAACATCATTCAGGGTGGCTGGCCTGAAAGAGCATGTTATAATTTTTCGACAGAATGCTCCACCGGGAATCGAACCCGGGACCACTCGCATCGAAGGCGAGAGCGTTAGCGACTACGCTACGCGGGGCCACTTCTCTCAACTCGAGTGCGCGGAAATCTTTTATTGGTAGTTCTTTATTGGACATAAGGAAGAGAAGAGTTTGGCATACGTAATACGAAAGAAAACAAATTTTAATATTCATAAGTATGTAATTATTAACTTTAAAAAAATATGAAAAATAAATCAATATGTTTTAATTAACATTAAGAAAATTGTTAACAGTTCGTCTGATTCCTTCATTTCCTAGCTTTCTTATATAATACAAAAATGAGATCATTAGATCAGAAGTACAAGAATCGTAAACAAGCGAAAAATCAATCCATTTGACGAGGTTAGGCAACAAATGCCACAAACGCATTAAACTATTTAATTTAGATGAATAAATAAGATAGAGATAGAAAATATACAGATAAATGAGGTGAGATAAAGATAGAAGTGTATATATCTTGATTCGCGCTTAATTTTCAATGCCTAGCTTACTTTATATGTCGTAAATTGTGATTTTTACTATGTACCTCGCGCCCAATCGTCTGGCGCCTAAACGGCTTTGCGCCCAAACATCCGGCGCCCAAACGGCAGCGCCGAAACGTCCGCGCCCAAATGGTGGCGCCCAAACGTCCTGTCCCGGTGTTTGTCCACCACAAAATTCACTTGGCGGGGGCTGGGATCGAACCCGGCCCCAAGCACCAGAAGTGAACGCTCTACCACTGAGCCACCGCGGCCCTTGAGTAGTTGAGCACGGGTTTCAAGAGTGATAAATAATAATAACTATTCAGGAAGTAGGGTGGACTGGGTAGTGTAATGGTTAACACATCGGTACGGTAAGCTGGAGACCCGGATTCGAATCCAGGATCCAGTCGTGTGCTTTTACTCTGTGTACCATTGAATTCGCACGGGTGATTTTGAATTTAACGCCCCCTTCAGCAGCGAGGCTCTATGAGACGGGACCTATGATTAACGTGGAATCCGAACTATGTGAGTTCCCGCCGGGAAACGAACCCGGGTCTCCCACTAGAAATGAGATATCTGTTATTTCCTCTTCTTATTTAATAGTTTTCGTTACCGATAGATTATATATAGTCTGTCTATCCTACTCAAATTAATTAAACAAAGATAAGAATTTAATACACACTGAACAAAAAATTTGCACTAAAGCTGCAAACATATTAAGTCTTCAATAGCGACAAGCGAGTAACAGCAACCAGTGCGTAGTGACTAAAGTAACGTGCAAAGAAATAATCTTGTGAGCAAAAACAGTTACAAATGGCTTGCTTTTATTCGGATTGGCGGTGGATGGATACTAATCGAAACGCAAGTGTCCCGTGAAATCAGACTACTTCGGAAATTCTTAAGATTTTTTTTTCTTTTACATATAACATTGAAGCAATTTAGGATGCTAATATAGGATTTCCAGCCTACAAAAAGTAACAAACGGTAGTGAGCACGAATCCCGCACGAGTCGAAATATCAACAAACTAAAACCAAAAGAACTATGGGGTACAAATATGAAACTACTTTATAGCATCTATTTGTAATTATAGCTGCTAAACAATATATACTCAACTATGCTATTGGGCAGGGTTGGCAAAAAACCATGTTTTTTTTTTTTTTTTTTTTTTGTTTGTTTGTTTAAACCAGGTTTTTTTGATTAAATAATTTGCTCTATATATTTATATCACATATGGACAGAAATATGTTTGTTTCGCCTTGGTCTTATTATGCAAAATCCGGGTTATGCTGGATGAGGTCGAGTTTGTATGTCCCACTTCCCCCCAAACAAAACTACGGCATTTCAATGTATTTTATCACTGGTAAACTAAACATTTAGAATTTTTCTTTGATTGCAGTTGCGTATCAATAATAACAAACTATAAACAAAATCATAAAAGGAACATTCATAAACTTATATTTTTTTTTTAAAAAAAAAAAGTTACTTTTGTAGTATAATCTCTTTGAGTAATGAATGAGGAATTTAGGTCTGAATATAATACGGGAGTGAAACGTGATAACCCACAAATGTGTGTTCATCAAGATTTTACGAACACTTTTTGTTTTTTGGTTTAAACCATTTTTTTAAACCAGCTAACCCTGCTATTGGGTACATAGTTCAACAAAACTCAAAATCTTACTTTATACCTCGAACTGCCACCTCTGTTTAGGACATCATTCTACACAATATTTCGGTCCTCTCTGGAACCACTGTGAAGTATAGGTATAACCCGAGCCAGAGTCTATTTATAATTACATTAGTATATCACACAACTTTTAAATGGAAAACTTGGCACCCAGTATTTCGTTGTACATTACTGACAATTCTATTCAACACTTGTGAAATGAAATGTTTAATGTTTACGTCCCACGATTATGCCGGTCAGGCTATAGGAGACTGTGATGATGAGAAATGAATGAAATGGTGGGATGAAGAAAGTGGGAGAAAACGGGAGAACTCCGACAAAACTCACGAGCACGGTGTTTGTCCACCACAAGGTCCACACGGCGCGAGCTGGGATCGAACCAGGCACCCCAAGCACCGGCGATGAACGCTGTACCACTGAGCCACCGCGCCCCCCTCACACGTGAATTTCTATGCAAACATCTATTGTAAACTGTTTGTTTACATAGAAGTAATGAATAGAATTGATAAAGTGTACCACGGAACACTCAGTGCTAATTTTTCCATGTACAGGTCGCAGAAATATATTAATGTAATCTCTCTATATAAAAGCCGTCGTCCGAAGTGAGTAAGCAAATGACTAACTGGTCAACACGTAGGTCAAACCGCTTAAGCTAGAAACTTGAAATTTTGACAGTTCATAGACTTTGTAACGTAAGGTAAAACTAAGGATTTTTTTTTTTTTTTTTTTAATTCGACGAAGAAGAGGGGATTCGTAATTATTATAGTAAAATGCCCGTATCTTCGAATCTCTGAAAGGGAAAGAGAAAATCTGATACGGCTATATGAACTTCCTATTTAAAATAATTATACACGTGTTTCACTGTGTTGCAGGAGGATGCAACTGTTAAAATAACTTGTCCATTATCCCGAAATCCTCCAAGGTTAGAGACATAAAACTTGGTCTTTAAGGTTTCCACTTACAATAATTCAAGACGATTCAGCGTTTCTTAGTGATTTCCTTAGAAGAGATGAAAAAGGTAGAAAGTAGAAAGGATGAGAGTAACAATTCTTGTAATAAGATGGTCATGCCTCAAAATCCCTTGACTATACATACGTTGGTGAAATGAAACGTGGTATATAAAGTCCTAATTCGAAACAACTTGGCATATGATACAGAGTTTCCGGAAATTCGCTTTCAACGACAGAAGGGATTTTTTTTTTTCTTTTCATAAATATGACTTCTTCGAGATTACCAGTCTCAGAAACGGTTGAACCATTTCAAATGGATGTTTGAACACAGTCAGCACTTGGGCCAAGATAGATTTTTATCATATCACTTTAACTGAAATGTGTATTCTAAGGGGTAAAGGGATTCAAATTATTCACAAAGAATAAAGTTATAAACGTATTCTCCGTGTGAAGGACGAAATTTAAGGAGGCCGTAGTCCAAGCAAATGCACGGGACTGGATTCGAAGGCTCCAGCTCGCCAGCCGATGGCTAGCCATAAATAGATTTCGATCTGCGTTATAACTAAATTCAACGATGGTTTCAGCAAGAACCGAAATATCGTGTAGAATTATTCCTTTACAGCAGATCTGCAATCTTTTGCTCCTCGTAGCACACCATAAATTATTTATGACCCAATATTGCAGACAAAATGTAATTTCCTCACATGCATTTGTTGGTATTGGCACTGCTAATACAAACATGTAATATATCATTATTTATATTATTATATTTCATATTATTATCATTATTATTAAACAGACTTCTGAATTTATTAATAATCTATGACTTTTAATTCACTGTAGATGGGGGGGGGGGTAAAATATTAAGAAAATAGACTTTTCTATCATACCAACTATTAAAATAAATAAATGCATTCATACTTTACACAGTAATGGAATAAAAATTAAATAAAATTTATTTTTTATACAATATAATTATGAAAAATTCACATCACACATGTCAACTTGTGCTGGCACTCCGGTGTACCGCGGCACACCAGCTCCCGATCACTGCTTTACAGGAGCAGGCAGTTGGAATACAATGTAAGATTTTGAGTTCCTAAACAATATCTTTTGCCCAAAATAACAACTGTTCATTGAAAATTTACAATTGTATGAAAGCAAATTGGCAAAAGGGAAACTCCCCCTTTTTTTTCTAAGTCCCCTGGAGCGGTCCAATAATTTCTTCTTTGAAATTTCGTGCCCCGCTCCTCCTTTCCCTGCAGCGGTCAAGGCTACAGGTACCTAACATAATCTACCTTGAAAAATACTATTGCTTATACGTAATGTGTATACCAAATTTTGTTGCAATATCTAAAATAGTTACGAGGGAAATTATTTCTCAATCCTGTTTGATAGTAAAAATAAGATACTTTTGGAGAATCGAACCCACTAACAACACTCGTATTCTTCTCATATACCAAGCATTACTCTGAAATTACACCACCCAAATACCATTCGCTAATAAAAACACAACAAACCTACTAAATAGCAGTTAAAACAACACTCAGTTCCCTTGTTTAGCTCAGAACTAAATCATATAAAATTTTCTGGATGTAAGGAGGGTGAATGAGGAGAAGGGAAGGGACGCATTATTTTCATTTCTTAATATATGTGCATTAACTGCCGATCTAAAGTACAGACAAATATCACTGATAAACTTTATTTTCCTTCCACTTTTGCACAATATCGGCAGAAATGTTTCTACGTTAGCCCAAAACACCTGGCTTCATTTCAAGCCCAAACTTGAAGGGATGTCATCACCTTATGTGTTTGTTAGGGGATTACGTGAGTGTATATCGGACAAGGTGTTACGTATGTTTTATTGGACAAGGTGTTAATTTGTACCAAAAACAATTGAAGGACGTAACTACATTCATGTTTATGTTTGTAATGATAATTTGTTTTACTTGGAATAATTGAGTTATATGTAGCTGAGATTTTGGCAGAAGTTTTAAGTAATTAAAGAGGTTTGAGTTCAGAGTGTGTGAATAATTTGATGAGCATTTAGCTTGGAGAAGCTACAAAGAATAAAGTACAAGATTATATAATTTGAGTTGATGCCTGTGAACGTTCGTTGTTGTCATGTGTATGTGTATTTACCCAGAGGCGTATAGGCATATTAAAGATTGAAATAGGCTTGAGTAGAGTTTCGATATTCATTGGATTAGTGGTTACCAATACGGATAAGCTTAATAGTAAACAATCAGCGTTTAAGTACATAGCGTAAGTCTTGAATAACCCAACAGTGTTATAACGTTATATCCTTTAGATATTAGTCAAAACTACTTTGAAGCAAGCATATTTCTTCTAGGGGATAATAACTGATTGTATCTGTGTGTGACAGCGTTTGTGCCAAATGGTTAATAAAGCAGCTTTGATACCTGGCTCCTTACTTGAGGTAATATCCTAATGTTTGCCTGACATGTTTTGAGGGAAATACCAGAAATCTTCAGTCAGGACGGTTGACCCTTGAACCCGAGTGTAATAGAAGATTTTATTCCTGTATTATATTATATAAAATTACCTACCTCTTTGTTATTCTACAAAATTTCTCCTTTCTAGAAATCGAAATACAAGTGAGTACCAAGTGCAAAGTGTGTCCAACGAAACATGGGTAAGTTTTCACGAATTTCCTGTGATAGGGGAATTCCATAGTTTAATTTCAAACGTGTACAATAGAACGTGAAGACTGGTATTTTAAGTACGAATGCAGCTTTAAATGTATGTAGAAAATTTAATAAAACATAATTTTACCCACTAAAACCTACTGAGCTCTTTTTCCCCACAACCCTGGCATGAATCCAACTACTGATTGCATATGGATAACATAATGCTTTTAAAAGGCTTATTTTTATAAAGAGTCAAGCTCTCATAAACCCTGCTAGATCAAGCGTGTAAAAAAACAAACCTAACTTAATTCACTCATAAGTAAATACTGTCATGTTGAAAAGCTTAGCGGAATAAATGCCTCTAAAAAAAACTGAAAGTTTACCAGAGCTAGTCCTTCATAAATAATTTTACGGTTAAAATGAATGAGTGCATATGAAAAAGGATTGCATTAAATATTCTTTCCTAGCGGCGCAGATTTTTTGGAGCTATTTTATGTGTACAAGAGTAAAATTACGGATGGCATTTTAGTATATCCTCCAAATCCATCCACGGCTCCGAAGCCCATACTGTAACTAATAGTGAGACATTGTAAACGACCTCGTTTATGCGTACACCCACCGTCGCTGACGTGCCTGCTCCCTACAGACGCACCCCTCGCTGACGCTCGAGCCCCCTGATCTGCGTTTCTTGTGTGATCTATTACCACTTCTACATGAAATACAATAAATTTTCTACGTAGTGCAATAGTAAGAAGTATCCATGTGCACAAGACATGCGATATGCGTTAAATTCCCTCCCCCCACACACACATAGTCAAAGTACAAGGGTACTACACACGCAGATATAAAGTACAAGTACGTTCTTTTTTTATTTTCGTATCAGTCGATAAATAAATAAAAGTCGCTTTGTTACCTCCTTTGTAAGTTCGTACATACTTAATGAATAATCCCTAAAAGTATAAGCGTCCCGCTCCTTCGGGAACTGATGCAGCTTCATGTATATTATATCCGCACTGTAGCTTTTATGCCATATGTCCACATTGTATTTATACTCATTACTGTTACAAATAACAAACCATAACTATTACCAATTGAATTGGGGGAGAAACTAAATAATACCCAAAATTAGCATACTATTGTGAAATCATTACAAGCGCTATAGGAAGTCGTATAACTATCGATAATTCTGAGTACTCACAGTAATGTTTACAGCAAACAATGTGTTTCTATCACGAGATTTTTTTTCCTATATGCTACTATACACATAGGAACGCTGTGAAAAACACATCGTACTTTTAAATACAAAATGCAAGAGAATATTCTAGAATGCTGGTCCGCCCACATGCGTGAACGTGGGTTAGTAGCCAAGTTCTTTCCTTTCTTTATCAAAGCTCAATATTCAAATCACCTGTAATGCCGAGCGAGCAAGGTGGGTTAATAGACATGTTTATTATTTTCTTTGTAACAACTCAATGAATGCGGAACCCTGCCAACATGCAACCACAATCAAATGGCTCCTGCAGTGGCAAAACAGCAAAGTTTAATGTGTGTTCCTTTGCATGAATAGTAGTTTCTGTGCATACCCATCCTTGCTTCGCGCCTGCACCCTACGGACGCACCGCGGTGCAGGCGCACGCGGAATAGATACAACTCATCCTTTTAGTGCATACGTTGGTCCTTTTTTTTTTTTTTTTATGAATAATCGTTTTTATGGTACATCAGTTTGCACGCTTATAATCAACCAATTTACAGGGTGGCCCCAAAGTAGGTATACAGCTCTGCATTAATAAGTATGACAATTTATTTTGTTAAGATAACATGTGTCTTTGCTTAGGTCTGTTCCGAGCTTAAGACATAAGTGAAAAGAAATAAGAACAAACAATAAAGAATCTAAGGCAATGCCTGTGTGAGTAACAATAAATAAATTATATAAAATGCCATAAGCCAATTAGTACAGGACTGTATACCTACTTTTGGGCCACCCTGTACACCTAATTATTTGAGCATGTGCCACGAAAATGAGAGTGCAATGTGTGAGGGGATGTAAAACAGGAAAAGTCTTATTATTACTATTTAATGAACTCGGTCCTGCTTGTTTAGAAATAATTTCGGTTATAGTTAAGGAGCCGTACTTCCCATTTAGGGAAGGACGAGAAACGCCATACTTTGAGGAATTATTCATTGAATATCTACCTACTTAAAAAGTTGGTAATATACCCAATTTTAATTAGTTAATGAGTGATTTGAAATTAAAGAAGACGTTTGTGTATTCCGCTCTCGTTGTGTTGTCAACGTTGTGTGTTTACATAGGCGTTTTGCGCTTTTCACATGTTCTATGTGACGTCATTGGATCATGGAAGTGCGTCTGCGCAGTTTGATATAGGCGGCAGCTGAGTGGAGGAAGAGGCAGAGTAATGGCGACGAGGTGCACGTGGAATGTGTTAAGAACACGGTAAGAAAAAATGTCGGGGGGAGTGATTACCAGTGATTATAGTTATGTGAGTGTGTGACTCATGGAATATTATTGAGTAGATGTTGTTGAAATAAGAATTACCTCGAAGGGAAAGAAGACAGTTTGAACTCGCTCGGTTGTATCCTTGAATCATATGAGGTATATGAAAATGAATGCTTCGTGGCCCTTTTTCTCTTTTTCGTTGTAATTCTTAATTTGGCCCTTGTACTTATATGTGTATCCCTGTAGTGCCCTTATAATCCTTTAAGCATTTGAGGTATGTGAAAATGAATTCTTCTTTGCACTTTTTCTCTTTTTCGTTGCATTTCTTAATTTGGCCCTTGTACTTAAATGTGTATCCTTGTAGTGCCCTTGTAATCCTTGAACAATTTGAGGTATGTGAAAATGAATGCTTCCTGGCCCTTTTTCTCTTTTTCGTCGCATTTCTTAATTTGGCCCTTGTACTTAAATGTTTATCCCTGTAGTGCCCTTGTAATCCTTTAACCATTTGAGGTGTGTGAAAATGAATGCTTCCTGGTCGTTATTCTCCTTTTCGTTGCATTTTTAAATGTTGCCCTTGTACTTAATATATATGTTTGTGTAGTGCCCTTGTACTTAATATATATGTGTAGTGCCCTTGTACTTAATGTATGAGTATGTGTGGGGGAATTGAACGCATATCGCATATTTCGTGCACGTGGATACTTCTTAGTGTTGCACTAGTTATAAAATTGATTTCATTTGATGTACAAGTGGTAATATAACACATAAGAAACCCAGATCACGTTGCATTCTCACTTCATATTGGAGTGTGAATACAACATGATCTGGGTTTCTTATGTGTTGCATTACCACTTGTACATCAAATAGAATCAATTTTGTAGCTAGTGCAACAGTAAGAAGTATCCTCGTGCACCGGAGATGAGAAGTAGCTGTTCTTAACAATTACCATAATTTCCTATACTGATTACAACATGCCGCATGGCCCACTACAATCTACTATTTAGGTTACCGTAATCTCTTCAGATGGTTTAGGTTTCCGTGTTTACTCGTGAACTCCTCATAACTGTCCTTGCTTCATATGATTATGGATTTGATCAACGTAACACATTTTAAACTTGAACTTTATCCTAATTACCTTAACCCTGAGGATCTTGAAACTCTTTAACAGAAAGTTCTAAGCAAATTTAGCTGCTTTTTATTTTACAGTTATGGCACTACTAGATTTAATTAATAAAGTTTTAGGAACACAATTAATATTTCCTCTAATGCGAATATTTGGCGACACACTTTTTGTTCTAAAATAAATCTTTACGTATTTAGCACAAGGCTTTTTGCTTTACACAAAGGCATTACACTTTTACCTGAAATCGTTGTTTCTGTGTTTCAACTTCAATAAAATGTTGCAACTGTGGATCAACTTGATTTTGATTTCTACTATTACTGTCCAAATTCATGCTGCACAAAGGCACTTCAAAAGAAAATTGCGAATTAATTAAGAAACTGCCAGTCACCCACCATGAGCAGACGAGCTACGTTAGAACAACACAGTACATAACGACGCCAAAGTACGTTTTCACGTACTCTACGTTCGGTACCATTGATATTGATAACACTGCGAAGATTTCATATGGGCAAAATAACTTTCAAACACATTTCATTACGATTTGCGTCAACGCGACGTAAGATTTGTGATTTTATTTACTGTACTCTGCATGACATATTTTCATTTTTTTGACTTCATTCATTTCATTTTAATTTGACTTTTTTCATTTTTTAGGTTGTGTTGTTGTACGTAGAATTTTAATAAGGCAGGTGTGGAATGTGGTCCCTTAACTAAAAGCTAATTCAATAATGTTCATATGTGAATTTATTGAGTAATTTTATTGTTTGTTTTGTAAAGTATTCAATTGTGATTTACCATAAAATATATTGGGCATTATGCAGAGTCATTTTGACTCGTTATTAGTGCCATACTAAAGAGTTCGGCTAACATATGTTTCCTGCAGTGGACAGGCCTTTAGTATAACGCTAATCATACGTCAAAACGACTCTGCATAAGGCCCATTGTCCCTTTATAATGACCACTATAATCAGCACTTTGCCTGACGGTACTTTTTATTTAATTTGAAGCCTGGGGATCACAACCATATCGTGTTAGGAAAATTTGAGAAGAGTAAGGTAACGAATAGCACTTAAAAAGCAGTAATGACAGTAGTTATCGCAAACTAAAACGAAAATTAGGAATGAGACCTCAAAATCTAAAAGTAGTATTCCGATCTAGTATTCGGATACATCCCGAATACTAAAAATTTCCTGGATAGAACTATGAGGTTAAGCCCGTCTCACACGGATCTGAACTAAGGCCTCAACCCAGGCTACAACTTAACAGTGTTGCTTAACTCAAACTTTCATGCAATTTCTTTTATCGTTAGGTGATGTAGGGGTCTCAGTTAGGTAGGTTTTACCAGCAGAGCCTCTCGTGGTCGCTGTATTAAACAGACGAAAAACGTGTTACGCACAGGGCAATCAACTGTCGTAATCGTAAATATTATTGTTTTTCTATTTCACAATATGAGTTCATCCGAAGAGGATGAGATAGCCATAGCAGCGATATCTGCTCTTTGCTGATAGAAAATCCGCCCTCCCCTCCCCCCAAAAAAATGAGAGAGAGAGAGAAAGAGGAACTGGTGGACCAGGGAGTGAATTCTTCGCCGCAATAATGCACAGGAAAGCACCGTATTTTCAATGGTGAATAATGAACTACTTACAGAAGATCGTCGTTCCTACAAAAAAAAAAAAAAAAATCTTCAGAATGGATTGTTTTACAGAATTCCATACGCTATTGAAATTAGTGACTCGAAAATTCAGCAGCGAGATATGCACATGAGGGAGTCTGTATCAGCTGAAAAATGGTCTGTAGATCCTTGGATCCACCAGATTGTAGAACTGAAAATCAAATGACTTGTCCAAATATGTAAATGAGGGCAGTTATCACGCGCGGAAAGCTAAGATAAAGAAGAAAGAGCAATTTTCTAGTATAGGTACTGAGTGCATCCGCTCAGCTCAGTACCTACAAAAGATGCCCACATAGCCCATTAAGTAAATTCCACCGCGCCGGGAACCCATCTCATGCACTATATCCAGAATTTTTGTATTGTATCAGCATTGTTGAACTGTTCCCTAAAATTTCATGAAAGCCACATAACACTGATGACAATTAACTCTCATTGTTTCTGTTTTTGGCGCATCACATCTGAATTTTATGTTTACAAGTGTAGGATTACTAGTCTAAAATTATTACAAGTGCTTTACGACGGATAAAATAAGTGAGTTGATATGAAAGATGCCTGTATAGAAACTATTTTCCACCGGCGGTGAATTTCTGAAGTTTACAGAAGTTGTATTTTGTTTACAAGTGGAAAGATACTACTATGAAACCATGACAAATGCTATTGAAACTCGTATCATTGGCAAAACCCACTCGTTTTCACTACCCTCGCTATGCGGATACCCAGCTTCGCTGACGCGCCTGTTCCCTTCAGACGCACCCTCTCGCTAACGCTCAGGCCCTACAGCTTTGCTCTGCTATGGCTCGGTTAGATAGCATTTGTGCTTTTTAGTGGCGATCTAGCGCAGGTTGTTTTGTGTTTTCTGGGCTGTAGTTTTATGCACGCATCCGGATGCTGTATTTATACGCAAATCGTAAAAGAATTATAACTTTTCAACAATTGCTTATGATACCCCCTTGAATTTTAACTATGCCATGTGGATATTTTCATGTCCAGCATAAATCATTTAGAAAACAATAAGAAGGTAATTAGTGAAAGAATTCTAATTTTTGAACATTTATTTTGAGTGGTGTGCCAAAAGTAAACCTGCAGGGTTTTTTTTAAACATGTTACATTTTTTGGTATACAAATTGCACAATATAGGCCTACATATGTAGTGTTCGGGCGGATACCTTCACTGCATACCTTTTCTAAAGTCTTTATTCTTGCATTTTTTAAAAAAAATAATACATATCGTGCTTCATGTTATACAAAAATTCATATTTCTGTATGACTCTAATACTTATTAATGCTTCTCTTGTCCAGGCAGCATTGTTTTGAAATTACAGCGAGAAATAAAATAGAATGTCGTCATGCGCTACTCTTTTCTGATTGGTAGTTGTATGGAAGTCCAGAAGAAAATAGAAACTGTTTCTATTTCTTCCAAGTCAGGTTCCAAATAAGGACAGCAGAAAATTTCAACCTTAACTAGGGGCAAGTTACTTCTCACACAATCGTTAAGTAAGGTCGTGAATCGTAGCCTTCAGTCCCGTCTGAGACAGGCTTTAATATTACTATAACAATGGTAGTGTGGTTGGATGTGAAGTAATGAAATTTGGAAGTTTCAAGAAACCAATACTTGATTTTTCAATAAAGAAAAGGAAAGGCAAGAACAATTGCATCACTTGAATTTTACAACATTCACACTTTAGGTTGTTTTTCACAATGTTGATCAAATACACGCAATGGGCATAATGATTGTGTAACTAATGGTCTATTAACGTTTTATGAAATTGTACACTGGTGTGCAAAAATATATACTGTGACCGAAAATATGTTTCGCATGGTGTATCACTCGCTAGTAACATAGATTGGTGAAACTTCTTTTCGACAACTCATTAAAAGACAGTAGTGCTTCAGTATGACCCGAGAAACAATAGAACAGTTGCGGCTGGAGACTTCTATAAGAGAAAAGTCACATTGCAACGACAGTAAAACCTGCAATATACCCCGTCTTTGGTGTTTTTCTAATTATTTTTCACTTTGAAGTTGTTTTTTTTATTTTGATATGAAGCGCGGCAAAAAGAATTACAAAAGAAACAATAACATGTGGGCATTGCAAAATATATGTATCCAGTCTACTAATTTTTGAGCTCAATGTTAAACTGCTTACTTAGCACAAATTATTCAAAAAATAGATGTTGCGAAAACTGCTCAGCCTGGGCGCACGGTGTACAAAGTTCCGCAGCAAATACTTTTAGTATTGTATGAGACACAATGCGGCACCCCCGCCGCTCATCCCCCACCTTATCTACCCCCCACTACCCCTCTACCTGACCCTTAGAGAGAGAACCAGTTTGACGCTCAGCTCTTGCTAGGTTAGGCGTTTTAGGAAGAAGTGTTGTCTTTTGTACGCCGCGCGCCCTATTGTGTGTTTTTGTGCGGACACTTGTACACTGTGCGCCCTACACCGGCACTGTTTTTACAAACATTTTACGTACTTGTTTTAGTTAAATCGTCTTGTTTTGCGTTTCGTGTCGCCGTGTGTTGTGTGTTTGTAATGTATTATAATTTGAATCTGTAAATAGACCTACTACTTTGTAGAATTTTGTGGTAAAGATATTTTGGCTACAATGGAAAAATGAAGAAAGAAATCATTTGCTTTCTTTACTTGATAGCGTTTAGAAAGAAATCCAAGAAGAAGAAAGAAATGCTGAACCTGGTATAGAGGCTTTGCGTAGACATTTGTTTGCAAATAACGAAGATGAGACTAGAAGTAATGAACCTGCTCAAGAAGATGTCATCAAAGGGGAAGGATCTAATCAGTCCAAAGATGAGTTGGAACACAGTGGTCACGATACGGAGTCAGAAATGTCTGCTAATGAAGAAACTGCAATAGAAGATGATAGTGATGGAACAGTAAACCGGAATGTGTTAATTGGAAAAGACAAGGAACGTGAATGGAATGCTCACATGAACGATGCTAATTTACGTGGAAGAGTTCAAAGAAAAAAATATTATTCGAGCAAAAAGAATAGGAGCGCGTCTTCGTACACCAAAAGGTAAAGCTTTGGCAACGAAAACCCCATACGAAACTTGGAAGCTACTTTTCCCTGACTCGCTGATTGACAAAATTGTTGAGTACACCAATGTTTGGATACGGACAAATAGATCAAACTATGCTCGTGAAAGGGACGCTAAAGAGACTGACCGATTAGAAATGAATGCTGTTATGGGTTTGTTATTTCTTGCTGGTGTGCTGCAGTCCTCGCATACACGTATGGAAGATCTATGGGCAAACGATGGACTAGGAATTGAGTACTTTCGTTCCACAATGTCGGTCAAACGTTCCATTTTATATTCATTTCTTGTAATAAAGTCAAGTTTTCCTAACTTTTAGTTCTTTTTACCTGTAACTGCTTAAAATGATAAGTTTAAATAAATTTTGTTTAAAAAAATGTCAAATTTGAAATTTTTTAACATATAAATAGTTTAAAAAACAACTTAGGACTGAAAAATTACAGTAAATATGTCTTCAGGGGCCAAATGAGTGTATGTGGTACTTTGTACGCCACGCGCCCTATTACGTAACTTTTCCTTATGCGCCCTATTAAGGGTTAATGAAATATTTTAGTTTAATGTTCTATGGTTATGTCCTTTAGAGTAAAAAACACAAATTACAAATGAAAGTGAATGTTTGTGAAATTAAATTGTTGTTCTCTTCCATTGGGAATCGAACTCGGGATCATGTACACTATAGAGGCACGTGGTATCCACCAGACCAGCGAGGAAGATTTTGAATTTCTTAATCGATCCTGTGGAAATCATTCAATTACACACCCATGATGAACATACTTGTTAGCAGGTAATTTGAAACTACTACAAAAAAACTAACACAATGGTGAAAAATTAACTAACTTCAGTTTTCCTATTTTCATCAACTTGTAAAATAACACAGAATTATAAAATAACAACTAAAGTCACAATTGGCGCTCAAACGCCAATTCAACCGCACTGGTGTATGGCAAAAGTGCGCCTGCATGGCATTGGCATTTTGTCATGAATGACAGTTTAGAGAAAGAAAATCTCAATTTCTTATGCAACTTATCGCTGTATAGGGAAACTTAAAAGAGAAAATGATGCATTATTTCACACATATCTTTAGGTATCGGAAAATTGTTTATCTGCAAAAATATTTTAATATGTAAAATCAAAGCTATTGTCATGGTCCACTTATTGGTTCCTAGTACTGCAGCAACCTTGATCAATTAGCTTAAAAGCTTTTAATTATATATAAGGGAAGATTTATAATTCTCTAGAAAACTTCAAAGCAACTGATAACTGGTCTACCGAAGATTGGTTACAGTCAGGGACATACTGAGGGATGGATCTTGGGAATTTGGATCCCCAAAAACCCAACTTTTCTGTAAATTTAGTCTAATTTCAGGAGTAATTTTACAAATTTTAATATATATAAGTTTCTCATATTGAAATTGGATCCTTCGAAAAGCCGTGGATCTTACGAAACATTCTTACGTACATCCTTAGTGACAGTAACCATACTAAGGTAACAGAAGGTGTAAGAAAGTTGAATGTTGCAAAAAGGAATAAATATGTTTAATACAGTATATATATATATATATATATATATATATATATATATATATATATATATATATATATATATATATATATATATATATATATATATATATATATACCTTCGAGGCTATATGAGACGAAACCACTTGATGTATTTGGGGGAATCCGAATCTGTGATAAAGATTTTACTGTTTCGTTTCCTGGATTCATGAAGGAAGCAAGCAGATTTCAACGATTTGTAAAATTGAAAGAGGAAACTCCTAAATATTTTGAAGGAAAGCAAAAAGTGAATACGTTTCCCAACAGCTACTTGCTGCACTACTTCCAACCAAATTCAATGAATGAACTGCGCAGAGCACATAAAATGCCTTAGAATGTATTTCTTTAATTCGAGTTTGTAAACCTTTATATGCCCCCGACATATTGTTAGCATTGTCATAAGTCTGCACTCTATGATTAGTAAGGTCAAATGAATCCCTGCTCAAAATATTCATTATTGATTCGGCTAGATTTTCAATCTTGTGTTCTGGGTTTGACAGAAACGAAATGAAACATTCAACAAGTTTACCATTTTCATTTACACATCTTAACACAAAAGCTAACTGATCAATATGCTTAACATCGAGAGGTAAATCAACGATTATAGTACAATATTTTCTTTTGTTTTATATCATTAACGATCACTTTTTTTCACTCTGTCAGCAAATAGTTCAATAACTTTATCACAAACTGTAGAAGACAAAATAGCGTTTATGACCTTTCCTGGGTTTCCATACCGTTCAAAGTGTCCCGCAACAAATGGATCAAACCCGCAACAAGCTCCAGAGGCTAGAGACCTGCACGAGCCGACTCTGCTATTTCTTTGGGCCGGGCCTGGCTTGGGCGGGCCGACACTGTTATTTCTTTGGGCCGGGCCGGGCCGGGCTTGGGCTGGCCGACACTGATTTCTCTTCAGGTCGGGCCGGGCTGGGGCCGATCAATTGCAATTCTTTAATAATTATTGACTTTCGTTAAACGATAATTGGAATAAAGCCAAACGTTGAAGAAGTGTGTCCGTGAAAAATGTTACAAAGGATGGAATAGCTATTTACAGTTTGTGTTGCTTAGCGGCTCCACTTTCACTATAGAGGATTGCAGGCATTATGCGGTAAATTGATCTCTGACCTTGACCTTCACTGAACTCAAAATATAACAAGAAGGGATGGGAATGTTTTGCCTCTCGCTAAACAATATTGCCATCTTCACTTTATGCTAAAAATCAATTAAGTTAGATTTTTGTTACAGGGAATGGAGTTTTTGTTCTCTCGATGACAGGCAAAGTTCTAGGAGGCAATGGTACAATTCGGGAGGCAAGCGTCAGGTTGTGAACCAGAGTTTAGAAAATGTTTCTGAGGGTTAGGGCAAATTTAGTTCTAAATTTTGAGAAAGATTGGGGTTCGAGCTAATTTTTAAAAAAAAATTATTGGGCCGGGGTCGGGCCAAAAACTTTTAAAATTTATCGGGCCCGGGCCGGGCTTGGGCCAAGAATTTTAAAAAACTTATCGGGCCGGGCCGGGCTCGGGCCGAAAATCTCCAAAACTTTTCGGGCCCGGGCTGGGCCGGGCCGAGTTACGTTCGGGCCGGATTGGGCTCGGGCCGAAACATTCGGCCCGTGCAGGTCTCTACCAGAGGCATCATGTGTTGCTCATTGTACAGAGAATGGAACAGGTCCATTTTAATTGTAGTGCGACATCATCAAATTCGAATTTTGACCTGCTCAGAATTTTGTACAATCACAAAGTTCCCACAGACATCGAAAAATCAGGAAATGAGCGGGAATTTGATTTTTGCCAGTGTTATTCAGAGAAATTACTGAAAATGTTAGGGAAACAAAGTAGTCGCTCTCGAAAATTTAGGCAGTTTTGAAGTAATAATCTTTAGGATTTAGAGATCACGCAACACAACAATATAGAATAATAGTTTACAGATGCATTAAGTTATACCAAGGTGTATTGCGCCGTAATTTGTGGGTAGGATTTTAACGCTGAAATCAGTTGAGCTACAGCATCTTGAATCTTCAGGATGTGCTACTCTTCAAGATCTACGAGATGGAATTGTTACAGCAATGAGATCAATAACCAGGGATCAGTTAATTCGTGTGTAGCAAGAAATGGACTACCGATTCGACGTTTGTCGCATAACAAATGGTGCTCATATTGAATGCATAAAATAAAACTTTGAACTTCTCTCTATCCAGTGATGTATCGTCTGTGTTTATATATTGTCTTTCACTAGAAATCAATATTTTAAATTTTACAACGGTAACGGGCTAGAAGTGCTTAAAATTAGCACTAGCTCGAATATAAAAAAGAGAAAATCATTATTATAATTATTATAGAAACACGTCATTGTTATAAGTTCTGTAAATATACAAAAAATATATCCGGACCTTAAAGGCAGAGGGGAGTAAGTCATTTTTATTAAATTTTCAGGAGAGACGGAAAACAGTAACTTACTTCTTTTTGCCTTTAAGTGCCTTCGAACTTATATCCAATTTTATTGTTGCTATTTGATAAAGTATTCATAATATAACTATAAGCTTTCTAATAAGAGATATCAGAACACGAGTTTTAAATCTGGCAATAACTCATTTTCAGAAAAAAAAATGGCTTACTCCCCTCTGCCTTTAAGATCTGGATATAATTAAGCAGAATTAATGGGAAATAAATGATTTACAACGAAGGAATCTCACAAATTTAGAAATGGTTTCGGAAACCTTTACTTCTGCTTCAAGGTTATCACAAAATCCCGGTTTGTGAGGCGTCAAATAAAAACGATAACTATTTGCTACTTATATTACCTGATTCAGTAAAATCGAATACTTGTGAGATTCCTTTGTTGCAAATCATTTATTTACCATGAATTCTGCTTAATTATATTCAGACCAATATTAAATATATATTGTATATTTACAGAGCTTATAACAATGACGTGTGTTTCTATAATAATTATAATTATGATTTTCTCTTCTTTTTTATATTCGGGTGAGTGCTAATTTTAAGCACTTCTAGCCCGTTACCGTTATAATCTGTTCCTTGTTTTTGAATAACCCTGCACAATGGTACATATTCTTTGGGCCTGCACTGTCCTTGATTTTATCACCAATTTTCGTACTTTTCTTAAAGGTTATACTTAAAACTATAGGTTCACGTCTTGTAAATAGTACATCATTTCTTACAAGTTAGTAAGACAATAAATTGCAAACATCCATGTTATATCTTTACTAACTTCTAGAATGTGTGTGCAATTATGTTCAAACAACAGCAATTTAAAAATTACAAATTCTGGAGCTTCAGTTGAAGCTTACTATTAAATAATAAAATAAATTATGAAATTTGGCAGTTTAAAAAAAATCTTTTTCAATTCTGATATTGTGTTCTTTATTACTAAAAACAGTCCAGTCCAGTAGAGACTATTGTTTCAATTGTATGGAGCGAAGCATCCGTATAGAAATGATTTTTCGGAATGCTATGATATTTTTAGATAAGATCAAATTTACATTCTTTTTTATCTTGTCATGTGGTTATTTAGAGGATACCATAGGATTCTTTGACATGAGTAACGTGAAGTAAAAAATATCTATGGAGAATTCGCCTTTCTGAAAATTTTAATCCAGAAGAAGTTCATTGTTATGTAACTTTTTTCCAAAAATGACTATCTTGTCAAGGTAAAGTCGAACACCCTGTTCCACGTTGCAGATTTATATTATATTGTTTGCAGTTTAACAAGAGATTTGACACAGAATTTCCCAATTTCTGCTATAAATATATTAAAGAAAAGACAATTGCTGTTTGTAAGGATATTTTCTGAAAATAAATTCAATAACCGAAATTATTTGTGTTTCGTTCCAATTTATACATGTAGGTAAGTTCATACACCTTATATTATTCTAATTAAATGTTCAATTAAAAGTTGCTCTTTAGAGTTGGATGAATTAAATAGAAGCGGGACCTTAACCTACACAGACATTTTAAAATTGACTCTTATTCAAGCATTTATTATTATTATTATTATTATTATTATTATTATTATTATTATTATTATTATTATTATTATTATTATTATTATTATTATTATTATTATTTTAAGTAGATCCGGTACACCAGTGGTTCCCAAATTTTTTCTGAGCGGCGAGAAAGACATAAAGAGCTGCTGAAATAAAATGAATCGCAAACTTATTTTTAACTTTCAAAGACAGTAGATAAAATTAAAACTAGCACGATTTCATAAACTTTATATTGAACAAAATTCCTAAACATTAAGATTTCGTTTCTGAATTTCAGAAGTGTTTAGCAATATTGGCCAAAATAAGGAAAGTATTAAAATAATAATGATTGCAGTGAAACACAGATAATTTGAGAGAAAATAGAAAATGATTCAAGTGGCTTGTAATTTACGTAAACCATTTTACATTTTTTTAAACATTTAAGAACATCAAACACCAAGTTGTTTAAAGAAATAATTATACAAAATTACACTCAGGGGTTATTATTATCCTTGTAATGTTATATCGATATGCTGTAAACCTGAAAAGTCTAAAATAGATATTGATAAATTATTGTTCAACAAATATGCATCCTTATCTAAAATTTAACCTAGGATCACATGCACTATAGTTTCTTTTTATTATTCGCCGCATAAAAGTTTAATTTCTAAGTTAATTCCAACGCTAAAATTCAAAGCGTACTCAGCCCATTAAATATCTCCAATGGATGCTTGAGCCTCAGAGCACCTACATCAGCGTTTCCCAACCGGTGTGCCGTGAATGGGCCGCTGGTGTGCCGCGAGGAATCGAAACAAAATTATTAATTTTATAGTAATCAAATTGCAAAACGTAGGGAAAAATGTATATTTGTATTTCATATTACTACGAACCTCTACTATGAATCTACAATTTTAAGTTTCATACCAGGTTACTGTTCTGTATATTTCTAATGTTGAAAAAAATGGTTATCATTGTTACGACCATTATTGCTTCTTTATTATTGCAGATTATTTCGTAACTTGAAAATTTAAAATATCATTCAATCCTTTCGACAAATTACCTACATTTGTGTTTTAAAAGTAAAAGAGATTTGTTTGTTCGTTCGTTATTTAGTGATCTTCCTTCTTAGTGAAAGATTGGATACAGTTTTTAAAAAGAAAGCGTATTTTTAAAAACCTGAGTCCAATATTTCATTGCAATTGTTTTCTATTTGGTCTAGGAATTAATTCGTGCGGTTGGTACGCACACATTGAAGCTGTAGTACAAACACAAAATACATAAATACCTTAAGAAAAGTATTGTCCATCCCTAGCCACCACTTTCGCCCATCTGTCAGGCAATGTACGGATTCCGTGGCGAAAGAAGTCCTCATCCTTGGAAGCGATCCAGTCAGAGACCCATGTTTCGATATCTTCTGAAGAAGTAAACCGCTGTCCAATCAAATCGTTGTTCATGCAATCGAACAAGTAGTAGTCCGAAGGAGCAACGTCTGGTGAATACGGCGGGTGGGGTAAAACTTCCCATCCGACATTTTCTAAATAGGTTTTGACCGGTTTTGCGACATGTGGGCGAGCGTTATCATGTTGAACAATAAGTTTATCATGTCTGTTCTCCCATTCTGGTCGTGTTCTGGCCAGAGCTTGCTTCAAACGCATTAATTGTCGTCGATAACGTTCTCCATTCATAGTTTCACCCGGTTGCAGCAGCTCATAGTACACCACACCTTTCATATCCCACCATATGCACAGCATAACCTTTGCACAGTGAATATCTCGTTTTGGTTGTGATGGACCCGGTTCACCTGGTTTCACCCAGGCCTTTTTTCGTTTAGGGTTCTCGTAATGGATCCACTTCTCATCACCCGTAATAATTCGATGCAGAAACCCCTTTCTGCTCTGTCGTTGAAGCAGCAATACGCAAATGGTTTTTCGTCTTTCAACGTCTCTGTCTTTCAATTCTTGTGGAACCCAATGTGACATCTTTTGAATCATTCCCATGGCTTTCAAGCGTTTGGAGACTGTTGTTTGATCAACGCCTAATGCTGCTGCAAGTTGTTCCTGCGTTTGACACGAATCCTGCTCGAGCAATGCTGTCAATTCTTCGTCTTGAAATTTTTTTGGCTGTCCAGCTCGCTCTTGGTCTGCCAAGCCGAAATCACCACTTCTAAACCGTGCAAACCACTTCTAACACGTTCGCTCAGCTAGAGCATGGTCACCATACACTTCCACCAAAATACGATGACTTTCAGTCGCACTTTTCTGCATGTTAAAGTAATGCAGCAGGACACCCCGCAAAAACACTTTATCAGGCACAAATTGCGCCATGTTCACTTAACTACAAACTGGTGTTGTTGACGCTTTAATCCACTGCCCTATACTACGAACGATACGCGATGACAGGGGTTTGCAACACATGTGTGGATACACGGAACTGTGGGACGCTCCGTTCGTTGCGCCATCTCTTGTCCACCCGCACGAATTAATTCCTAGACCAAATATTTTTTAAATTAGAATGAAAAATAAGCATAATGATTTACCACGGGGAAAAACCAGTGATAGAGCTTTCTTCTCTATAAGGAGATCGATAATCACAGAAAAATACCCCTGTGTTTCATATTTACAAATAATACTATCTATAAGTGTGTCGCGAGAATCCAAGTAACATCCGTAGTATGCCGCAAGTTGAAAAAGGTTGGGAAGCGCTGACCTACATAGAGGGCTCCTATGCTCGTGTTAGAAGAAATATGTACACAATGGAAGCAGAATAACCAAAATTAAAAGTAACATTAATTAATATTCTATGTTTAATATTGTATTCCTGTTTATAAATCAACACTATTGAAAATAACAAGTTTCCCTTTGACATCAAACTGACCTTACATACACATATCAAAGTTAATATCTTTGAATACGTTATATCAATATCTGTTGTTGATAAAATTTAGCGTCGATGCTTTCCTGCACTGAGATATGAACCTACAGTCGAGGATAAAATTCCAACCACTCTAATGCGTTTAAATTTCAATTTTCTCCCATCGGGAATCGAAGCAGGGACCACGTGCATCAAAAGTACGTGTGCTAGCCACTATACTAGCAGGAAGAGCTATTTCTATCTATAGTATAGCATTGGTAAAATTGTTTAATTTTATGAATTTTATTTTTATTAATTATCAATTTGTGTGAAAGTCGCTATTTATAATAATGTCAATTTTAACATGCTCATAATTAATTTTCAATTAAATGCATAAACTTTCATAGTTCAAAATAATCTTATTGCACAGTATTGAAAATTGTTTCAATCAATTAACTTTGATTTTAACCGTTACTTTTTTTTTTTTGACTACATTAATTTTTCCGACATGTGGGTGTGGAGAAGAATGGAGCGGAAAACGAATGAGAGTGTCTTGAAATGGTGAGGGAGAAAACAGCAATTTTAGATATATTAAGAAGAAGAAGAGAAACTGGTTAGGACATTGGCTAAAAAGAAACTGTATCATGAAAGAGGTGCTAAAGGGTATGACGTCAGAAACGAGAGGAAGGCGACGAAGGGAACTACAATTAATGAATGATATCAAAACAGAAAAATCGTAGTTGAAGACGAGGATATTAGAGGAAGGCCGTGGAGCATGGATGCTTCTCAGTAGCAGCAAGCACCTGCCATCTGGCAATAATGGCAGAATGCCTATGATGATAATAAATTTTTTCAGAGCTTAAATTTTAATTTTAATTCTTTACATTTTTCATTAATTTTTCCATGTTTATTGAACACCGGATTAAGAGTAGCAAAGGAAATCATGAACGAAGTGTGAAAAGCAGAACGCTCAAGAGCTTCACTACATTCACCGCTAGATGTCTACACTTGCTCCTTTCTGAACAGTGATCGTGCTCGTACAAAGGAGTACAGTGTAACCTGTTGATGCTACCATTCAATTCCATTCAAAAGTGGCCAGATTAAAAATAATAAATAAGTGATTTTTGAAGCTAAAACTATTATAGATTGTAACATACAGGGCCGGCGAGAGCGGTCGCGGGCCCCGGGGCTGAGCAATCCCGGGCCCCTTACATATTTCCTTATGACTTTTTACGTACTTACCACTTTGGACGGAAATAAACTAAAATGAACATTAAGACTTATTTTGAACTCTTTATTAGATCATTAATGCGTTTAATTTACATGCTGAACAGTATTGCTATATCTCCAAATAAGTGAATAATAAGAACTCTGAACCTAGCCTATGTTCACTGTTCGATGAAAAAAAAAAAATCATTAATTCACTATTTATGATTTTGTTTAGACCCCATACTTGTTGGTTCTAAGATTTTTGAAGGCTTTAAAACTAAAATGAATATATATATATATATATATATATATATATATATATATATATATATATATATATATATATATATATATATATATATATATATATATATATATATATATATATATATTTAATAGCAAAAGTTCTCCCCTAATGCTCAAATGCTCAAAACGAACTAATTTGTGAAGGAAATACAAAAAGTATTAAATAATTAATAAAAGTTGAGAAAGTAAATGTTCTCAACCATCCAAAATACCCTGTACTATACATACATACCTTTGCACAAATTGTTGCTATAAATATTTATATAGAAGTAAGCTATGCAGTTAGTCTTCCTTAACTAGAAACATGAGGCATTAGGCCTAATTTAGTTACTTCAATGAAATATTGCTCAAATTAACTATAGTGTGATTAATAATGTGATATTAATAGTAATTGTCTGTAGGAGAAATTTAGTATACATATTACTACTAGACAACTGTTAGTTACAATGTATCCTATTCTACGTATAGTTACAACAAAATTCCCTTTCTGACTTTTTTTCAGGGCGAATTCATCAATGATAGCATCCAGTTTGGTACACTTGATAAGTTCTGTCTCCACTGCCAACAAGCTTAAGCTTGATAATCTGTCTTGACACATTGTAGAGAGTAAAACATTTTTTACTCTATTTAACAGAGAGAAAGAGCGCTCTGCACTAGCAACGGTAGCAGGGATTGTGGCGAATATACGAAGGGCTACTGTCAGATTTGGAAATAGTTTCTAGATTCAGTTTTGATGTTATTTAGGAGATCCCATGGTGAAAGCGTTTTCTCACCAAAATTGGTTGAATATATCAATTTCAGGCTATGCAGTTCATCAGAAAGATCTCCTAAATCTTTTGGGTATCGCTGGACTAGTGCAGCTGCTTGTTCTTGGATCTGGTCACCTGTCATTTCTTTGCAAGACCACAGTACACAAAAATTGTTACACAAAGAGCGCACTGATTGGGAGCGAACTGAGTAAAAATATACGTTTAGTAATTCTTTATCCTCGGCCGCCGGGCCCTCTTTGGGCCTTGGGCCCCAGGGCTCTGGCCCCTCCTGCCCTTCCCTCTCGCCGGCCCTGGTAACATACGCACTTCCAATGCAGTAACCGTGTTGGGCGAATTTCAATTGAATTAACAATTAACAATTAACTTTTAAGTTTGGCTTCAATTAACATTTAAGATACTGTAAGTAATGATCAATTATTAATTGCAGCTGGCTATTAATCAATGAGAGTCAACTGCAATTAATCAATCAATTGAAAGCAATTGCCGTGGAAAGTAAGTGCAATTAAATTCAGTCATTCAATTCCAATTGATTATAGTTTATAATTAATTCAATTGCAATTGATTTTCACAGCAATTACTTTCAATTGCTTGATTAATTGCAATTGATTTTTTAATTGATTAATGCCCAACAATGGCAATAAGCAATTATTATCTACATATTCTTTTGTATCTTGTAAATAACATGTAGTAAAAATTATTTTTTCTGCAATACAAAACACTGCATATAATATAGATAGCGTTCGTGTCTTCCGTGTGGGAGATGGGATCCGATTCCCATAAGGCCCATAGAGAACCACAGAAATTTTGTGGGCTGGGGCACAAGTCGTTAAAAATTCTAAACGCACTACATCAACAATTGCTTAGATCTTGCATGCGTGGTAACAATAATTCTTATTACATCACTTCACTCTAGCTCCCTACTCTAATAATAATAATAGGGGCACGCGATGGCTCAGTAGTAGAGCGGTTACCTCTGGTTCATCGGGTCTCTGGTTCAATCTCTGGCCAATTAAGTTTGTGATGGACAATACCGTGTCCGTGGGTTTTTCTCTGGGTACTCTTGTTTCCTCCCACAGTGTCATTCCACCAATTCTTCCATCATCATTCATTCGTATTAATCATCTGTCTCCCTTATGGGGCGTTTACACTTAGTCGATTTGCGTTCGATTCAGTTGAATTGATGTCACTTTCAACTTAATCGACCGTGTAAACAAGACTTCAACTTAATCGCTTGTTGATCGAAGGCGACTAATCGACTGGCAACTGAGTTGAAAGACGTTCTATTTTCTGTGGTCGATTCGATCAGATTGCCTAGCGAATACGACTAGATTGCCTAATGTAAACACCTGATTCCAAAACATTTTCAGGGGAAAGGAAAAGTGTCCGGCATGCGGTTATGCTTATTTTACTCTTATAATTATATGAGAAAAATGAATGTTTATGGAATACAAAAACTACTCTTTACAGAAATATTGCTACTAGAGGAACAGAACTAGATTTATTCATCAAATGAATTTAAAAATCACAACTGCTGATCTACGTAATAAAATTGAAAATATTAAAATGCTTCGAAAAGGTCAGGTGCAGGTGTGGAAGATTATACCTCAACAAAAGATAGCTTGGTTCATGAAGCCGATCGCTTTTTACGCTAGATTATATAAGCTCCATTAGAACGTACAGGTCTACTTTTGCCGCACCACTAGAAACAATTGTAGAAAAATTATAAATCTTTCACTAATATCCTTCTTATTATAACCTAAAAAGTTTCCACTGGGTACCATGAAAATACCTCACTTGGAATAGATAAAATCCAAAGGGGCCACAAAAAGTAATTCCTGAAAAATCACAATTCTTTTAGGATTTGCGTATAAATACGGCTTCCGAGTCCATAGAGTAAAACCTACAGTTAAGAAACGCAAACCAACCTTTGCTAGGTGACCATTGAAAGAAAAATACTATTTAACGGAGTCAGACAGAACGAAGCTAGTGGGTCCGCGTAGTAACGCGGGAGGGTGAAGTCGAAAGAGACCAAGAGCGCCAGCAATGGTAGGTGTGCTCGCAATCGAAGGTAGTGGGAAAAAGTTGATTTTGGCAATGATACGAGTTTCAATAGCACTTGTTATGGTTTTATACTAGTAAGGCTGCACTTGTAAACATAAAGTAAAGATCCTGTACACTGTGCAGAAATATACCACAGGTCGAAAATAGCATCTAATAGAACCATCTTTCATACGCACTCACTTATTTTATCCATAATAAAGCACTTGTAATTATTTTACACTAGTAACCTTACACTTGTAAACCTAAAATATAAGTGTATTACTTTGTATTTAATTCTGATGCCTGCAGAAATTTGCTCCTTATAAACATGTTTTTTTCATGCAAAGTATTGAATTTTGTCTGTAAATCTTCCAAAACAGAATGCACCAAAACAAAACCTGGACCCATTAGTAACGTGGTAAGTGTTATGATTTGACCTGTTAAAAATAATCTATTATTTTGTGCTAAGCAAAGGTTTTGCTGCTCCTAGTCTATGCGCTTTAAATACCATTCTTGCTTTACCTTCAGTGTGAGCGGTCCCGGGTTCGATTCCCGGTGGGGGCTCTCGATCGAAAAACTAAAAAGCTTTTTAATGTGAACCATTCTGAATGAGGTTTCCTTATTCACAGCAGGAAAACGCCGGGGTGGTGCCTAACATAGATCCTAGGCCTCTTTCTTCCTTCCTCAATTCTTTCTTTCTACCCTTTCAGTGTGTTCGCCGAGGAACGTCATCCCTCAAAAACGTGACGGGCTAACATGCCCTTTGATGCCGAAAGCCCAGAAATCTAAATTCTCGCTTTTAGTAGCTACCTAATACAAGTAGGTTAGTGCTTTTTGTAGCTATTTACTGTTATCTTTTATGGCACTTCTCTATACTTGTACCGATAACAGCTAAGCCTTTTAAAAGTAAATCTGCATCCAGTAATGCAAGTCCGCCCTTCTGCAAGAGTAAAACTGCCGTTGAAAGACATGGATACATTACTAATAAGACTCCAACTGACCAAAACAGTATATATATATATATATTGAAATTGTATCTTTGTGTTATAGTTTCGGCTATGTAACATAGCCTTCCTCATTATAATGGATACTTAGATAATATAGATAATGGTTACATTATGAGTCTAAGTATGTGTACCTAAACTGGGACTGCACGGTTTCCACTTACTAATGACTATCCTACTAAAGAACTTGTCAATTAACGAGATATTGTTAATTAAAAAATCATATCATTTTTTCATTATTTAATGATTTTTGAATACATTGTATAGTGCAAGTTTATAATAGACTGTCATAAAAATGGCAATTTTATGGTAAAAAAAGAGTTGGCTATAGATGAAAGTAGATTAATATGATATTGGTTTCCACTGGTGGAACATTTTTTGCAAAATGAAGGTAAGCAGTATTTTATGTTAACAAATGGTATACTGCGGTTATGATGAGTGACTCCATATGAAAGACGATTATGCAATATATTAATTTCAGCGGAGTCTTTCTCTATAATGTAGGAAAGTATATTTATGTTTACAAGTTTAGAGTTATTACTGTGGAATCATGACAAGTGCTTAAACCTACACAAAGATTCCCTACTGAAAATTCTTTCATCAAAGTACACGTATACAATGCTTCTAAATACTGTTTTCTTAATATAAATTCCCTTATCCAAGACCATTTTCTTTTCTTTTTTCTTGTCACTGCTATTTAATTTCGTCCCTTAATTCTTCTGCTATAGAACAGCAAATTGTACCAATTACTTTCTGCTTGGACATCTTTAAAATTGCCAGTCGATTTCGAATCGACCAGAGGAGAGCGAGTCGACAAGCAGCATTCAATTTCGGTTGAAACAATTGAACACATCCATCGATCTGATTCGGCCTAGTTGCTTCGATTTAGTCGCAAATGCAGCGAGTCGATTTAGCCGTGCGACTAAATCGACCAAGTGTAAACGCCCCATTAGCCTAACGGGCATAATAGTGGAATGTTAAAATGAAGGAAAATATAATAATAATAATAATAATAATAATAATAATAATAATAATAATAATAATAATAATAATAATAATAATAATAATAATAAGCGAGCGAAGAAGCTCAAGTGGTAGAGCGTTGGCTTCGCATTCGGGAGGTCGTGGGTTCGAATCCTGCTGCCGACCATCCTGACTGAGGTTTTCCAGGGTTTTCCTCAGTCCTACCAGGCAAATGCCGGGATGGTATTTAATAAACAGGCCCTGGCCGATACCTTCCTAAATCCTTTCCATTGTTATTGTTGTTGTTGGATATCCAGTATAAAATGGCCTCTGAGCTGTATCTGGTGATTGTTAAATAAATAAATAAATAAATAAATAAGTAATAATAATAATAATAATAATAATAATAATAATAATAATAATAATAATAATAATAATAATAATAATAATAATAATAGTAATAATAATAATAATAATAATAATAATAATAATAATAATAAAAATAATAGATGTTTAAAAATTGTTTATTAACACACTATACTCGTACATATAAAATACACAAAGACTAACAGTCCTTTTGGATGCTTTATAGGCTTCTCAAAATGAAATGCTATTTATTAAAATATGATTTCTAGGGATGCGCACGAGACGAGACAAGACAGAATTTTTCTGACAAAATTCGAGTCGAGACACAGCTCTTCCAATAGAAAAATATACATTTTTCGAGTCGAGACATCATTTTTATAGCATATTTTCGAGACGAGACAGCCTCAAATCTTGTCTCGTGCGCATCCCTAGGTATTTCAGTAGTGTTATGGAACTATTAGTATTCTTTATGGACCTTTCAAGTGTTTCTTTTCCCAGAATTCATTGTCACGAAATATCATTAAATTGTTCAACGAACTTAAAAAAAAAATGTTACTGAATTCTCGTATGTGTCTGTATGTGTTTCTGTTATTTCCGAATTTTTCAATTTTGAGCCCTGTTCCCGAGATACTGGCCAAAAGAAAAAAAAAGTTCCGATTTCGGGAGATTTTAGGAGCCATATCTCGGGGAACCGTAAGTCATAGAGAGATCATATTAGTGTTGATCAATACCTAAGAGAATGGTGAACATTCTGGTATCAAATAGTAAACGGTGGCCAATGGCCAATAGGCCACCGTTCTCCAGATAATAATAATAATAATAATAATAATAATAATAATAATAATAATAATAATAATAATAATAATAATAATAATAATAATAATAATAATTGGCCAAAAAAAAAAAGGTCGGATTTCGGAAGATTTAAGGAGCCATATCTCAGGAACTATAGAAAGATCACATTTTGCGAATTTTTCAATTTTGAGTCCTCCATTTTGAGCATGTGCCTTCGTTAAACAACATATCGTAGAACGTTTTAACAGAACTCTTAAACAAAACGTGGAAAAAATTGAGTACTCAAAGAAATTATAAATGGATAGACATATTAGAAGAATTGTTTAATGAGTATAATAATAAAGTTACGTAGAACAATTGGTATAAAGCCAGTAGAAGTTGAGTCTTCATCCCGGCGAAATTAAAATACCGCTAATTTTACAGTAATTATGTGATATCTTCAAATAGATAAAAGATAATTGAAATATGGAACAAGATCGCCCTAGACAATATTATTTTGCGTGAGGTACCGTTATCACAAGTCACCTAGTGGATTTCCGTTTCCAGCTGTTTAGAAATGCGAAAATAAATGCCGATTTTCAAAATGGCTCGAAATCGAAAGCAGATAAGTGAGTCGTGATAACGGTTTCTTATGTAAAATAATATTGTCTAGGGCGCTCTTGTTCCACATTTCGATTATCTTTTATCTATTTGAAGATATCACGTAATTACTGTAAAATTAGCGGTATTTTAATTTCGCCGGGATGAAGACTCTTTGTTCAGGCAATGCTCTTGGAACATTCTCAACTGTTTTTTCTTCTTCTTTCTTAACCTGGTCTAGGTAAGTGCAGGGATCTTAATAATACTCTTATTAATTAAGTGATTGTAAAATGAAAAAAGATCATGTTCAGTAACCATATTTTTAATATTTAAATAATAAAATCCGATAAATTTATACGGATGTTTAAAAAGAAATAAAATATAAAAGGTACGCAACACTGCATTAAGCTTCCTCGCTCTCAGTTATTCAATTGAATCAAGTTATGTTGCAATTATTACTAAAACATGTATTAGTGAAATATGAACAAAATCGCCTGCAACGTATTCGAGAAAATTGTTCAGGAAGAAACTTAACCCCAAGAGCAAACAACACCTTGTAGATCTTTGAATGAAAAGGTCATTCAGAGACAGGTCATTCAGAAACAACACCAGAAACTTCTGGGGATAATTCCTGATGCCAAAATGAGGCAAGGAGGTTGTAAATACCTCCTCTGAATGGTGACCAGCCGAAAATTTGTCGGAAAAATTCGAAAGTAGTCATAACTCTAGTACGCACTGTCGGAGTAAAGTAAGATAAAACGGAATTCTTTATTTTTAGCTGTAGATTTGATTGATGCATAACTGATGTGGTGAAGGGGCGGCGCAAGGATAGTATCCAAAGAAATTAGGTAATTTCTTGGGCATTTTACTAAAAGTAAAGTGTGCACCTATCAGTTATAGGACACATGAGATCCAAATGCTAGGGTTAGGGTTTAGGGCTTAGATTTCGGGCTTTTGGCATCTACGGTCATTTAGCCCGTAACGTTTGAGGGATGACGTCCCCCGGCGAGCACACTATCCGGGGAAGGGAAGGAAGAAAGGATTGGGGTAGGAAGGAAGCGGCCTGGGACCTATAAGTTAGGTACCACCTCGGCATTTGCCTGGTGTGAATGAGAAAAACCCAGGAAAACCTCATTCAGGGTTGCTGGCCTGGAAAAGCGCTTTATACTTTTTCGACTGAGTGCCCCCACCGGGAATCGAACCCGGGACCGCTCGCACCGAAGGCGAAAGCGTCAGCGACTACGCTACGCGTGGCCACTCCAGGTGCTAGGAGGAGTGTCTCAACACCTACTAGACTATGACACACATAGAAGGTGATATGTCAGCACCGCATTCCTGTTTTTACTCCCAGTTTTCCCATACAATCACTTTACAAAGCTTTGGTGAACCCTTGATCCATATTGGAACAAGAGTAACACTAGAAAAAATCTACCAGGAATCTAGTTTGAACCTTCCAATCGGTAGAAAGAAACCTTAAAGAGTACGCCACAGTGGTTCTATTAAGCCAAAAATAACAATGGCGAAAAATAAATAATAATCAACTATAACATTTCAACAAGTAAAATCGTAGTATATTCATTAAGAGAAGAAATACTCTTATAATTTGTTAGTATGAAAGCAGGCTGCACTCATCTCGGAATAAGTTTCGCTTAGCACCTTCTATGGGTACGGTTATGGCAGCTTTGTCAGAGACCACGATTGTATTCAGTGTGTGCAGATTTCTTGAACAAGGAAGATCGTAAATGCGGCGTACTTCTCAACGCTTTCTTCTACTAATTTTTGGAAGATATTCACAAGAAATGTGCAGAAGTATCAAAACAAAGTATTATTTTCCAACACAACAGATCATAGTCCACCAAAATAACGGGAGGTAATGAATAATTGCAGTACGTGTTACTGTCACACCCACTTTATAATCCTGACATAGCTCCGAGTAATTTTCAACTTCTTAGCCTCTGACGGATCTTGTCGGACGACAAAGTTCCAAACGGATGATGAAGTTATTCAAGCTGTTTTCTAGCAATGGAGGCATAATTGAACAGAATCCTTTATTATCGGAATAAGGAAGATTGTAACAGATTGGTAAAAATGCAATACAGTGTTGTATCATCAACATGCAAATTATTTGTAAATCTTAGGCATATTCTTTATAATTTTAAAATTAGCAGTTCCAGGCAATACTCGAAGTATTCATACTTCTTTTTGGCCTTATCCCTGAAAGTAACGAAATATCAAAAAGCAGCTTTTAGTTCTGGGTTTGCAAACAGATACATGCATCCAGCTAATGAAAAAATGAAATATGAAATCTTTCAGTTTAACGTCCCTTAAATATGCCCTTTAGGCTAAGGGAGACGATGATTATGGATTTTGAACACCAAGTTGTAGGTAGGGTCGCTAAACTGAACTAAAGCCAATCCGGTACCAGCAAATTTGTGTAATTGGAGAACTGAAGATTTGAACAAATTTGAAACTTAAGATTTCTGCATATTATCATCACTGGTACTTGGAACACTTACAAGAACTTTCTGAGTGGCTTCATAGTTAGTGCACGTGCCTTCCGCACGGGAGACAGAGGTTCGATTCTTGACATGAACTCACGTTAAGTTCAAGGTCAATGTATCATACAGCTTTGGTGCTGAAAGGGATGCCAAATTCCAGTCACCATCTGCTGGATTTTCTATTCAGTTTAGCAAGCGGTGCTCACATCCAATCAACCAACTATCTAACAGTTATAACCACTATTACCAATGGTGCACGCATGGGATTTCGGGGTAAAAACACCTCTTGAGCAAGATATGGGATAATAAGCATTTACTATATTAAGATATCTACCTTATATGAAAATCACACATATCCTAAAAGAATATAAGATTAAGTGCTTGAACCCCCTTGAAACATCTGCATACGCCACTGATTACTATAGTTACTACTAACTAAACATACAATGCCAAAGAAAAATGAAAAAAAAAAACTCAAGATGTTAGTGATCATAGACGCTTACCTTATTGTTCATATTTTTTTCAAGCTTGTCACTGCATAAAGATCCGTTTTGTGGAAATTATGACTGGCCATTTTTAAGTTCATCTGAACATAAATTCCGTCCATCACAAGTACTGTTGGTATTCGGTTTCTGTCATCTAACAGCAAATCTTTCATTATACTAAATATTATATGTCATTTGACATTTATATTACTGACTGGTATAACGATTACATTGTTTTGAACAATGTATGTGCATCTGCTATCTTCAAAAATCCACTCCAAAATTTACAATTATTACGAACGCATACAGTTTTGTACTAATTTTAGGCAACTAATTCTGTAGCTGTGCAATCATTAAATGAAATGCTGTTTCGAAGCGATAGTACAGGCGCAACAATGATAGAATAAAACTTATCCGTTAACTACAATAAAAATGTAATCATCGTAACTAACAACAATTAAGTACGTCATATATTATAACGTCGCATGAGGACCAGAGGAACGTAACTCCGAAAATGTGGTTTTCGTCTTCATGTTTGGACGTCATTTTGAAAGCCTCAGTTGTTGTAAATAGAACGTAACGAAATCTGTTCTCCTTGTCGATCATCTGTTGTAATGTTGCTCAATTACCATCTTATTAAAAACACATCTTTCTAAGAAAATAATATTTTTGTCCTCTTACGCCTGTAAACCTACGAAAATGGAGTTACATTTCTCTGGTTTTCATGCGACGATAAGATGTAAATGACATAGATGATTGATTATAAGTAATTGAATATTGACGCCCAGATTTATTTGTTGTCTCTAAGTCCATAGAATGTATTTCAAACCCAGACACTCCAAGTGACACCTGGAGATCTGGCAACCCTTTGCAATGTGAAGCCGATCCTTATTTGTTCTTCTTGCAAGTGGTCTCCAGAAACTTTCAAACACGTAACGAAAACAAAGAGTAGCAATAGCTTAATAAATTCGTTTGGAATGAACCACCAAATATCTTGAAATACGGATTTCGTCGATTTATTTATACACTAGCTGATTAAAACATAAGAAGCAACAAAGAGTATCAACGCCTCTTGTATAGAGCAAGGCCAAGGAAGATTTAATTCCCCCTGGAGGAATTCTTGCCATTGCATTATTTGTTCCTTAGGGTCATGAGAATCAAAAAATAGTTGTTGGTCAACACGTGGGTCCTGGAGTTCTTAACCCTTTATCACTCATGTATTTTTACAGATATCGATGGGATCTATTTAAATGCACGTAGATCAGACTGTCAATGCAATACTGGAACAAATTATACCTCATTCTATTCGTAAGAGTATAGACTTTCAGTTTAAGTAAAGAACGTGATTTTTCTGCATATAAAGGAAAACTTATGGAAGGACATTTAAGAAAATTTCCCTTCTCGCCAATCTTTTAGTTGTTATGTGGCAACACTGCAAACTAGATGAATAATGAAATATATTTGTCTTATTTTACGTTCAGCTTAAACTGAAAATTTCATCTTGATCCGTCAAATAGCAGCTGGGGGGGGGGGGGGATATATGTTATAGTTTTCACAGAGTTCACAATCCTCGATTTTCATGAAGTACAGGTAGGAGTGTCACTGTTCCGTTTTAGTTTTCTACCCAAAAGAAGTTATTTAAATTGTTCAATTTGTTATATTATGGCAAATTCCCAGTACCGAGAAATCCACTAAGAACTTTTTATGGTTTGTTGGTCCATGATCTAATAGCAAATGTTTCAAAATAAAAATGTTCCTGTTTTGAGGTTTACATTATATCCGTTCGAAAATACTTGGTGTTCTGATGAATACAACTTCCAAATATGTCTGCTGATATGTGAAGTTATGAAAAACCTCTCGACGTTATTACAGAGTTCATGTATTCTTATTGCATATGCACACAGACAATTTATATTTTTTTAAAATCTTGTTTCTTTGTAGGTTGATAATAGTAGCACATTCATCCTGAAATCCACGTCATCTCAATATTATTAAGTGAAGTTGATTTTGAATTTTACGTCCCTTTCAGTAGCGAGGCTAAATGAGGCTGGACCTACTGATTAACGTGGAACCCCAACTGCAAGAGCTCCCGCCGGGAATCGAACGCGGGTCACCCACACCAAAGACAGTCATCTCAATTATTCTGAAGAAAAATGGCAAAGAAAAAGATGACAGTCAGGCAGATGAGTAACAAGAAAATTGCTATGGTGGAAAATCGAAAAATCTGTATAATACAGTATACGCAGAAAATAATATTGAAATGACGATATGACACTTCACCGAAAAAAAAAAAATGAAATGAAATCTTTGAGTTTTACGTCCCACGGTAATACCAGTTAGGCCAAAGGAGACGGTAATGATGAGAAATGAATGAAATGGTGGAATGAAGAAAGTGGGAGTACCCCGAGAATACCCACGAGCATAGTGTTTGTCAACCACAAAATCCACACGGTACGAGCTAAGATCAAAACCAGGGACCCCAAGCACCAGAGGTGAACGCTCTACCACTGAGCCACCGCGTTTCCTTAACCGAAAAAAGCTTTCATAAAATCTTTCAGGGCAAAGAACTGCGACAAGCTGCTGTCGATCCTATGCCGTGTCGATCCTGTGCCGTTTCGGTTCTGTGCCGTGTCGATCCTATGCCGTGTCGATCCTACGCCGTGTCGATCCTATGCCGTGTCGATCCTACGCCGTGTCGATCCTATGCCGTGTCGATCCTACGCCGTGTCGGTCCTGTGCATGTAACCCCTGGAAAACTGCACCGTTTAACATCAATTTTGATCCAGATTTCTACAAAATAGACACAAACAAACACGGTGACCAATTTATAATGAAAAATTACTGGAGGATCCAAAGCCAAGGGAGGGCAACGTCAGTTTCACCGCCACTGCCGACGTCATACCGCTCTTGTAGAACTCTCAAGGTACCACTGATGAAACGAGACCAAATAAGCTTCTTGGTTGCGGCTGAAGGACCAATAGGTGTAATATGGGATTGAGGGAAGATAATTTGAGTTGAGTTGAGTTGATTTTAGTTTATCGTCCCTTTCAGCAGCGAGGCTATATGAGACGTGGACCTACTGATTAACGTGGAATACGAATCACATGAGCTCCCACCGGGAATCGAACCCGGGTCTGGAAGATAATCTATATATATAAAAGAGAACGTACAAAATCCTTTGTCCGCTCATCACGCTAATACGGCTGAACCAATTTCTTTCATTTTTGGGGGGTTATTAGGATTTGGACCCTAGATGGTTTTTATCATATCACTTTAATTTTTAATTACCAGTGTCTTGAGATAATTGACCATTCAAGTGTCCATAACGTACAAATCCTTTGTTATTAGTTCATCATAGGTAAAAATAAACGTATTTATATGCAACCCGCATGACCGTGTCACTCGGCGGGTTAACATAAATGACAGGCGATATACAGCGGAAAATAGCTTGAATCTTCTGTTTAAAATTTTTTAATTGATTTGCTTATTTTTACAGACACTTTTACAATATGCCAGCACCGGGATGACCGCAGCGAAGCGGGGCGGGTTAACATAAATGACAGGCGATATAATGTTAAGATTTACTGCAATCTTCTATGCGTTCCGGGGTGACCGCAGCGAAGCGGGGTGAACGCTGCTAGTTTGAAATAATACAAACTTTTATGATATAAATCAAATTCAAGTCAAACATTACAAATTCAAACCATTCAGATTGTACGTTAATTAAACTAATGAAAAACAATAAAATCCGCGTAGATATAAATTACGAAATTGATAGAGGAACTGACCCTCTTAAATATAGTATTCTGACAAGAAAATTGCGAATTTTGTAATATTCCAGTTTCAAAGTACATTTTTTCTTTTAAATATCATTCTTATAAGGCATGAGAAGGAAAAGTTTAATTCTTTTGAACATAACAATAGTATGTCGAAATATATTATCTTCTTGGAGCGCGAAGATAAAATGAAGTTATCATGAAAGAACATTCAAAAAGATGATAAAACTTGTATAACATCAAATTAACACTATACAGGGTGAGCACAGAAACAGTCCCAAGTTTCAAATTAGTGTAAATTTAATATGCGAAGGAATATTTTGCTGAAATTTTGAACAGTGATACATAAACTCAAAAAGTTTTTGTAGCAATAATTGAAACCACAAACACTCGATGTGCGAGCCACCTGTAACGCGGGAAATATCGAGGTGGTAATCTAGTTCCAACACACGTTGTGAAGCATATCCGGTGTGATGGAGTTGACAGCATCACTCATGCGTTCTTGGAAATCGTTCGAAGTTGCGGGTAGTGGAAGTGCATACACTTTGTCCTTCACAAATCCCCACAAAAAGAAGTCACAAACAGTGAGGTCAGGTGATCTTGGAGGCCACTTGCAAAGAACTTGATCATTGACTCCAGAGCGATCTATCCATCGGTTTGGGAGGTTCTCGTTTAGAAACATGCGTACAGCACGATGCCAGTGTGGCGGCGCTCCATCTTGTTGTAGAACGAAGTCGTCTATCTCTGCATTACTAAGTTGCGGAATCAACAAGTTACGTAGCAATGGTAAGTAACTTTCACCTGTAATTGTTTGTTCCTGAAAGAAGAACGGACCGTGCACCCGACGCGCTGATACTGCACAAAAAACATTGATTTTCAGTGAGTCACGTTCCACATTTACAGTTGCACGAGGATTCTGGGTTCCCCATATCCTTACATTGTATCTATTCACCTTTCCACTTAAGTGAAATGTCGCCTCATCGCTGAAAATGATCTTCGTCAGAAAGTTTTCGTCGTCCTCCATGAAATTTTGCGTAGTCTCACAGAACTCACGGCGTTTTACCTTATCTTGTGGGTATAACTTCTGAACCAGCTGCAGTCGGTACGGGTAACACCGCAAACGCTTGCGTAAGATCTTACTTACTGTTGTTTGTGGCATTTGCAACTCTCTGCTAGCTTTACGTGTAGACTTCTGTGGGCTGTGTACGAAGGCTGCTCTTACGCGCTCCACAGTTTCCTCGTAGACTGGTCGTCGCCCTGAATATCCTTTTCTTTGATCACAAATGCACCCCGTTTCAATAAACGTTCTATGCCACTTCACAATGGATTTATGTGTGGGTGGATCAGCATTAAATTGTCGTTTGAAATCAAACTGCACTCTCACAAAACTGCTTATTTTTGCAAATTGTAAAACGCACCAGCTTCGTTGCTGTGCTTCGTTGCAGCATTTTCGATGTTACTGCACTCTAGCTGACACGGTCAGAACTAAGATTCTGAAAAGATAGATGGGAAAATACTTTGAGTTTACTGAGCTCTGTACAAAATTTCATGTAAATATTCAATGTAAATGTTAATTATATGACACTTTAAAATCAGGAACTGTTTCTGTGCTCACGCTGTATTTACTTTCGGATCCTAAGAACTTCTTCATATCTAAGCGGTTAGCACACGCGTCTTTGGAATGGGAGACCCGGGTTCGATTCCCACCGGGAGCTCATGTGGTTCGGACTCCACGTTAATCAGTAGGTCCCGTCTCATATAGCCTCGCTGCTGAAAGGGACGTTAAACTCAAAATCAATTGAACTTTCAGACTCTAAAAGAAAGATAGAAATCAAGGAAGCACAATTTTATTCTGATGATTACTAGAGATAGCCAAAAAAAATCCCGAATCTGGAAAATGTACTTTCTGAAACTATAATAATAATAATAATAATAATAATAATAATAATAATAATAATAATAATAATAATAATAATAATAATAATAATAATAATAATAATAATAAATAAAAATTAGATAAAAATAATCTCAGGTTGAGAAATAGAGAAAGATGTTCCGTCTCTGAATACAGTTCAAAAGAAGTTATACTTTGTCGAATAAAATAAAATCCATGTGGCAAGATGTATCATGCTTATAGCGCATGGCAAACACTTGTTATTGTTATTACACAACACTAATACTTACAGAACAATACGGAAGACTTTTTCTTCTGTAAATTGAATCATTTTTTTCGTGATAACAAGGTTATCGCACTTTCTGTTTATACAGTATATTTGAACTTTTGTTACAATTTCTTTTCCTGTATCAAGAACTCATTATTCCCTAAAAGAAAGTTTACTTTCTATTATCAGTAAATACAACTAGTTTCTTGATTCATGGAAACTTCTAAGTTTTTTCAACATTTCATTTCAATTCTTTCTTTCTTTCTTTCTTTCTTTCTTTCTTTCTTTCTTTCTTTTCTTTTTTTTTTTAAAAAAAAGTTCTCGAGTAGTGTACCCATCACACTCAGATAATTAATACACTGTTAGACATTAAAATTCTCACACCTTCCTCCATTCTCTACACATTCTTCAAACGTCGAGATGATCGTAAATTACCACTCCAGGGCCGTCTTGTAGGGAATACGCGACAAAACGTACTAGCGACAAAACGTACCACCGACAAAACGTACCTCTTACCCTGAGGGCTGCTTGTGAAGGGTTTTCTAAAAACACTCTAAATAATGACAAGCGACAAAACGTACCACTTGCCTGGAGGGCTACTTGCGAAGAGTCTTCCAATCAGCCATCAAATAATATCAGGCGACAAAACGTACCACTTGATAGGACGGTATATAAGTATATATATATATATATATATATATATATATATATATATATATATATATATATATATATCTTCCAAAATAAGGTTAAAAGTTGAACAGATTGGTGCTGAGAAAAGTACCGATGCAAGACCAAGACTAACACTAAGACCATGCCCGCAAGATTCTCGCAACACCAAGACCATACCTGCAAGATTCTCGCCGGACCAAGACCAGCAAGAATCTTGCATATGCAATATTTGAATACCGAAATGATTTTATCACCCTTTATCCAGGCTTTGGACCAGAGACGGATAGGCATTATTAGAGGGGCGCGGGCGCTTTCTCCCACAAGGGCCACCAGCATCTCAATGTCACAAATCAATTGCACAGTTTTCTTTCTACAGTAAGTCAATAGTATTAACAATTGACAATTAAAACCTGATATTCTTTCATCAGTATATTATTCTAAATTGTTCAAAATATTATATGAAGTTCAAGGAGAACGTATACTATATTACAAAATTAGCAGATGTTTTAGTGTACTAGTTTTTGATGCTACTGTATCTATCACTTTTGCATTCGAAATATTTTTTAATAAATCTTTTTCAATAGACACCAACAAAATGTTTTCAAATGTTCCTGAGACATGGTACTCGTTAGCCTATTTTTAATGTATTTCAGTTTATTTCAATTTTGAAAAATTTCTTTCACATGTTACCTGAGTTACGGGCAAAGTCAATAAAAATTTGTATGCTGGAAACCTGGATAAGTATTACTGCACAAATTAACTTACAATTCTGCAAAATTAAAGAGCAGCACATTGGACAATTTTGCAGTACGTTTTGCATTCGCTTTCCTTGTAAACAAATGTATTTTCTCCTAATTCTGGATCACTTGCACCATCAAAAGTCCACGTCCTTCAAGGATATCCACGTCCTTCAAAAGTCCAAGAGAATACATTTATAGTATCCTTGGAAACTTCTTAACTAAAGTTTTTCAGAAAATATGTAAGTTTATCGAAAGGCACGTCTGGAAGTTCTGTTACTTGGTTGAAGTGGCTAGGGTCCAAATAATCCATAAAGTACATTGCTTCTTGAATCTTGAAGAAATACTCAAAACTACCATGTCCAATATTGTGTTGAATGCTTCGATACAGTACCTGGTCATTGGATAGAAGCAGCTTCATCTTCATATTCACAGGAAAAATCTTTGTCCATCTCTGAAGGGGAATTGTCGATAGGTCAATAGAAAAAAAGAAATCACGTTCTAAGTCTTCAAATTTGTTATTGGCCCATTCTGCAAAGCTTAATGCTGCATTCTTAACGGATGTAAAATCATCTCTCTACTCTTTCAGTTGGAACAGTAGTTTGCACCATCCGATAGGACTACACTAGCAGCACCCTCTATTTAGAGATAGTTTGACAGAGAGGTCGTCACTTGAAATATCTTAAGGAACATTTCTGCTGTCCGAATTGTTTTGAACTTGAGAAGATCTTTTATATATCCTTTCGATTTACACCTAGCTTTTGGTTTGATATTTTCTGTAGAAGCAATTTTCTTAATTGTTATGGTCAACTCTATATACAAAGCACTTTTGGGGTTCGAAAAATGACCAAACTTTTTCTGAAAAACAGTGTGTTTTCTACCATCTTGTTTCCGCAATAACTGTAAGACGCCTTTGTTAACATTTGATCTTCCAAATGTACATTCGCTGATAAGACTCACGCATAAATATCGCACAGTCATTCAGCAAAACAATGACACAAAATCAATGCAGTTTTTTGTCAGATCACATATGACATGATTGAGTATATGAGCGTAACACCACACGTGTAACTGAGTTTCTTAGTAGTCAAGCGGTTAGCGTATGCGCCTTTGTCGTGGGAGACTTGGGTTCGATTCCCGGCGGGAGCTCATGTGCTTCGGATTTCCCGTAAATCAGTATGTCCTGTCTCATATAGCCTCGCTGCTAAAAGGGTCGTTAAACTCAAAATCAACTGAATCACACGTGTAACTGATCATAGGTGAATTGAAAAAATCCGAATATTGTCCTTGCATGTTACTTGAGAAATCGATTGAATTTCAAATACACTTCTTAATATCAAGGTTCAACTTCTGCAGAATTTCCAGCAGTAAACCGCAAAGACACTGGCCTGTGGTAGATATGCATTTGACAATGACAACAATACTTTAACAACTATTTTAACAACATACCGTAAAACAACAGAGCACTGGCCTGAAACTACTATATCTTGTGTAGTGTCTAATAGAATAGAAAATATTGAAGCTTGATAGACTTCTTTCGAAATATCTTCTCTGATAAGTGTGCGGATAGCATTCAAAACATAATTCACCGTGCTTAGCAAAAGTTATGCGACCACTATCCTGCTTACTTCCTCGTATATGACTCTTCTCGGTGACCTTATCTAAATTACTTTTAAGCGGAAGATCAAATTTGCTTAAGAAAGGAATAGTATCCAAAAAGTTTCCATGATCTATAGCTGTGTCTTTCAGTTTATAGGCTGCTACATTTTCTCTGTAAATGAGCTTTCTTTTACCAATGAGTTTCTGCACTTTGACAACTCGATACATTACCTGTCTGTTCTTCTCAACCTTATAGAGTGAAACCTCTGAATAACGGACACCAACGGGACATGAATTTCTGTCCGCTATTGGGAGGTGTCCGTTACAGAGAGGTTACAGAAATTTAATTGCTCACAATGGTAATTGTATGCAGTAATATATAGTAAATGCATTATGTATGAGAGTAGATACGTAAAATTCAATATAAAAATACTCTATTTAGTACGTATTTGAATTACTGGGAGGGATGAAGGAGAAATTCATTTCTGTTAAATATTATTATTACTGGAGAATGTGTTAATATATTCGTTCTTTGGCGGAATGAATGAAAAGGCAAGTTATTGGAAGCACATATGTTTATTGACCCAGTCCTAATCACAAAGAATATCCTCTTAGTAAAAGTGAAAAGGAAGCCGGGAAAGCCCCAAACCCAGACTTGTTCCAGTATCATACGTAAAAGAAAAATGTTGCTTTTCCAAAAAAGTAAGAGAGGAGACATTGTTCGTTGAAAATATTATTGTAAAACAAACAATATTTTGTTATTTAAGAAGTTGTCGGGAAAGATGCAAGGCCCAGATGAAAAAGGACTAAATTTGTTAGGGAAGGGAAGATCTTTTGCATGGAATTCTTGGCCTTACGACTGACCCTGCATGAGTGTTATTACTTATTGAAGTTTTTCTAGGATTTTCATCAGAAACAGTTTATTGCGGGCATAAAGAAAGAATAATTTCAAGTTCAGCTTGAAGCTGTTCTGTTTGATGGTTCACCAGGTCTAGACTCATGATAGATACACTTGTGGGGAAAAGACTTTTCTGTCTCCTGTAATATATCGCAGAACCGAGAAAAATTCCTGTCCGTTATAAAGAGGTTATTGAAACGTTTGGGAGGAAAAAGGACTGTCCGCGTCCGTATCTGAGAGTGTCCTTTAAAGAGAGGGTTTTGTTCCGTAAGAGAACATATAATTTTGCCGGGACAAAAAACTCTGTCCGTATTATAGAGGTGTCCGTTATTGAGAGGTGTCCGTTAAGGGAGGTTTCACTGTACTGCCGTTGTTTTACCTGTTCATGAGGAAGTAGTTTCTTAACATGAAGTAGTACGTTTTGTCGCGGATTAAATATCCGAAATGTTTTAATTAGTCCATGACAGGTTGTAATTTATATAAGTGGTACGTTTTGTCGTGGAATAAATATCAGAAATGCTTTAATAATCCATGATAGGTTGTCATTTATGACAGGTCGTCAAAAGTGGTACGTTTTGTCGCGAAAATTCAAGTGGTACGTTTTGTCGCTGGTACGTTTTGTCGGGACACCTCTTGTAGGTGGGCCAAGCGTGCTGGTTGCCCCAGGTACCGCACCTTAGGAGAAACAAGGTAGATCCTTCAGAAAAGGAAACAAGTTTAGGACTCATTATTTCTAACTCATTCTTGAGATTGAAAATACGTACTTAGAACTGACAAACCACAGCGACGTAACTTAGGGCCTGTAAGGTCTATAATACAGGTGGGTCCGTCATAGATTGGGATCCTTTAAATCCTTTTTTATATATAAGAAGCTTCAGATTAGGGCTATGTGTTTTTGTATTATGCTGAAGTCGGTGCGTTGTTAAGAATAGGTTCACCGGGTCCGGATCTCCTTCCCCGACCCCCCCCCCCCAAAAAAAAATTCCTAACTCAGCCTACACTTTCATAATAAAACTCTATTTGTTTAACAGGAAAATAATTGATTTAGCATGAAAATTTCATTTTACACCTCATATGTACTATTTCTCTTATAAAAACAATCTAGTTCTATCACTTTTTCCCCTGAAAATATAGGTGAAAGTATTTTTCAATTACTTATTGTCTTTTCAGGTCCAGAGTAATATTCATTCAATATTACACAGACGTAATGGCTTGTAGTGTTCGACTCTTCCCAGCAAAAAGTTCTAAGTGCACGCCTGCTAACTTGCTGAGCTTGTAAGATACTCAATTTTTCGCATAAATCATAGCCCCCTGCTTCGCACTTTAGAACAAATCTTTTTATGAAATTGATATGATAAAAGCCAAAGTTAGGCCATCAATCGGTCCAGTGGTTTAGGAGAAGTTAGCGAACAAACATAGTTACATTCATTTTTCTTTATATATGAGAGTCATCTAGAAAAAAGGAATTTTTGGTGTTAAACGACAAAAATGATGTGTGCTTAGATTTATGGCACACAAACATACTCTACTTTTCAACATATTCACCATACATATTGAAGCATTTATCATAACCGTTAAACCATTTTTTCTATCCTATAATTGTACTCTATTGCCACCAATGTACCCAACTATGTATGATAGCGTCTTTGATTTCATTAACAGCGGCCAAATGCTGGCCGGATAAACATCCAACTGTAGCGCGCAGTGTACTCCGCAACCGCATACGACTTTTCCATTGGAGCAAAGCAGCGAGACAGTGCAGACGTGACACGAGTACTGGACATGTGCGACAAAATTAAGAATCCTCTAACTGTGAGGGGCGGAATATGATAAGGTTTCCGATTTCCACTTGCTGTGAAAATTAAGACTCCGTGTGTAAAGTTTTGTAAACTACAATTTTCCTTATCATTATTTTCCTCGAGAAAACGATCATTTTCGAGATAATTACAACAAACTAGAATTCCTCTTTCGGCCTTCTTCCCTTCAGAATAAAACACAGTTCAAATTAAAGGTACATTTCAGAATATGCTGAGAAAATCAAAATAAAGATTTCACAAAAATCCAGCTTGGTGGGAATTTTTTCGAAATTACTGTATTATATTACTAACTAGTTACATCGGTTATGGCTCTCTACGAACTAGTTATATCCTGTGCCACTATGCAACCAAAATGATTTAGAGTTTACATGTATAGTATAACAAACAGGAAATCGTAATTTTGTTTTGAACTATGAAAGTATTACGACAGATTTCAAGAATCGATTGCATGTGAGAACACAACTAAGTAATATACAAGGTATTTCAAAACAACACCAACAACGTTTGGAGGTGATTCTTGATACCAAGATAAGATTAAAAGTATAGACCATCCTGAGTGCACAAATGCTTCCTTTCGGAGTTATAGGTTGCCGAAAATATGAAAAAATGAACTTTAAAGGTTCATAGCTCCAAAACTACGGGACTTACCGTAGTCGGGTCAAGACTTCACTTAGGAACTAGTATGTGCCCTATCCAAATATCCAAGTTTCAGAATCCTAAGGTACTAACAAATCAATTTTTATAGAGGGAGTTTGGCTACGGGCATATATTTTGAAGTACTCTCCAACTAGTTCTATACAAAGTGTTACAGAAGTACTACAGGATTCTGAAACTCGGATATTTGGATAGGACACCTACTACTTCCAAAGTGAAGTCTTGACCTGACTGCGGTAGGTCTCATAGTTTTGGAGCTATAGACCTTTAAAGTTAATTTTTTTCATGTGTTCATCAGTCTATAACTCCGAAAGGAAGCATTTGTGCACCCAGGTTGGTCTATATTTTTGTCTTATCTTGATGTCAGGTACCACCTTCCAAATGTTGGTGTGGTTTTGAAACACCATATATATATATATATATATATATATATATATATATATATATATATATATATATATATATATATATATATATAGGGTGGGCCATTTTAATTAATCCACGGAAATATCTGAAAAATGATAAAACATAGAAGAAATGTTTGAAGTACACGTTATATATTGCTAAGGGGGAAAACCATTTCCGCCAAAAGTACCCCTCCCCACCCCCCGGAAATGGGGGTAACGGGGGGTAACTTTGAAATGTCAAATGGGAACATGGGTCGAGTAATACCTCGTTCGAAAGGTCTTGGAAAACTAAGTAACGCTGTACCAAAATTTGTTTCATATGGAGCACCACTTTCAAAATGGCCGCCATGATATAGTTCGGAAACTCCAGTAGCCGTAGTATGAAAACCATGGGAGGTAAATGAATGGAACAAAATTGAAATACGTAAATATCATAGGGCATATCGAATGATGTGACCCCTGCGATCCCAGCGGATTCCCTGAAGGGATCTTGTGAGCTAACTTCAAAATTTCAATGTCCGACCGGACAACGGTTCGGGCGTACGCTTGACCTACCCAATACTGTTTGGAAGGCAGACTTCAGGGATAGAGAATTAGTGCACTCAGTTAATGCGGATGGACACAGTCAAGGGCGCCCATAAGGGGGGCAAGGGGGGCTCTCGCCCCCCTAGAGGAAATTGTGCTTCGGAATATCGAAAATTCAATAGAATTTTTAGAATAGCTACAGCGAAATTTGAAACTATATTTGAAATGTCGCTTTTTCTTGCCTCCCTTGGAAACCACAACATGGGTGCCCTTGGCCACAGTTACATTTTGATTAACTATTAGCACTCATGTCATATTGTGAGCTTGAGGGACGAAACAGTATGTACGTATATCCCCGAAATGCTTTCCGAATAACCAGCACGTATTGCATAAAAAATTCTGTGGCGACGGAGATTAGCAAATTCACACGTTTGTAAGTTCCAGCAATTGCATTATTCGACAACTTCTTTCGTATAACGTTCCTTCTGTTTTCGCATTAAATCATACTTTGCCATACAGATATGCGTTACTATTCAAATAAAATTTCATCTTTTTTTAGTCACTACAGCGTCATCCTTACAAACAAATGTTTCAACCATACCATACCTATTTGTAAGGTAGCCTTAATTTGCGAATTAGAGTTCTCATTTGAACTTTCACTGTTACTTTCCACCCCACTCACATACAGAGCACAGGAAAAGATTATTTTGCAGGACTTGGATATCTCTCTATACATTATAGCAATTTTACTCTAACATTTTTATCTCTGTTGTATCATTCTCGAGCCTTGGAACGCCTCCGTGGTTTTCCTATTTAATTTTCGTTATTTTCATTATCTCTACCCGTATTCATACTATGGGCACTAGACGTTTTCTTAGACACATTCACCATGTCTTGGCGATCATTTTGAAAACGGTGTCTCATGTCGAAAATATTCTTACAGAAGCTGTTTGATATTCATTTGTCTATGTAACATGATGTTACTTGCTTCAAGTTGCTATTTGAAATTTTCAAGTTGGCCCCGGATACCTTTCAGTGGAGTCACCCCGACAACACCTCTCGATGTGCCTTACGTCAGTTACCTACTCCAGTTTTTCTTCTGTTGATTTATCTCCAATCGCTTTCATACTACGGATACTAAACCTTTTCTCTGACACTGATACTATATTTCGGCGGCCTTTTGAGAACACTGCCATTTCACCTCAATCGTTTTCTCCTGCAAGATGTTTGATTTTGCAAGATTTATCGAACGAGGTACCACTCGACTCATGTTACTATTTGAAATCTTGAAGTTAGCCCCCAAGACCCCTTCAGGGAGGCCACTGGGATCACAGGGACCACACCATTCGATATGCCCTATGATATTTACGTATTTCAATTTTGTTTCATTCATTTACCTCCCATGGTTTTCATACTACGGCTACTGGAGGTTCCGAACTAAATCATGGCGGCCATTTTGAAACTGGTGCTCCATATGAAACAAATTTTGGTACAGCGTTACTTAGTTTTCCAAGACCTTTCGAACGAGGTATTACTCGACCCATGTTCCCATTTGACATTTCAAAGTTACCCCCCGTTACCCCCATTTCCGGGGGGTGGGGAGGGGTACTTTTGGCGGAAATGGTTTTCCCCCTTAGCAATATATAACGTGTACTTCAAACATTTCTTCTATGTTTTATCATTTTTCAGATATTTCCGTGGATTAATTAAAATGGCCCACCCTGTATATATATATATATATATATATATATATATATATATATATATATATATATATATATATAGAGAGAGAGAGAGAGAGAGAGAGAGAGAGAGAGAGGGAGGGAGGGAGGGAGCAAACACGATTTGCGCCTAAATGGTAAGCGTAGCTATGGTCACCGCAACATCCTGAGAGGTATGCAACCTGGGCAATTGAATAAATGGGCCAGTTTCAATTCAAACAGACGTGCAAGTTATCGTTTTGTGAATCATGTCTGAGCTGACAGAGTTTCAAAGAAGGCAAATTGTGGGTGTGGGGAAGAATGGAGCTTTTGTGACAAATGTAGCAGAAATGTTTGATGTATCGGGATACGGACAAAATCTCGCGGCCGAAACATCGCCGCCCAAAATCTCGCCGGCCAAAACCTCGCGGGACAAAATCTCGCCGGGCCAAAACCTCGCGTGGCCAAAACCTCGCCGCCCAAAACCTCGCGGGACAAAATCTCGCCGGGACAAAACCTCGCGTGGCCAAAACCTCGCCGCCCAAAACCTCGCGGGACAAAATCTCGCCGGGCCAAAACATCGCGTGGCCAAAACCTCGCCGCGAATGAAACTTTTCTTTAAAATTTACCCAATGAGTTTCTTAATATGCAATTCCACATTACAAATAATAATAATAATAATAATAATAATAATAATAAGAAGAAGAAGAAGAAGAAGAAGAAGAAGAAGAAGATGCAAAACATCGTGTGCGTGGGCTTTCTCGGGTTATTCCCACTTTCTTTATTCGATCATTTCCTTCATCCTGGTCATCTACGACTCCTTTAACCTACAGGACATAATCAAGGGACGTCGTAAAAACTCACATATTATTTCATACTTTCACAAATATTATTAGATTTTTGTTGAAATTTAAAGATTTGGATGTTCCAAAGTTCACGAAACTAACCCCGTTAGTTGCCATTACTTTCCTTATGCAGACTTTCTTTCCCTATAACCAGTTTAAAAACATCCTGTCGCCCTACCTTCACATTGAAATCCTCTAATACAGAAATATAATTTTCATATGGTATCGCGGGACTTGGTCAAATACCCGTGATACTTTTTCTGAAACAGCGTCTTTTATACCGTCATTCTTATCATCTGTTGGAACATTTACATTTTGGTCAGGCGAGATTTTGGGTATGGCGATATTTTGGGACACGAGGTTTAGGCAAGGCGAGGTTTTGGCCCGGCGAGATTTTGGCCCGCGAGGTTTTGGCTCCGCGAGATTTTGGCCCGCGACGTTTTGGGCGGCGAATTTTTGGCCAGGCGGGGTTTTGGCCCGGCGAGATTTTGTCCCGCGAGGTTTTGGGTGGCGAGGTTTTGGCCAGGCGAGGTTTCGGCCCGGCGAGATTTTGGGCCGCGAGGTTTTGGGAGGCGAGGTTTTGGTCCGCGGGGTTGTCGACGCGAGGTTCTGGCCGCGAGGTTCTGGCCGCGAGGTTTTGTACCCAAACCTGATGTATCAAGAGGGACGGTCTCGAAGATCATGACTGCCTACGTGTGTTCCTAAAAATTGCATCAGCGAAGCACCAGCTTGGACGAAAATATGTATTGTATAACGGAGAGGTTCGCAATGGGTAGGATTGTGACCAATTAGAAGATCACCACGGCGCCAAAAGTCACTGCTGAGCTAAATATAGTGCTTTCAAACCTCGTTAGCGTCAAAACAGTCAGAAGAAAACTTCACAAGCAGGGTGCTTATGGCAGATCTGCATTTCCCAAACCACTCGTGACTGTTGACCATGCTGCTGTACGAAGACAGTAGTGCAGCGTCCATACAAACTGGACAATGGAGCAGTGAAAGACTGTCATCTGGTCGGATGAGTCTTCCTTTACTTACATTGTTTCCAACTGCTTGCCCGAGTTCAAGTATAGAGAACGTCAACACGATACAAACTGCCTGTTACCAAGAGTGAAGCATTCAAGTGGTTCAGTGATGATTTGGGTAGACATATCCTGATATTCTGCCGGACCCATCATCACCCTGCATAGACATATCGCTGCCAAGGACTGCGTAACCATTTTCAGTAACCACCTACATCCTATGGTGCCAACTTTTTTCCCAGATGGTAATCCCATGTTTCAAGATAACAGAGTTCCTGTTCATACAGCTCACGTTGTCCAGGAATAATTTGAAGAGTACGAAGATGAAATATCACATCTGGCACGATCTCCATAATCGCCAAATCTTAATATCATTGAGCCCTTGGGGTAAGTTTTGGAGACCAAGGTGCTAGCTCGCTATCCACCACCGTCGTCTCTATAACAATTTGCAATTGCTTTAGCGGAAGAGTGGTACAACATTTCTTTGACAGCCATACGCGACCTGTATTTCTCCATTCCGGTCGACTGCAGATCATTCTCGTGGCAAAGATGATTCTACTCGCTATTAATAAAGGTAATGTGCAATTTTTCAGGTGTTTCTATATTTTTGTCTATCCCTATATATATATAATAAAACTTCTCTTATTAAAAGGTTAAAAAAAGTTTTAAAAACAGTTTTCCTTTAAAATAAAATAAACCATACTAAAGAGTAAAAAAAAAAAAATGTTTTCAGTAGTGGATCTAGACGGTATAAATTGGGGAGGACAGACACAATCCAGAATATGAATGTATATCATGTATTTACTATAAATTTATTTAAATTTATTAAAAGCTTAAATTACTAACTTAACTTATTAAAAGCTTAAAATTATTTTTATTTCTCAGGAAACTGGGGAGCCCAGACCCCCGGGCCGCGGCTAGATCCAGCACTATGTGTTTCTAAGAAAGTTGCTTTAAAATAATACATATGTATACATGACTAGAAAGAAAAGCATGAGGAACGCTTTCATATAGTTATAAATGATTATACAGGGTGTTTTAAAAGCAACACCGACAACGTTTGCGAGGTGATTCCTGACACAAAGATAATAAAAAAATGAAAGGCCAACCTGGGTGCACAAATGCTTCGTTTCGGAGTTACAGGCCGAAAACATGAAAAAAATGAACTTTGAAGTTGCATAGCTCCAAAACTATGGGACCTACCTTAGTCGGGTAAAGACTTCACTTAGGAACTAATATTGCGCTATCCAAAAATACATGTTTCAGAATCCTGCGATACTTGCGCAATGATTTTTATAGAGAGAGTTTGGCTACGGGCATATGATTTGAAGTACTCACCAACAACCTCTATAAAAACTGATATGGAAGTACCGCAGGATTCTGAAACATGATATTTGGATAAGACACCTATTAGTTTCTAAGTGAAGTCTTGACCCGACTATGGTAAGTATTACATACATGTTACAGGTCTCATAGTATTACAGCTATGGACCTTTGAAGTTCATTTTTTCATGTTTTCGGCGCCTATAAGTACGAAACGTTTGAGGTTTGTCTGTACCTTTTGTCTTATTTTGGTGTCAGGAATCACCTCCCAAATGTTGTTGGTATTGTTTTGAAACACCCTGTATATGAAAGTCGCTTCCCATGTTTTTCATTTGAGTAATGAATAAATAGATTTTTTCTCAAAAAATATAATTATTTATTTTTACATTTTAGTACGAATATTTTTACTTTTTATATGATTTACTTTATTTTTAAATTAAACCATGTTTTTTAAGAAACGGAATATATTTTAAATTTTATTTTTATATTAAGAACAGATCTATATAGAGAAAATTGCTATATCACTGTATAACTATAATTACCTACTATTGTGCAATACTATTCTAGACATAGTAGTACTTCGTAGTCAAAAATGTCTTAGCGTTATAGATAAGGTTAGACAAAAGTCTTTTGTCAACTTATATCAGTATGATATAATACAGTAAATTAAAGGAATGCTGAGGGATATAAAAAATTGGTGGGACGAAGGGGAGGAGAGATAATCTGATAATATTACTTGACCAAGAGGGAATAAATTAGTTATTGCTCGTCAGATGAACTTTCTGAAAGGAAGTACTAGATACCAGTAGAAACAGTTGATAAGTGCGAACATCAAGGATTAACATGTGATTTCTGCAATCTCCATAGCTAGCGTGTAATTCTTCGAACAAGTAATAGATAAGTGACTTCCACGAGTGTCAAGATCAAGAATTCCTGAAAAGTTGCCAAAACAGCGGTAAGTACAAAAACATTTACTGTGTTTGAAGGTTCGAAAGACGAATGCAAGTCAAGTGTTATGTATATGATTAATCTGATTTTTATACACAAATAGGGTTGTCAACTTTCGAAAATGGAAATACCGGACACACTTCTGGAGTACGCATATTCTCAAGCTAGGCTGTCATGCTGCAAGAATCTTGAATCTGTCATTAAAAAATATTGCAACTCCATCTTTCTATTTACTGTTTAGACATTACAACTTTTTGAAAGCAAGAAATATATGTCCACCCATGCAACATTGCACTCAAGTTAGAGGTCTGCACGAACTCGGGCCAAGGCCGTTGGCCAAACCCCCCTTAGCCCACAGACCGGACTCGGGCCCACAAAGCAAATATAACTTCGGGCCCGGGCCGTTTATTTTTAACTATATTTCTAATACAACTATATTTCTCGGGCCTTTTCGGGTCTAACTTTGTCAACACTGTACAGCGATATATATTGCGCCGCTCTTTCTGGAGAATTTTTGAAGTACAACTGCAAACTTAAACCTCTAATTGCTGTAAATAAAAATATAATTTTGAGTTAATTATTAAGTTTATGCAATTCGGGCTTATTTCGGGCTCATTTGATTATCACACGAGCTCGGGCCGGGCTCGGACCTAAATGTTAAAACATATTTCGGACTCGGGTCGGGCCTCACATTGTAAATTCACGGGCCGGGCCGGGCCGGGCCCCAGCTAAAATTTCCAGCCCGTACAAACCTGTAACTCAAGTGGACAAATATTAACCTCCTAATTAAAAACGTATATTTTGGCGCGCTTCCCCTCCCCATCCAGAAGAATCCGTCGTTTCGGAAGTGGCCACATTGTGCTTTTCTTTTTGTCAGTGGGGGGGGGGACGATAGCAGGTAGCAAGCAAGACGACCTAGAAAGTTGCACATGGTTTGACTCCTTGCAAGACGAAAAATTGTTGCATGTCCCTTTCAAGACTAAATTTACATGGAGAAATTTTGTAGGGTTGCAAGACATTTTTTAATGACAGCTACAAGATTCTTGCAGCATGACAACCTAGCTTTAAGATTGTGACATCATCCTCATCAAAAATGCGAACAACCTGAAAGTGGTTACTTCACATAATATGAGTTCGAATGTAATAACTTTAGTTACTTTTGAAGCATTTATTAAATTTATTTGTTCCAGTTTTTGGTTAATTCGGTACATATAGTTTTTGTAGTCTACAATCAATAATACATCAGAGTGGCGTATTTACGATTTTGTTTCGGTGGGGGCTTTGCTAACTTTATTCCTAAAAATGTGAAAATTCTGCAGGATATTTCACTTACTTTAATATAGTAAATAAAATTTCGGGGGTCTTAAGCCCGGAAGCCCCCTTAAATACGCCACTGATACATCGTATTTAAAATAGAAAAGCAAATATAATTGGCAATATAATCATTACATGCACAAAATATACTTGAAAAATAAGTTCTTACCAGCTTCACTGGGGAACTTCTCGTGGCTAAGTGATTAGCGTACGCACCTTTGACGTGGGAGACCCGGGTTCGATTCCCGGCAGGAGCTCATGTGGTTCGGATTCCACGTTAATCAGCAAGTCCACGTCTCATATAGCCTCGCTGCTGAAAGGGACGCTAAACTGAAATCAAATCAAAACAGCTTCGCTGGGGCTGATAATATCTCATAATGCCTATATATTTTTACTGGATCTGCATGTATTATTTAACTGAAAGATGTAGTCTGAGGATGAAGCAGTTTTGATAAGTTCAGTAAATTTTCCTGCCTTCAACTTTTCAGCCAATCTCACGCACGACAGGTAGATATCAAAGTAAATTATAAGGTCTGCTTTAACTACGTTTATCGACAAACAATTCCTCTCGTCACTTCAAAATAATCTGAACAGAACAGGGAATAGGACAAGTATGAGTAATATCGGACATTTACCGTCTAGTTTTGAGGTGGTACCAGACGCCGGAAAAGGAGATCAAACCTGTAAGGTGAAACACCGGACGTTTGGCAACGCTACTCGCGGGTAATCGGTACTTCACTGTACATATAAATATCAACCCTATCATAACACTAAGTATCTATTCAAATTGCTATTTGTTCATTTGAACTTGAATAAAAGCAATAAGGAAAAGAGAAGTGAACTTGAAGTAAGCCACAATTTCCTTGACAAAGACCTACATTTGTAAAATTCAGCGTAATCACTTTTATTAATAAATCATCTCAGAGAACATATCAAGTGATAAAGAACAACAGATAATAGAATAATTTACTTCCTTCTTAATTATCATTGTAAGCCAACAGTTGATTTTTCTCCGCAGCTAATTAGTCTTATATAACGATGCAAAGGCAATTTAATCTGAACTTATCTCTCAATATATATAAGTGTTCAAAACTTAAGCATAATGATTGTTCGAGTACATAGGGCACGAAGAACGTAAAAAAGTCACACCGAATGGAAGCACCATACCAACATATCATATCACACGTAAAGGCCACACGGAACAGACCAAATTGGAAAATAAAAATGGTAGAAGTCACACAATACAAATTCCAAAATACACATACTACAAAAACAGTGTGAGATGTACTAGCGGCATCGAAAATAGATTAATATGGAATATGGTTGCTCCGAACAGCCATACATGTCTGGCAACGACGTTCCATGCTCAAGACCAAGTTGTTGAAGAGCGGGTAGCTGATTCCACTCCTCACGAAGAGCAGTACAGAGCTCCTGGCGTGTCCTGAGGAAGGGGGGGCTGGCTGGTTCCGACGTATCTTTCTAATGCGTCCCAAACACGTTCAATCGGATTTAGGCCCAGACATCTGGTCACTCGATACATTGGATGTCTTCTGTCTCTAGGTATTCTCCCACCACTTTGGCTCGATGGGGACGGGCGTTGTCATCCATGAACAGAAATTGTGGGCCAACTGTGACCCTGAAAAGCTGCACATATGCATGCAGAACCTCGTCCCTGTATCTCTGGTCATTGATGCACCCAGCATCGGAGATATGCAGGTCAGTAGGACCATTCATCATAATGCCTACCCAGACCAGTACGTCACTACCACCATACCAATTCCTTTCCGCAACGTTCTTGGGATGTAAGCGAGTTCCCTGTTCACTCCAGATCTGAGTGCTCTAAGAACTGTATCGGGATTCATCCATGAACAGTACGCATCCCATTCGTTGGGAGTCTACTGGTGATGTTCTCGACAACACTGTAAATGGACTCTTTTGTGTGCCTGAGTCAATGAAACACATGTTACTGGCCGTCAGGCATACAAACCATTGGCTCTCAGTCTCCGGTACATAGTCAGGCGTGACACTCTCAACCCGGAAGCGGCTGTAAGCTCCGCTGATAGTTGTCTTGCAGGCATGTCCTGTTCCGACGCGAAGTTACGAATAAGTACAGTTGTCACTCGTGGATGTAATCCACCGGGCCTACGGCCGATGTCTCCGGTGTCAATAAACTGTTTCCAGAACCTAGATACGACACTTTGTGCCACATTGATGGCTCGTGATACTGCTGTCTGTGCGTCGCCTTTTTCCAAGCGTCCGATGATCCGGCCTTTGATAAACGCATCCAAATGACGTTTTTGTGCCATATTCTTATTAATCTACTGCCTCATTCAAATTGCCATCATAATTCAATAGTACCCTCCGCTGACTACAACACTCCACTCACTGCACACACGGAATGCGCTTATTTCGAATCCAAGCACTAGTGTTCGATTTCTTTTCATAGGGGGCAAGGCGGACATTTGTCATAGACGGTTCAATATTTCTTACAAGCAATACACGCTATCCATAACAATGCCTGTGCTCACGATACCCTTCCCGGACTTTACATGCAACTTCTTGGATTATGCTTAAAATTTTATTTTTTTCGGAAAATAGAATTCGTATTTACTTGTACAGCGAGTTTAGTTGAGACGTCTTTTCAAGAAGGGGTATATTATTTGTTGCGATTCGTGTATCAGTTACGTAGAGTATTGAAATATAAACAGGAGTTTTGATGTTTTGCTCTTATAAAAATCATGTACGTAGTTAGACAAACATTTGCATGTTTGAACTTGTTGTTGGTAATGCTAGTTACTCTTTGCTTTCTTCATCTTCATATGTTCAGATTCGAAGATTGACTGGGTCAGGTGACGTGTTCAACTTCATCCCCGTGCTCCACAAATCACGTTAAGAGGTCCCATCACGGCGAAATTAAAATACTGCTAATTTTAAAATGCGATATCTTCAAATAAATTGAAAAGTGGAACACGAGCTCGCTAGATAATATAATTTTACATGAGGTGCCGTTATCACGACTCACTTATCTGCTTTCGATTTCCAGCCATTTAGAAAATCGGCATTTATTTTCGCGTTTCTAAATGGCTGCAAACGGAAAGCTACTAGGTGACTCGTGATAACGGTGCCTCATGCAAAATAAGATGGTCTAGGGCGCTCTTGTTCCACATTTCGATTATCTTTTATCTATTTGAAGATATCACATAATTACTGTAAAATTAGCGGTATTTTAATTTCGTAGTGATTAGACCTCTTAAACAGCTATAGTTGCGTGAATGGGCGCATTATCATACAGGAATATAGCATTTGTGTGGAAATAACATTTGGATCATAGAATTCACATAGTTCCCTAAAATAATGACATAATCACGAGTAGTTACACGACCGATAAAAGTCCGCACAGAGCCCACTAAAATTACAATGAGCCAGGATATCGCAGTTCATAGCATCACGGTTAGGCGAAAACTCTACGGATCATCTTTGAGCGTCCGGAACACGTAAGCACGGACCGTGATTTGAAATCAGATGAACGATGATTAATCTGATCATATTGCACGTTTTCAGTCATCAATGGTTAATGTTGCATGTTCGCGGCACCATTGGCGTTGTACTAAAGCATTATGGTCACTTAGCAGTTTTGCCTGTGCAACCCGATTTCTTATGACCGTGGCATATAACATGTGACAGGCTGTGACTGTCGACATAGGGTGTGGGACATAAAGTTTGAGTTCCTCCGTCACTTGCACCGAAGTCCTGCGACGGTTCTGAATGACAATCCGCTTTAATACTTAGCGGGGCCTATCACTGAGGGTTTCTTCCGACCATTATTTCTCATTGTGATGTTGCCTTAATTTTTAGGTTATCATTTTCGACACTATGCACTGCAACATATTCAACATACTTGCCACTTTCGCCACGCACAATTTTTCCTCTGTAGAAATAAGAGCGGTTGCCCATTTTACACTATCATCGTTTCCTGAGTTCACAACACATTGTTGTTCTGCTGGTCCTCACACAGTACGAAACTTGTCCTAACCTACTACCAGTAACAGCCCGGTGCTGCACAGTTGCCATCTTACTATTGCCGATCCAGACACCTGAGTACTTCCAGCTCAAGGTGCTTCCATTATTTTGATAATCGTCTATACATAATAATGTAAAGTTCTCACAGGTCTACACACCATGCTGTTACCATGTGTCTACTACACGTGCTTGAAGTAAACAAACACACTACAGACGACAGAAATTAAGAGGGCGTCGTCCATCATCACCAATATTCGACAAGTGACGCAGAGTCTAGCAGTCAGCAACATTATGGTATAAAAGAAGAGAGCACACCTTAAGAAGTACGGTTGATCAATGTAACAAAGCCCTAAGGCGCCTGGCCATTCGGAACACCTACCCCTCTCTACGACGCCTGGTCATTGAGAGTACCTTTCCTACACGCTCTAAGATAGTGTTGTCAACGGCTCGAGCGGCTCAGCTCACGGCTCAGTCACCACCGAGCCGAGCCGAGAAGTGAGCCGAACCAACAGCTCACCAAACCGAGCCGGCTCGAGCCCTCGGCTCAGTTGGGCTGAACCGAGCCGAGCTGATGACTCACCCCAACCGAGCTGGCTCGAGCTGATGGCTCACCTGAGCTGAGCCGAACCGAGCCGGTGGCTCACCTGAGCCGAGCAGAACCGATGGCTCAGTTGAACCGAGCCGAGCCGAGCCGATGGCTCAGGGCTCGGGCCGAGCCGGTTGACATCACTACTCTAAGACACCTGGTCATTGAGAGTAACCTAACCTACACGCTCTGCCTGGTCATTGGGTTCCTTACTTGTTTACCTACATGATTAGAGGAAACTTTACTTATTGTAATATACTTGTATTCAAGAAGAACTTTTGTAATAATAGGTGATGGGAAAGTCCAATCTCCCGTGTAACATATTTTGCTCTTACAGTGTTACGCAATACAGTATTTAGTTGTTTTCAAATGAACTTAATCAAATATTAGGTGAAGTCTATCTCAGATTTATGAGAGACTTAAAAGTCGTTCAGAGCTGAATCTCTCTTTTTCTCAATTTAGTGTTATGATTGATGCAAATCATTCGAAAGAAGTCAGGAACTTGCCCATCTGTCAGGAATCTTAGCAAATAAAGATATGGAGGTTGCTTGCTCTTGAATTTTATTAATTTAGTAAATTTCTAATTTGCATTTAAACTTCTAATCTAATTCTAACAATTACATTGGTTGCAATTTAGACAAAGGTTAGCCTATTTTTCCGTCGTTATTATTTGTTTCCTGTGGCATAGCCCACTAGGTGGTCTTAGTAATATTACAATCTTATAAGATCCACTAGCGTTATAATAAAATTGCAATCTCGTAAGGCCTACTAGCGTGATCCTAATAACGTTACAATATTACAAGTCCTACTAACGAGATTCTAATAACATTACAATCTATAAAGCTCACTAGCGTGATTCTAATAACTATAATCTTATAAGACCTACTACCGTGATTCTAACAATATTACAATCTTATAAGGTCCACTAGCGTGTTAATAACATTGCAATCTTGTAAGGCCTACGAGCGTAATCCTAATAACGTTACAATATTATAAGGCCCTCTAGCATGATCCTAATAACGTTACAATATTATAAGGCCCACTAGAGTGATCCTAACAACGTTACAATATTACAAGTAATACTAGCGTGATTCTAATAACATTACAATCTATAAAGCTCACTAGCGTGATTCTAATAACTATAATCTTATAAGACCTAGTACCATGATTCTAACAATATTACAATCTTATACGGCCGACTAGCGTGATTCTAATAACATTGCAATCTTATGAGGCCCACTAACTTGATCTTAATATTACAATTTTATAAGACCAAGTAGCTTGATCCTAAAAACATAACAATCTTATAAGGTCCATTAGCGTGATCCTAATAATATTACAATCTTGAAAAGCTGCTAGCGTGATCCTAATTAACATTACAATCTTATATAGCCGACTAGCGTGATTCTAATAAATCTCAAGGAAGAAAAAATATCTGCACTGTTTATCCTATATACCTACACATTCACTAGTTGGGATATTGATATCTTCACAAACTCAAGGTTGAAATCATACTTAAGGTTATTTACGTACGCACAATGATTACCGAAGCATTTGAAACAAACATGTCGTCGTGACATTCAGTACCATTATTTTTGTTTTACCTCATGTTGTGTGGAATCTTTTTAATGTTCTTTTACACGTTGTTATAGTAGCTACGCAGCAATCCTTACTTATCCTGTAACTTGAAAGAACGGGAGAAAAAAAAAATAATAATAAAACGTCAATAAGAACTTCGAAATACGAAAGGCTTTTAACTGCTATAAATATACTCAAGTTCATTAGTAACACTTAAGTTACGCTTGTTCTAATAGTTCATGTAACAAGAACGTCTGACCTAATAGCTTGGAGAAAGAATTTCAGGTAGGAAAATACACAATTATTTATATTAATTTATTATTATTATTATTATTATTATTATTATTATTATTATTATTATTATTACTCCGTGGTAGAAGTGTCTCAGGTTCGATCCTAGGCCATGTTAATTCGTGCGGAGTCTCCCGTTTCTAGGAATGCGCACGAGACAAGATCTGAGGCTGTCTCGTCTCGAAAATCTGCTGTAAAAGTGATGTCTCGACTCGAAAATATATTCTTTTCTATTGGTAGAGCTGTGTCTCGACTCGAATTTTGTCAAAACACCGCGTGCGTGGGTTTCCTCGGGGTTCTCCCGTTTCCTCCCACTTTCTTCATTCCACCATTTCATTCATTATTCATCATCACCGTCTCCTTTAGCCTAACCGGCATAACCGTGGGACGTAAAACTCAAAGATTTCATTTCATTTTTTTTCGAATTTTGTCAGGAAAATTTTGTCTCGACTCGTCTCGTGCGCATCCCTACCCGTTTCGTCGGGGGAAGCGATGGCTCAGTGGTAGAGCGTTCACATCCGGTGCTTGTGGTCTCCGGTTCGGTCCCAGCTCGCGCCATGTGGACTTTGTGGTGGACAAACACCGTGCTTGTGGGTTTTCTCGGGGTTCTCTTGTTTCCTCCCACTTTCTTTATTCCACCATTTCATTCATTTCTCATCATCACCGTCTCCTTTAGCCTAACCGGCGTAACCGTGGGACGGCATTTCTCCAATTTCGTCCCATACTCAGTGTTGTCAGATCTGAAGTTTAAAAAGTATCGAGATTGTGTTCTAAAGGTAACGGATTGGAACTATTTGTAGACCAAACATAATTATGAATTATTTTCAGCCATACGCTTCCGCAGTTTCGAACTGTTAGTGGTGGTATGTTAGCGCAAACTCCATACTACGTCAGGGCCAATAGAACTGCAGTGGGCAATGAACTGTGCTGATGGTGATAGTATAAAATGGGCGATCTTTCTGATTTCCAAGGAGATATATTCGCTTAAATCAATTTTGTGGGCTCTGAATACTTTACAACGTTTACAGTATGCTTTTTCACTGTTATTCTTAAGTTCAAGTGGTAAATTCTTTATCTGGAAGCCTTGCATTTGGAAGTTTTTGTTATAACTCTACTTTCGTATTATGTTGATGTTAATAATGATAATACAGTAACACAATTAAATTTGCAATGTTCACGTTTACACAGATTCGTAGAACTATTTTAGGCCTAGGCATTAACTGAGACAGAAACACCGTCTGTGATACTGCAACACCGCAAACTCAACAAAAGTCTAGTGTTGTCAGATGTAAAAATTAAAAAGCACTAAAATAAGATTTGAATTAGTATCCAACATGTTAGTTTTATTAAAATTATTGTTCGTTGTGAATAGAATACTCAACAAATAAAAGTTTTATTGTATAATAAATAAAATTAATAATTTGTGGTTTCATATGAAAGTAGCTTATTATGAAGAGTTATAGTCTGCTGAAAATTAAAAGTATCCCAAAATGTACCTTGTCGCTCAATTTAAAATTTTTTGGTGGCGGGGGCACTTAAAAAATCGCCCAATCTGCTTCTTGTTGCCTAATCTGGCAACATTGCCCATACTCTCATTTCATCAGTTCTTTCATAATTATTGACTCATTAATCATTTGGGGACACCCTAGTTTAGTGGTTAGAGCTTTGCCTCATGTCCGCGTGGTCCAGGGTTCGATTCCCGGCCGGCGCTTTCCAATTTTCGTCGTCCGTGAGGCAAACTGGGGAGTCACGTAAATAAAAAAAATGTGAAGGCCACTAGGTGTAGAAATCTCCTGATACGATACTAGAGATTGATCCAGCGCTCTGACCACGTGTTCGTAACTAGACTGAACGTAGTTCAACTGGTCGCTAAGAGATGGCATTCAAGTCGCTCAGATCCACAAAACGGACTGTTACGCCAAGTGATCCATTAATCACTGTCTTTGTTTCTTTACCATAAAGGCATAATCGTAGATTTAACTTTTTTTTTCATTATTCACCCTCAAATGAGTTTTCTCAAAACCTAGGCCCAGTTAAATCACTTTCTCTAATCCGAGAACGATATACCGTATTTACTCGCGTAATTTCCGCACTTTTTTAGACGAAAAAAGTTGTTTTGAAACATGGGTGCGTAAATTAAGCGGGGAAAAAATTAGCCACATCAGTGAACATCATTTAATTTTTTTCCCCAGTCAAAATAACACAAAAATACCGGTACACATTTTCTTTGTAGCAAGAATTGACAACAAACAACTAATTCTAAATTTGTAGAAAAATAACATTTAAAAATTGATTAAGAAGTCGTGTGATTTCTTACTTTAGAACAATGGCTTTGCTGCGTTGCCAATTGTTCATTAGCTACCGTAATTGATTCCTGGAAAAATGCTGTTTCACAAAAAGTTTCCGCGCGCGCAAATTACGCGAGGAAAATAAAATATACAGAAAATGCCCTTCAAAATTGGTATGCGAAAATTATGCGAGGGCGAAAATTACGCGCGTATTTACGGTATCTCACTCAACGGCGCCGACTTTCCAAAATTTATGTGGGTGTACATCAATGGCGGGACGTGTTAGCCTATATGTTTTCAGGGAAGTCTCGATATTTGATTGATTTATTTTTAGTTAAAATCTTTTATGTACACTGCCATGAAGGGTTGTGCTGTAATAAAACAGAATATGCCGGTAATAATAAGGATAAGTTAGGGCTGCCCTAGCTCAGTCGGTAACACGGCTGACTTAAGTGTAAGAGAAACTGGTGCAAATCCGGGTCCAAACTAAAAATCTTGTGGGTGCCGGAACCCCGAAGCACCCACGTAGTCGGCGCGCATGCTCTCACTTCATGGAGATCGCTAGTCATTTCAAAGAATTATTAAAAATATATATATATTTCAATTTATTCGCATGATTATTCCGTCTACGCTAAGGAAGACTGTGATTAAAGCAAGTGAATGATGAACGAATTGCGGGAATGAGAAATTGGGAGGAAACGGGAGTATCCCGAGAAAACCCACAAATACGATGTTGTCTACCACAAATTTACTTAGCTAGAGATTGAACCAGGAAACCTCATGCACCAAAGGTAAGTGCTGTACCACTAAAGCCACCGTACCGCCATTCAAAGAATTGCAAAGGAAGAATTTGGTTATTATACGATTTCCACACTCTTTGTTCCGTAGAGTTCGCCAGTAAATTCTGAAACTTAAATTCAATTGTAAACAATTCCATGCATGCTTTTGATGATTTACGGTTAGTATAGCATACTATTTCCCTCCCCCACCAAAAAAAAAATATAATCAACATTATCCCTCTTTGCTGATATCTATTTGCACAGTTTTACCCACTAAGCTCATTTCTAGAGCATGGTGACTCAGTGGTAGAGCGCTTACTACTGGAACGTGTTGTCCCTGGTTCGATCCCCGGCCAAGTGATTTTGTGGTGGTCAACATCGTGTTCGTGGGTTTTCTCGAGGCTACTCCCGTTTCCTCTGACATTCTCATTCCACCAATTCTGCCATTATTCATTCACTGCCTAAATCATCTCTCTCCCTCCCTTAGCCTCATAGACATAATGGTGGAACGTTAAATTGAAAGATTTAATTTTCATTTTACGTTCCTTTCTGTTCAGTCAGTGCGCTGAATATTCAACTCCGGTATCCTCTCTTCTGAAACTTAAGAGTCTTCATCCCGGAACAAGAGCGCCCTAGACAATATTATTTTTCATAAGAAACCGTTATCACGACTCACTTATCTGCTTTCGATTTCGAGCCATTTTGAATATCGGCATTTATTTTCGCGTTTCTAAACAGCTGAAAACGGAAAGCCACTAGGTGACTTGTGATAACGGTACCTCACGCAAAATAATATTGTCTAGGGCGCTTTTGTTCCATATTTCAATTATCTTTTATCTATTTGAAGATATCACATAATTACTGTAAAATTAGCGGTATTTTAATTTCGCCGGGATGAAGACTCTTAAGGAAATCCAATGCCTTACTGCGACATCTAGAGATACTGGTATACTACACACAAGAAACTCTTTCGTTCCTTCCCTTATTTGTTCGTATTCCGTTATGTGTAAGCAAAAACAACATAAAAAAACAGACTAAAAACAAAACATGATATCACTAATAATGAATTAAAAATTAAATAAAACTGTTGAAATATCACTTTATCACACTGAGAAAAAAACATATGTGGCATACATAAAAACGTATGTTACATTTGTAAATCCTGTAGTGTTTGGCAGACGTATAACTGAAGAAGTATATTTTATACGTACTTTGTGTATAAGTGTTCCAAATGAACGTACTTTGAGTACGAACGAAAGAACTGTACATAGGCGGTCAAAATTTCACATACAAGTGGACGTATGTAACATATAGCTGACGTATGTAACATACGTATACGTATGTAATATACGGAAGACTGTTAGACGTCAGACAGCGTGCAACGGCATGGCGTAACATCTAAACGGGGAAAGTGGCAGTAGGGCTGTTCCGATAATCGAGTAATCGATAACAATTCGATAACATTTCAAAACCGTTTCATCGATAAAGAATTTTAATTTTATCGAATTATCGAACTTTCGAGACTCCCGAAATGTTCGAGACTCCCGAAATGTTCGAGACTCTCGAAATGATCGAGACTCCCGAAAAGTTAGGGACTCTCGAAGTGTTCGAGGCACTCGAAATGTAAGAAACATTAGACAACTTCGAGACACTCGAACTGTTCGAGAATCTCGAATTGTTTGAAAGCAGCAAATACAGAAATATATCAATATGATCGCATTTGTCGAGTCGCTTGAATATTTAGAAAAGTTCGGGATTATCGGTGTGTTCGAAAGAAACGATGTATTCGAGGTTATCATAGTTGTATATAATATGTATTACATACGTATATGCAGCGTGTTCATTTTATAACTTCTCTCCTTAGCAATGTAGTGAAGGAAAAGTTTTTTTTTTTTTCCACAGACCTGTACAAGGTTTAAGCAGCCTGTGAGAAGAGAGAAAGAGGATGGAATTGCAATCCATATAACGTTAGTCCAATAATAGTCACTTTGCCGATTGCGCCAATAACGGGGCAGGCAGAAAAATAATTTTACATATGATTTCGACCAATACAACTTTGCAATAACTTATCAGATGAAAAAAGTTGTGTGACTAGTTTAGCTGCAACAAGAAATCATTGGAGAGGTGAAGGAACCGAATTGTTCATCACTACTTTTGATAATACCCGAAACTTCGATAATACTCGAAATGTCGATAATACCCGAAACTTCGATAATACTCGAAATGTCGATAATACTCGACATTTCGATAATACCCGAAACTTCGATAATTTCAGATACTCGAACGGTTTCGAGTAACCGATGACAACTCGATAAATTTTCACTCCCTAAGTTCGATAGGTCTTCAGCCTTATCGAACACCCCTAAGTGGCAGTACGTATATAGCATGTGGATAACGTATGCTTCATACTAATTTTTGTAGTAAATATAAGGATTCCGTATATTTGTACAATATCCCGCTGCTTGGATAACGGATTTTTCTCAGTTCAACGGTCAAGCTATCAAAGAACATCAATAATAAATAAATAGCATATATTATTACCACCCACGGCCGCGCCCGCTTACATTGACCTACCAGCAACGGAGCAAGTCGTACAGAGCCAACTGCACAGATTACACTGGTAGTCAAAAAGCAATAGTCATAAATCCTTCTAGACCCAAAATTGTCGTAACAAGAAAACTCGTTCGCACTCTGATACCAACATTTCTTTTTCAGTAAAGATTTCCTTAAAATTTTCCGCATACGGCAACTTAATCTCCATTTTTTAATATACCGCTATTGAAAATTTACCGCCCTGGTAGGGATGCGCACGAGACAAGATTTATATATTGGAAGAGCCATGTCTCGACTCGAATTTTGTCAGGAAAATCCTGTCTCGACTCGACTCGCCGACATCCCTACGCCCTGGGCTCTGGTCTATGTATCACGTGCGTAAATACTGGCCTGACTACCACACCTTTATTAACATCTATCCTAAATATCACTTCTGGTATATTTATTCTGTATTACGTATGTAAAATCAGTAAACAATGACAGCCTTTCTTTTAATTATTTTCATTTTTTTTCTGTTTTTCAGAATCTGCATGGATATGGGTATCATTCAGTATAAAAGCAATATTGAAAGACAACATTTATGGATAAAGGAAACAAATTATTTTAACACTAAACGATAAGCCCTGTTCATACATATTCTGTAAAACCAATAATAATAATAATAATAATAATAATAATAATAATAATAATAATAATAATAATAATAATAATAATAATAATAATAATAATAATAATAAGAAGAAGAAGAAGAAGAAGAAGAAGAAGAAGAAAATATGATCGTTAAAATAATGACTAAAATTGTTTTAACGAATACTTTAAATAAGTAACTAACTAACTCTATGGCCTATGGAACCTGCAGGTTCAATGCTACGCTCACAAAATCTCACCATTGAGCTCTGTCCTGAGCCAACTGGATCTGTTTCTACTTTGTATTCCTATTTCTGAGAGATCATCTTAATATTGTCCTCTCATCTGCGCCTAGGTCTTCCTAATGATCGTTTTCCGATTGGATTTCCAAATAAAATTTTGAAAACATTCTTTCTTTCCTCCATTCTGCCCACGTGACCTGCCCACCTGGACCTCCTAGATTTGATGATCCTAACAATGTTTGATAAGCGGTACAAATTATGCAGTTCTTCGTTATGAAGTTTCCACCAGTATCAATTCCCGTTTTTCTTGGGGCCGAATAGGGGCCGCGGTGGCTCAGTGGTAGAGCGTTGACCTCTGGTGCTTGGGGTTCCGGGTTCAGCCCCAGCCAAGTGAACTTTGCGCTGGACAAACACCGTGTGCGTGGGTTTTCTCGGGGTTCTCCCGTTTCCTCCCACTTTCTTCATTCCACCATTTCATTCATTACTCATCATCACCGTCTCTTTTAGCCTAACCGGCATAACCGTGGGACGTAAAACCAAAGATTTCATTTCATTTCATTTTCTTGGGTCCGAATATTCGTCTCGGGATTTTATTCTCAAATATTTTCACTCTGTGTTCTTCTCTCAGTATAAGCGACCATATTTCACAACCATACAGCACAGTAAGGATGATTATCGTTTCATATATTTTAATCTTCAAATTCCTCGACAGAATTCACGACAACGAAAGATTTTGAACTGAATAATATAACGAATTCCCTGCTTTCAGTCGACATTTAATTTGTATGTGGATATGATTTTGGTCTGTTAATATTGATCCTAGATATTTGAATTTATCCACTTAGTCGAAAGTATTGATATTTTGACGCATCCATAATTTGCAGGATTACGATCTCGGCAGATTTCCATTTTCGTATTTAGTTTTCTCTGCATTTTCTTCTTCGTTCTTAAAATATGAATAACCTGCTCTTTTACTTAGAATGTATTAGACTGAAACTGGTCCGAAACCAGCCACAGAGGTTTGGGGGGAAGGGGGATGAATATGTTGTGATGAGACAAGTCATTAAAAATTCTGTTACAAATATCTAAATTGTGTTTTGTATTAATAATGGTATTTTGTATTGAGGTCTGGAGGGACCACGGAATTTTAGGGGGCAGGCCCCCATAGCCTCTCTCTGGTTACAGGCCTGGACTGAAATACAGAGCCGTATATTGAGCTCTCTTTTGTATATATAATGATTGCCGATCATGTGTTACTTCTCCATATCAAGTCATTGCACTCGGTATAGGTTGTATGTTAAGACTTTCACTCTTACGTGTTATTTAGCGTCATACGTCCATTCACACTTATGTATTATCATTTATCAACGACTTTTTTGTAATAGAAATTCTGCCAGTTTTTAAAATCATGACATCATAAGTTAAAAATAATTTCGAATTTTAATTTTATAACTTGTAATCTCTAATCAAATAGATTGTTTTCATTGTTTCATTACATTACGTAAATGTAACAAAAACATTAACCGATAATTTACGTAAACACTAAATACGCTTAAGTACATAGAAAATAATGTACTAAATGAGTGGCACCTCAAATCAACCACTCACAATTATTTCGTATTGATCTTTGACAAAGAGACAGGGTCGGCCTTAGGAGATGCGCGGCCCGATTGGGAATATTTTGCGGGGCCCCAGGTTTACAATTAACTTGCAAACTGTCCCCGCTGTTCTAGTAGTTATATCAATTCCCCTTTATAATGTTTTTCTATCTGCAAAATGTTCTGTTGAAAATGCTCACCCTGTTCATTGCTTATAGCAGCTAATTTTTCAGAGAAATAGCTCAAATGGAAATGCAGACAGTGAATTAATTTTAAAATACATATTTCACCTTTGTGCCTCACAGGTTTTCAAGAAGGTTCTGCACTAGTATTTCGTAGTTTTCTTCTCTTACAAGTAAACCTATCGATGTCGAAATCTAGTTTCTTGAGCAAACTTGGCACAGAAGTGTGGAATATCAAGAAACGAACGTAAGTAAAATTTGAAGCGATCCCGTCCACAAAGACGGCCGCAGTGGCTAAAATCCTGATTGATCAGAATGTGCCTATAAAAATGTGTTTCAAGTTTGAAACTTTCGTTTTACTTCTAAAACGGGTAAAGGCATGGAAAACAAAAACATATTAACTGACACCAGGAAGAAGTAGGCATCTATTTGAGGGTATGCTTATCATGGCCGTCATCTTGAAGTTGGCCATCTTGTATCTCGCTCGACTTTTCTTTTTAAAATAGGAAGGGGGTCATGTAATATATAAAATTGGGCTAGAATTTTACGAGAAATACAATGGTTTCCGTAAGTTTATATTTGTAAGACATTATGAAATGCACATTGATATGAACTCGTTGGTTGAAAGATTTCTTAACAGCTGTATCTTTTTAAAAATAATTCAAGTCAGGAAAACCTAATGTACGCTATGAGAGCATCGTAGGTAGCTACTTATGAAAGGTATAATCACCTTGAAATCGTTATCGACTGCAGACAAAATGAAATGGTGAAGAGACGACCACAAACCTTAAGGAACTAATGGAAGATGGATGACATATAAGCAGGCACCTATTCAGTACGCACTAGTATACATTCCGTTTTCCTGAATTGATTTTTTTTTTTTTTTTTTTTTGTTTTTTAATTCTTCCACGGGATTTTTCGCAGGAGAGGGCAAAGTTTGTCTTCAGGTCTTATATTTTTAATATAGCTATAATAAGAGAAAGGATTTGCAAAGAAATCGCACTGAGGCTCATTTATTTGATATCATCTCGGTATTCACGGTAGCATCTATTACATAATATAATCAGTAAGAATACCAGAAACTTCTATTAGTGGGGTGTTCAAAATAAAAGCGGTGTGCACTCAGAATAATGATATAGAATACATCTTTACACAAACTAATATAAATAAATAAATAAATAATATATATATATATATATATATATATATATATATATATATATATATATATATATATATATATATATATATATATATATATATATATATATATATATATATATATATATATAAGAAGCCAATGTAAAAAAAAATAAAATAAAATGGTGGTTCAAGTTTTTTCTTGGGTGGGTCTATTGAATGAGGAGATTCTTCTCTGAAAGATTGCTCTTCGAAAATAGTACAGTTTGTGTGTCAACATACTAAACAAATGTGTACAAAAACTTATTTTCCAAGAATTTAGACCCTCAGCTAGATTTAAGCAGCTTATATTAAGTGAAATTTCCTTTTGTATTTCAAGTAATTTTTTCTTCTTCTTCTTCTTCTTCTTCTTCATCATCATCATCATCATCATCATCATATTATTATTATTATTATTATTATTATTATTATTATTATTATTATTATTATTATTATTATTATTATTATTATTATTATTGTCGATGGATATCAATATATCCCTTCAATCTCAGTATATCAGTTTGCAATTCCAGTGCAACTAGCTCTTTTATCTTTATTCCTTGATTTTCCTTTTACATCTGTTAAAAAATTGAAAGTAAAAACTTGCTTCCATCTTCAGTGGTAAGGAACTTGTTTGTAACAAAGTCAAGACTAGCTTTTATTTCAAAACTGTGATGACTAACTAAATAAAATACGTATTCGCCGCTGTTCTAGAATTGACTTATTGTATTTGACAACAACCAAACAATTAATGCTGGGATTTGCTTGACCATTTGCTGTATCACTGTCCATGTGATCTTAAACTAATGCGACCTAAACATGATTTATGAATGTTGTATTCAAGTAGAAGGTCAGCTTAGTAAATTTATAAATGTAATCAAGAAAGTTCTGTCGCTTTTTTACCCACCACCTTCGAACATCGATATGTCACCTAAGGTGTACCTGGAAGATCAAAAAAAAAAAAATCCCCTTCAGCATCGACGACCTCCTACCAATGTTCTAGAAGGCCATGAATCCCATCGCGGTAGAACTTGGTGGACCGTAAAGCGAAGAAGGTATCAGTGCATTTTCCGCCTCTACTAGGGATTTGAACTGCCAACCTCTAAGGTGATTTTCCAAGGATTGGAACAGGTGATAATCGGACGGTGCAATGTCCGGGGAGTATGGCTGATGCAATCGTGTTTTCCATCCAAAGCGTAGAATGGTGTCTCGGGTCATCCTAGCCACATGGCATGGGGCATAACATTGTCCTGTAACAGGGAGGCCCCTTTGCGATTCAGAAGTGCTGGCTCCAGAGTATTGAGTTGTTCTTCAACACGGCTCAATTGCTGACAGTACATAGTTGCATTGATGCTGATGCTCTGACCAGGTGGTAGCAGTTCCCGATGCATGATGCCGCGAGCAATCCACAAACACAGAGGAGGACCTTCTTCAGGTGCAGTGTTAGTTTCGGCTGTTTTGGAACCAGGTCAAGGGATGCTTACCAATGATGACGGCGCCGTGAAGCTTGGTACAGGACCCACTTCTCATCACATGTCAACATTCTGTCCAGAAATGACTCCTCCTTCAGACGAGACAACAAAGAAACGCAGGTGTCTGCTCGCGTTGCCTTCAGGCCCGGAGTCAAATCATGTGGGACCCATCGACGCAACTTGTAGTGCTTCCCAAGTTAATGGAGGTGCTGCCGAATGGTTTCTCTACTCATAGTGAATTGTAGTCCCAGTTCCTCACATGTCTCGCCACTGTTCGCTTCAATTGCTGCCTGAAGATCTTCATTTTCTACATGCGTTGGTCTTCAGGCACGTGATTCGTCACCGTCTTTAAAGTTGTTAAACCACTGCTGCACTGTCCACGTAGTCACAACACTCTCACCAAAGGCCTTGCATATCTTTCGCCCCGCTGCAGCGGCGTTTGACCCCAGTTTGAACTCGTACAGCATACACGCCCTTATGACGGTCTGTTGAGGTCCTATGTTCACTCTGTCCTGACGCAAGTTCACGGTGTAACTGAACTGCTACAACCAGGTAGTATGTTGGATATACCCACACCAACAACTGACCTTCGCCCTTTGTCCATTTGCATTCAACTCACGGTGTGAGAGCCAATTAAACACAGACCTTCACAAAAAGCGACAGAACTTTTTTGGTTACCTTATAACTACCATCACCATGAAGTCTGTTTCCAACAAGAAATATTTATTTTAAGTAATATAGTTATGGCAGATTTTGTCGCCCCTCGATACTTGCCGACACATGCAAATGCACGTGTTGCACATATGGTAGACCTGGTTCTATTGTTATCTCATTATTTGCAGATACGGATAGATATGCTATAAATGCGGATAAGATGTTCTATATTAATTTGATATTTCTTTTATATTCAATGGACTTCTCAAATATCTAAGTAACATGTACATTAAAACATGTAGTCTACTTATACATATTATCTTTGAAAGAAGAATTAAAAAAAAAAACAACGTGTAATTCAAATCGCTTAAAAGGCTCTTTCCATAAATAAATTTGGGAAAATGCAAGCAATACCTCTTGTTCTAAAACTACCTGAAGGCTTGAAAATGTTCAGATCAGTCTATTAACCGTCAGAAAATATGTGCTCCAAAGATGTGTCAAGAAAGCAAAGACTAAAAAAGGTTCTTAAATTCATCCATCGCTTCCAGGCTTAATTTCAGCCGTGACGCCATTTTTTGTCTGAGCTGAGCTAACAAAGCAAAAGCTGGAATGCTTTAAATAATGCTGAGTGAGGGTTGAGTTAAATGGATTTCGGTACAAGCAACAGGTATACTGGTTGATAAACGAGGTGAAGGAACCCGGAAGTCTGTTATGAAAGATCAGGAATTGAAAAAAAAAAAAAAAACTTGTGCGCTCGAGTTCTCACGCCTACCTGTCCGCGAGCACGAAGTATAGGATAGTTCAAGGATACCAACCCTTGCTTTTAACTATCAAGACTCGCATCTCGTACAGTATTTCATTAAAAATCCAATATAATATAAACCTACTGAACCTAACGTTATGTATACACGCAGATGCTTCCAAGTGGCAGTATGGGCATTTTTTTTTTTTTTCGTTGCTCTGCTTCTTTCATATTGACCCTAGAATTCGACTGAAATCCAAGTCTTACACCCAGACCCAGTCTTACAAAAGTGCACCCAGAAGTTTTTGTTGGGAGGGCTCCTACTTTTTTTTTCTGGGGCGGGGGGTCCAATACGTCTATGTGATATAAAACTTGTTATTCTGCACCCGAAAAGACGATAGGTAATTGTTAATTACTTCTCCACATGTATTCTCTGAAAATCTGATAGGACTAGATTTTTATATATATATATATATATATATATATATATATATATATATATATATATATATATATATATATATATATATATATATATATATATATATATATATAAGGTAAAGAACCCGGCTCAGAAAATCAAATCTTTAGTCTACATCAGTCATTTCTCTGTTAAGGAAGTATAGTTACGTTAAAGAACGTGTACAAATGTTAGTCGAGTTACGAAGTTTTAGGGAAAGGGGGTTCGGACCAAGGGCGCCGATTTTTCTGTAAATTTGGGAGGGGGGCCCATTCAGTTGTAGAAGGTATCTATATGAGGATTTTGAAACAAATTGCATTCAAATTATGCCAAATATTGTATATTTATAAATACAATAGGGGACCCACATTAGCTTTGGGGTGCCCGGGCCCCCCAGGATCGACGCCCTTGGTTCGGACCCGGTGGATTCCTCCGTGGGTGTTCCCCTGCTCACACGAAATTCGAACATCTATGGGCATCTCCTGTCGATGTTTTCAAAATTTACTTATAATATGTAACAAAAATGTTAATGAAAAAAATCGCAACTGGTTCTGGATTCGAGATGAATTCAGTCCACAAGGGAATCAAGATTACTTTTCGGTCATTTGAAGCTGCTTTCAGTGCTTAAAAGATTCATACCAGACATTGTCAATAGCACTAATAATAATAATAATAATAATAATAATAATAATAATAATAATAATAATAATAATAATAATAATAATAATAGTGTTAACTTTTTCATGTATTTAAACGGTTTGTACAAACTTTGTCTCTTTTTCTCACAACGTTGGTAATTGGACTTGACTCCCTTACAAACTTTGTCTCGTTTCTCACAACGTTGGTAATTGGACTTGACTCCCTTACAAACTTTGTCTCTTTTTCTCACAACGTTGGTAATTGGACTTGACTCCCTTACAAACTTTGTCTCTTTTTCTCACAACGTTGGTAATTGGACTTGACTCCCTTACAAACTTTGTCTCTTTTTCTCATAACGTTGGTAATTGGACTTGACTCTCTTACAAACTTTGTCTCTTTTTCTCATAACGTTGGTAATTGGATTTGATTTCCTTGTACTCTGAATGACCCATATATCGATTACAATGCAAAGCCTACAATAATACTAATGTGACTTCTTTAATACATTATCTATTAGTCCATATGTCCATTAATAGTAAATTTTATTATGATGGGTATAAACCATTCTATCAAAATTGGACTATTTTTCGAAATCAGCAATAAAAACTTAAAAAGATTGCATGCTGGTGTCAAAATTGAACGATTACCAAGTATCTCGTTGACTTTATTTAGATTTTGTTAATGCTATTTAGACGATTTGAGGGACAGGTGCACGCACCCACGCGGGTCCACCGGGCCCAGACCAACCCCTAAAACTTCCTAACTCATTACTGCTGTACACTTTCTGAGTAAAACTATATTTGTTAAACAGGGAAATGAATTGGTGTAGCATGAAAAGTTGATCTTACACTTCATCTGTACTCTTTCCCTTATATAAATAACCTCGTTCTAGTTTGTTTTTGTTTTTTTTTTCTGAAAATATAGGTGAAAGTATTTTACAATTTTTGGCGTTCATCCATCCCGTGAAGTGTTTGAGGAACCACTTGAATTAAATGTTTTCCAAACTGCTGTTTAGAAAGTATGAGAATAGCAGTGATGCAATCGTAGAATTTTTGGTACTACGCTCGAGCGTTTTCAAAAATATAGCATACATAACAGAGATGGAGTGGGTCGTGGGTCAAAAGGACGTAACTCACTGTGACCCACTACGACCCACCGACCTAGTCTCCTCAGTGCATTGTAGACAACATCTTCTGAACACTGGTGAATTTTTCTACGTTTTTTTGGCACAGTCTCCATTTTTCTTCCTTTTTTTTAATTGTTGGTATTTACTTACCTGAGAAGGACTTCAGGCACTTTTTGATATTGATATTTGTAATTGTAATAATAGCAATAGGTAATAATAGCTACTTGGGTTTCGAGACAGTCGAATTTTATACTTGTTTTTTCCTTTACGTTGGCCTGCTTCGCCTTGACTTGAGATTTTCAAATTTCATCCTATTTTCAACTTGAAAGTTTCTGGATTCAACAAGGAAATAATTATATATAATAATTAAATTGAATCTCATCGTAATTTGGCCCATGACAAACTTTCCCATTTTATATCGTAAAAGCCAGATTCGCCGTTATTGTAACAGAACAGTGCTTGAGCGATTGACCGTAGAAATTCAAACTCCGATCAGTAATAGTTTCACAGCCTTGTTTTATTACAAGTGTCAACTCTTTAGTCAGTGGAGAAGAGGGCGTGGATCATGGGTCAGAGTTGATGATGATGGGATTTGGGAGGGGGGTGGATCATGGTGGTTCAGAGTGGATCATGGTAAAGTTTTCATTGATCCACGCCATCTCTAGTGCAATCTCATCGTAATTTGGCCCATGACAAACTTTCCCATTTTATATCGTAAAAGCCAGATTCGCCGTTATTGTAACAGAACAGTGCTTGAGCGATTGACCGTAGAAATTCAAACTCCGATCAGTAATAGTTTCACAGCCTTGTTTTATTACAAGTGTCAACTCTTTAGTCAGTGGAGAAGAGGGCGTGGATCATGGGTCAGAGTTGATGATGATGGGATTTGGGAGGGGGGTGGATCATGGTGGTTCAGAGTGGATCATGGTAAAGTTTTCATTGATCCACGCCATCTCTAGTGCACCCACACCCATAATACTTGATCTTCCATAAATTTAAGATCAGTATACGCTAAACTATAAAAATATTAGGTGGGTATACGCCGTATACTTCCATGGAGTGATGATTTCAGACGATTTCTCCAGGAGGAATTTCAATACACAATGGGTTAAAGTAATACTTCGAAAATATTGTTAACCCTTATTGAGCATGATCGGAGATTTGCTCCGAGAAGAATTTCGTAGTTCTGAGAGCAGGGAAATTCCCCCGAACCACCCCCTGAAATCATCACTACTCCCGTGGACGCTCTATTACAACCCTGGATATTGGTGACGGAAGCCGACCGACGTGAAGAAAGTCTTCATCGGTCATAGGCCTTCCTAGGTTGTAACGCCAGTGAATTAAGTGTCAGTTCTATTACTATTATTTCACCAAAATATTTTAAATGTGTGTAGTTTGCTGGAAAGTTTGTCCTATGGTAACAAGGGGGCTTTGCCCTAATACAAGGCCAGCACGTAAATTTCCAAACTTCTCCACGCACAATAGCAATATAGAAAAATCTTTCGCGGCTAAAGGCTGAGGAAAATGCTTAAATAGCTCTTTCACCTGAAGATGGCACTACAGTTGTCATGAAGAATACCTTAATTTTCGTGTCTTTTTGTTAAGCAAAGTTCAACGACCAACATGATTTAAACACCATTTAATAGACCCTAATTTCGTTCAAAGCGACAATTCACAGGAAAAAAAATACACTCTCGTCAGGATTTAAATTACTTCAAAACGTGTCACAACTTAATTTTTGAAATGCTTCCATAGAAGCTAAACCTTCGACTACCTGACTTTCGTGTCAAAGAAATGTCTCATAATATTTGGGTGCTCTTCCTTTACCTTTGTTAACCGATGGTATTGCTACTCTTAACAGCTGTCCAAAGTTATAAAGACACAGTTTTATTGCTGCGTCTTATTGCAGGTTACAGGGAATCTTTTTGACTGATGCCGTAGGTATTGGAAAATGTTTGTTAATCACTCAGATATTCCCTCTTACACTTATATACTCTCTGTTTCTTTCTTTTTATGAAGGTCAACATAGTTGGTAAATACACACACATGGGTTATAATTAGATATCGAGTTTTTCGGTTCTAAAAAAGTATGTTTTAGGTGCCTAAAATAGGCACCAAAAATACTAAATTAGGCATTAAAAATGAAAGAATAGTTTCTTATAAAAGATACTCGTTTTTGAATGGAATGATGCATTAAGATCTGAATTCAAACTTTAAGATACAGAAATGCACGCACACACGTCATGTTACCTTACATTTTAAAGTTTTAAATATTGAAATATTGCTGGAATTAAGGATTATTAATAAAACTATATGTTTGTAGATAAATGTTCAGTACAAAACACACATTTACATTTCTGCACCACATAAGCCGTAATTGACCTAACAGTAAATAACAAGCACATTTTTCAGGTTTTCTATACTGAAACGATGGCGTTTGTTCGTGTTGGTGTGGATGAGCTTGTACGCAGAGAATGAAAGTTCCACATGAACTGACGTGATGGGGGCAAATTTACACTTAGCTATATGTTCGATTGTTATTTCGCATTCGTACACTTTGTTTCCCAACCAAAATATCTGCTGCTACACACAAACTCTTGAGCCCCAATTCTTTCCCAACACACTTTCAAGTTTTACCTTCACTTTATCTCCAACTTCACCGGGCACTTGCAAAACTTTTTGCTTCACTTCTTGAATAAGCTCAATATTCTTAGAGAGTGGTATTCCCGAGGCCTCTAATTCTGAAATAATCCGAAGAAGAAATGTGTAGTGCGAATGGATATATGCGAAATCAGAAGGGATAGAAGAATTATTCACCAACTCTTTGGCACCACTAACGCTATAAGCATCTTCCACTTTTTTTTTTTTTTTTTTTTTGGTTTTCTCGTGTTTAACCTTTCAAAAATTTTCACATGTTTATTTTATACAAAATGGGCAAAAATAGTATCTAACGTTCAATTAGGCATTTTTAGGCAAAATAAAACTTGGTGCTACTGCTTTAATTTGTCATAAAACCTTCATAAACGACTTTATTTTTTATTCTGAGCTAAGGAAAAAATAGTTTTTTATCTAAATATCCGATGTCTAGTTATAATACAAATAAAAAAACACGTAGGTAGGGGAGTCCATATGCTGGATTTCAAGAAAGGAAGGTTTGATTTTTAAGAAGCCTTATTTTATATATGATTTCTACTTTACAGACTGTAACTGAATACATGAATAAATAATTGAATTTGGAATTACCACGAAGTACAATAGCACTTATTGTTATAACTAGTATGCGGAAGTTTATCAAAAATGTTTTTCCCTGGTATCGCGAAAACGATGCCCATCAAATACACACAGTATTATGTTTCGTTCTGGAAAAAAAAATGGTAATTTTAAAGTGTGTAGACCATATTTTCCCATATTTTGCCATTTTTCAGCGTTTTGGTCATTTGTGTTTTCGACTTTATATAATTTTTAATCATTTTTTTCTGTTTCGGTGATTTTTTCGTCGTTTTTTTTTACGTTTTAGTATTTTTAAAATTATTTTTGCTGTTCTTTTGATTTTGTCAAAATTCTTGAGGTGAACACATTTTCTTGTAAGATAGCAATTTACAAGCAAAAGAAAAATAATCTATCTCTGGTTTTATATTGTCAAGATAATGGCGGCGTGCACGTAAGTGGAAAAGCATTTTCATTAAATATTTCAAAAATTAATTTGTGTATTCTTTTTTTTTTTTTTTTTTTTTTTAATTGTTTCTGTCGTTTAAACTTGTTACTTTTTGGACGGTCTGTATCTTGGCGGAAAGAGGTAATGTGTCTAAGAGGTCCCCCTTCCCCGAATGTATTCCTGAGTTTCACTTTCCGATTTTTCATATGCAATTTGTTAATTGTAAACAATAATTACACGATTGACGTGGAGGCATTATTTCTTTATCTTTGCAGTAACGCGTGGAACATGAAAATATGCCATGCTAAATAGTACGCCGAGGTATTGGAAAACAAAGTTGCCAACTCAACAAAACAAAATTATCGATTTTCATTTCTAAAATTATCGTATATTACAAAAAAAAAAAAAAAAAAAAAAGTGTTCATTATGCACGTAATAATTGTAGAAATAAGTATGATAGTGCTAATAGCACTAGCCAACAAAATTTTACTTTTTTTCTGTAACAGGCATGGGAACAGCTAATCTTCATGTTTTCGGGTGTCCTGATAACGAAAATGTTAATGAAAATGCAAGATTAGCTCTCGTTTTGAAGTTATGATAATTTACGTTATTGCCTATATAGGTTTATACATGTATTTACCTTGTTGCTATTTCTCGGAGAAAGGTCACTGAAGGCGCAACCGCTTTGCCTGGCGTTTGTAGTTTTCTGATTAGTATCCAGCAGTAATCGGCTAACATTGATGCACTCCGCTCTCCCTGGTATCTCATTTCTTGTCCAAAATTTGCTGGTGTAAGCCAAGGTGACCAGACGTCCCGTTTTAGCCGGGACAGTCCCTTTTTTCAACCGTTGTCCCGTTTTTTTTCTGATTCTCAAACGGGACGCCTAAATGTCCTGTTTTTAAGCAAAAATGACCCAGGTGTCCCGTAATTATTATTCAAAATATAAATGTTCAATGCAAATTCTACACTTTTCCGTATCAACACTCATTGGGAAGGTTCAGTCGTGTATGGAACTTCTGAATGTTCAAATCGGAATTCAGTGTTCTGTGGTTTAAGTGGGAATTGAATGGGAATTCTGAGTGTTCAAGTAGTTAGAAGCATTGTTGGGTAGTACTTAAATTAGAAACACTGTGTTATCTCTCTTACTTGTGTATTTTATAAATTGAAAACACTACTGAGTTAAAATGCAATCTGAAAGTCAGGCATTTACTTCACCCCCTCGTCGATTCGTATGCGACCCGTTTTTGCAATTAAAAACTCTGGATACCTTGGTGTAAGCGTTCCCCCGTGTTTGTCGCTTACAGCACCAAAGTTGACAGGAAAGAAGTCAGGATATGTCAAAGAAGACCATTTCTTCTTGGAAATACCATGTGTTTATAAAGTTGTTATACAAAAGTACCAATCATTCACATAGTTTGACGGTTCTCTCCAAATCATGGGTATAGCAAAGCCCATGGAAGAACTTTGATTCAACCACGAATGAAGATTTGAGACACAAGATATGCAACATACATGAGGAGCCCAGGGCTTGCACTGGTCCCCGATTTCACAGCCAAAATACAATATGTACGCCTTCCTAATATATGGCGTTATTGTTCCACTTTGCGAATTCAATGTAGCCTGTGCGCAAATGTCGCAAATATTGTCAATGCTGTTTACGCATTTGCGAAGCATATTGAATCAAAGGAATTACAATGACCGCACGCACTAACTACATTTCAGTAACACATTCTTCCAGTATACGAACAGATAAAAACAGCTTGTAACAGAAGATAAAATAAAATCTAAGTTTTACGTCCCACGTTTATGTTGACTAGGCTAAAGGAGGCGGTGATGATTAGAAATGAATACAACTGTTGGAAATAAAAAGTGTGAGCAAACGGGAGAACCCCCAAGAGAACCCACGCACACGGTGTTTGTCCACCACAAAGCTCACTTGGCGCGAGCTGGGATCGAACCAAGGACCAGCTTGTAACAGACTGAAACTACGCTTAAATGAAACATGCACAACTCTTCCCTTCCTCTTATCCATCCCCCCTACGAGTCCGGGCTAAAAATAGCGACAAAATACACACAGCTATTGTTACAGCAGCCTGAAGAAAACTTAGTCCACCATCAGCGGGATATCGAAGTCTATATGGGAAGGGATTGACAATGAATGCTAATAAAATGTACTAATTATAATTGAATGCACCACCCCCTTTAACTTGGAAACGAGAGCTAGTTCGAGTTTTTCGTTGTCGTTTTCGTTATCAGCATGGTCAATATAGTTAACAAACATTTATTTCATTCCAGTTACATTTTCACTGTTTGTTAGTGTAATAGCAATCAGTAACGTAGCGTGGTATTCCGAAATGGGGATGCCAAAGTTAGTCACTTGTCTGATATAATACAATACAATGCAATATATGTTCAATGCGTATTCTCCTTAACAAGTGAAAAGATTTACTATGCAGCAAATGTTGTTTCGATGACTCATGTTTTATAGCTTTCTTCATGAAATTACCCAAATCAGAAATACCGTTTGAACACCACTCCGACTCCTTTCCCTCAAACATAATGCAGACGAAACATAACATTTTATTCCCTACAGAACACCCAGAAAGCCACAAAAAAACATACCACGAAGACTGAAATATTCGCGACTGATTGCTTGTTGTCGTTTTTATGGAAAGCTTTGGGGTAGGTCATCTCCCTTTCAGAGAGCAACGCTGCTCGTAAGTCAACCGAAATATGGTAGTTGTTTAAAAAAATCAATTAAATTTGTGTCTGGTACTGTTATCATAGTCATCATTTGCTGAAAGTTAGTAAGGTACTATACCTTGTTGCAGCCAAACACTTTCCACAGCTTTGTCTCTTAGTTATAAATGCAATTTTCTTCACACTACAGTAAAACAATAAAACAAATATTCATTTCAAATCACAACACAAAAGAAACTTTATACCGCCAATTTTTCTTGACTACCAACGATCAATGTTGCTAATCAAAAGCATAAATCTAGTACAGAACGCAAGGGCATAGCCAGGGAGAGGTGAGCCAATAATTTATCACAAAAAAGGATTGTAAAACCATGTTCATGAAACAACTTGCAGAAGCTTTATATTTAGCACGGCATAATTTGCAACCATCCCATACGATTACACAACACAAATAGAAGATTAACAAGCTGAGTCTGCTCATTAAGACCCGCAACCAGCCATTAAAGTTTAGGAAAGAGGCACAAATATGCTAGGGGGTCCATTCGTCACAATTCTGGATCTCTTTTATCAATAACTACTCTTAATAATTAGGAGGCCAAAACATTTAGGGGGCAAGGCTCCCCTAATTGCACGCCTGGTAGGGCATACAGAAGCAAATGCGTAGATTACGTTAGAAGCCAATGGGCAATTGTCTCAGCTCCTTTTCTGCCTCTAGCATTGTGACGAGAAAAACCGGCCCCACTTTTGTATGAATATTATTTTCAGTATAATTTCTTTTATTTCTCTCTCGTGGGCAGCTTCTATCTCCGCATACCATACTTCAATCTCGTTTTCTTTTTTATGTCACCCCTTGAAATTTGTCATCTTGGGTCCGGACCTCAGATGCCCGTTCGTGAATATGGGCCTGAGTGTATATATCATTTTAAGATACAAATAGAAAGCATTTAAAGCAACTCTGGGGGCCTATTTCTGTGTGTCTACTTCATTGTCAGATATCCAGATACGGAAGAGCCCAAGTACATTTTGTGAAGGGCGGAGGGTGGCCTACCAGATCGGTGACCGTGACTCTACAGAATGCATTATAGTTATGCTTGTGTATGTGAGCCCTCTCAAAGAGTATCTGGCTACACTCTGGAGCATGATATGTATTTGTGATGTAGATTATTAGTTTGCCTTTAATTACGATTACAATTACGATGCATTTAATTACTATTAAAGCATAACTATTTTTATACCATCACGTACATAAGCGACATGCTTCATAATGGCGTTGAACTAACTATTTATGTTTTGTTCTATTTCCTTGACAGCGCTCGTACGTTCTATACAGAAACCATAGCTTAGTTCAAATTATATAGAGTTGGCAGTACTTGAGCATACGCCAGCTTATATCTAAAGCAAATGTTGGGTTGCAAGGGATGACGGCGAGTAAGAAAAGAAGTAGTTGGGCATGCGCATTCGACAGAAAGCAGACGAAAACCTCGATGCTTGCAGTAGGCCTGGATGCCCAAGGAACATAGCATACGACAAGAGGAAAGACAGAAAATGTGCATCTGAGTATGCGCATGCGTAGGTTCCGCTTGACAAAGTAAAGCGAGAGAGCGCATCCAGAAGATTGCAGTGGAAATAATTGTGGTAATTATAAGCAATTTATAAATATAATGAAATACATACTTTTTCTTATTAATAGGGGATGCCGGGCATACAGGCGTTCCCTTACGCTACGCCGCTGATAGCAATAATATATAATAATCTTATCTAGTAATCTTCACTTTCGAACTGCAAATTGACGTCACTCTCCTCAGCAATTTAAAAAAAAAATCTTATTAGTACTATTCTGAACAACAACAATATTTCCACCCCCTCGTAAATGTAATCGAATTTAAAGAACGGACGTAAGGTTGCCATTTGCCAATTTGTAAATCGTTATTGATTTATTTTAGCGGGGAATGACTGTTAAAAACCTAAGTGTGTGTGTCTCTGTGTGTTTTATAATTATTTAATGCACTTCCACAATTTATTTAACGTTCAAAAACTGCCCCCCCCACAAAAAAAAGTTTGCGTTCTGAAATTATCGTATATTCACCCATTATAATAAGCGCATTATCGTATACTGTATTGTATTAAGGCTTAAATTATCATATATCACGATGAATAATCGTATCGTTTTGGTTAGCCTGTTGGAAACAAGTGTATTTTACGCTAAATATTTTGCTTCATTTGTCTTAATCTTTAATTGAATTGTTTAAGTTTATATTTTATTTTATTTTATTTTTAAAATGAAACGTACATATTTTAACTGAAGAAGCTACCTTATTTTTCTGGTATTACGGATACGACCTCCATCATTTGGTACGTTGGTTGTATGCGCTTTAAGTTACAGTTACAAATTTAATCGTCATTTGCACAATTTTTAGGTCATTTTTCATAATTTTTAGATCATTTTTTCATGTTTTTAAGAGCATTAACTTTTTAGCTATAACATAGAAATATGCAAAATATACGAACAACAAATTAAAAGAAACTTAAAGATATACAGTAGCGTAGAGTGAGGACAACTGGGGCGACAGGTCAACTGTGATATTGGTTGCTGGTACCAAATTTCACAAAATTAAATCCCCACGTTAAGCGGGTTTGCATATCCAGGCTCCTAACTATGAAAACATTTACGCTCACTCCAACCTCAATCATTTCACGAATTCAACCTGTTTTACATATGTTATTAGGACATAATATCGATTGTGGTTTATTCTAAAAACACTTTTATACATTGCAAGAGCTGTAACGTCCAAATATTTACTGAGAACTCATAGTCGTATCGGAATAAACAAAAGCGAGTATGGAACAGTAAACTGCTTTCACAAAAGGCAAAAGAACATGTACAAAGGCATACAAAACGGTCGAGTGGTTTGGGTCGATACACTATCAATCACATGTTTGTGTGTTCAAACCCGGTAGCAAGTTGTTTCTTTTTTAAGTGTCTTCCTATTTTCATCCGGAGGCTGAAAATATTTCTTTGAGTAACTCATTGAAAACTTCTTTTGTTTCAAATTCGATTAGAACGGAACATTATATGAATTGCGAATCTTAAATCCATAGCTAAAAAAATGAAGTATACTCACTACTTCATTATCCTCTGATTTGTAACGAAAAACTATTTATAAACAGTGGTGACTTCAGAAAATTATCCTCGGGGGCAATTTCAATATGCGGGTGGAGGGCAAACATTGGTAGTCCACATTGAGCACGATCGAATATATGGTCCTGAAGGCGGAAATTTCTTAGCTCGAAAGGGGTCTCAAATTCTTCGTCAAATCACGTCTTGAAAGTATCATTGCTTAAAAGCTTTTCCTAGCAAATATAATATTACACTTGTTTCTCGTTCTACATTTAGAATTGGTAAAATCATAACTTACAGAGGATTATAATAAAAGCATAAAAATTACAATACCAATCATGTATAAATTATCCTGTAAGTTACCAACTTTGGGTCAGATTAAAACTCAAATATTTGTTTTCGGATTGCACTTAGAAGTAAGTCCTCTCTATATAATCCTGATTGGAAAACCAAGTATAACTCTAATTAATTAATCAATATTTATACAAATATTTTTTATTTTACTATTTTTACTATTCAATATTATATACACTTCATTTCCAAAATCAAAATCTCGAAAATGTATATTGTACGAGTGCAGATTCGGAAATAAATGATTATTTATCATATATATTGGTCTATATTCGAAATTCTATTTAATCGAATCCGACAAGAACACAGACAGAAACATTGAGAACAGGTGAAAAAAAGAGAGAAAAAGGTGCTGTACCCGTCGGAGATTCGAACTTAGTTCGAATAGTGCTTTATAAGCCGAACGCCTTAGACCACTCGGCTATGGTAACAACTAGTGATTGTAGCAAAGGCTTTGAGTAGTAGTTCCTATTACAGAATAACGTTTTTTATTGCCTAAAATTTAAACCTAATTTACTCTTGATATAATATATCTAATAATTTATTTCATGAACACGTTTCCGTTACTTTGATGAATTATGTATGTTGTTGATATAGATTCTATTACACGTTCTTTCGTAAATATTATAGAAAGTATCAGGGTTATTTATGATCTTTCATGGAAATTGACTGGTGCATGCGCAGTACACAGACAGTTCAATTGGAAGGCGAGGAAGGAAACGCTAACACACTGTTAGAATGTTTCATCGCTGTGAAGTATAAAGAACAGCTAAAATGAATTTTACTCTTGTCATTGCGTAAAGAATCACCAGGTTAATGTTTGTCCAAGTTCTCACTGATCAACTGGACTCATGAAAAATAATTAATATTGTCATTACTGCACAATATGAAGAATAAAGAACGTAAATTACACCACATTGTTCTCGAATTCGAACCTAGCTAAGGAAGGGACAATAAACAAAATGTGATTGATTCATTCTAATTGAGATAATTCAATGAAACTAGAAATTACACAATCAAAAGGATAAACATCGTTAAAAAGGCAATAATACTTTTATCCGAGATGTAAAATAAAGTTATTAATTAACTGAAATGAAAGTAATATTGGGCATGATATAGAGTAAGAAAAAAAAAGTAAATGTATTCTCAGAAACGTTCAAAGTAAATTCACAAATACTTTTTGAAGATATACTACTCTTCCTTAACGTTTTAACGAACTAATAAGTAAACAAGCAAAGGAAAAGAATGAAGAACGAAAGTATTGCTCTTGAAAAAATATAATAAATAAATGAAACTTAAATAAATGTTTACACAAAAAATAACACACTAATACTTCGTGTAATCACCTCCAGAGTCAATAACTTCTTGAAGTCTGGAGGGGATACTAGATACAAGTCTCGAGCAATACGACGGTGTGTCACGAAAATGTTGCCACAGTTGCATAACATGATTTTGAAGAAACGTTTGGTCTCTGTCTTCACGTCTCTCTTCCCATTCTTGCACCATGTAGGCCCCGAGATGTTCAATTGGGTTCAAATCTGGGGATAGAGGGGGCCACTTAATACAAATTAACTCTGGATGTTCACTTAGCCACTCTCGTGTTTGCCGGGAAGTGTGAACAGCACTGTTGTCATGCATAAATATATATTCTTCCTGTTCGGGGAAGTTTCTTTCTAAGGACGGTAACAACGTATTTTCGAGGATATTAATGTAAACACTGCTGTTCATTCTCTCAGGCACCGCAACCAAATCTCCAGGACCAGCAGCCGTCATGTATCCCCAAAAGTGTGCTGATATTCGTCCTGAACAAGAAGTTCTGATAATATTTTGTTCAGCATACCTGGTTCCGAGCGGTCTATACAATATAACTCTGCCTTGTTGGTTAGACTTGAAAACCTTCTTGTCGGTCCAGATGACTAAGTCCCAATATGACTGAGGTTGGGTTATGTTATTCTGTGCCCATTCCATTCGTCTGGCCTTGTGAGTTTCAGTCAGTAGAGTCTTCCTAGCGGGTCTTGAACAGTGTAGACCAGCCCCCAATAATCTTCTTATTATTGTTTCGTGAGAACAATTATATTCTCTGGCTTTGTCCAAGAGGATTGACGTGTGGCGTAGAGATCTGTTCATTACTTCTGTAACTAAAGCTTGATCTTGAGCTGCAGTTGTCACTTTTGGCCTTCCACTTCTTGACCGAGATCTGAACCATTCACCACCTTCTTCATGTCGCTGAACCCATTTCTTGACCGTTTTCTTGTCACATCCCAGATCTCTAGCAATCTGAGGCACAGTTTGTCCCATTTTTGCTCGGCCTATGATTTCTCCTCTCAGAGCAACAGACAGTTCTCCACAACCTTTAGAACGAGGCATTTTCAGAACCTATTAGAAATTTGCGTTCTGGCGTGTATGACAAATGTCGGTAAAGTGCATCTTTCTGTTTCTGCTGCGCATGCACCAGTCAGTTTTCATGAAAGATCATAAATAATCCTGACAATTGTTGTAATATTTATGAACGAATACGTAATAGAACCTATATTCTCAACATCATTCGTCAAAGTAAAGAATACCGTAAACATAAAACAATTTCAACAGACTATTACATCAGGCCAAAACAGGCTTAAACTTCAGAGAATACAAAATAAATTTCACACTGTAACAAAAGATTGAACACGAAACACGCTTACTATATTTTCAACTTGTGACATTAGCCGAGTGGACTAAGGCATTCGGCTAGAGATTCTGAGGCACCATTCAACAGTAGTTCGAATCCCACCACAGTACAATTTGGTTTTACCTCTTCTTGACGTTTCTGTTTGTGGTCCTGCCGGATTCTATTAATTATAATTTCGTAATACGCTAAAATATACGTAATATTTGAAATTCTTAACCTCCCATTTTTACATTTTTCAAGCTCAGTTGAGAAGAAAGAGGGAAAATGAAAGTACAATAATTACTTAGCATTTACTGTCATTGTAATTGTGGATATTTTATTTATGAAAATGTATAATGAACTAAAAATATATTTAGTAGGTCACATGTCTCCATTTTTCGATTCTAACTTGAAAGTTACAGTTTAGGCGGTGACATATCAAAGACCCAAGGGGTTGTAACCCCTCCCATGGAAACTTTTATATTCTATTGAAATAAAAAGTGTTCCAGTTTATAATCTTGGAAAAGCAACAATCACTGTGTGTGGAGGACGATTTATTTATACTACGATTTATCACTTCCAAAGGTGTCGAAGATGTGACTGTATATTGTGCATAATCATTCAAGAAATATAACACAACGAAGGGACTTCGTAAACCCTTCACGCCACCCCAGGAGGAGGAAGTGCGTCCCGCCGTCCCTCGGTTGGGAACTACTGCTTGTGAGGGAAACATTCTAACAGTGTGTTAGCGTTTCCTTCCTCGCCTTCCAATTGAACTGTCTGTGTACTGCGCATGCGCCAGTCAATTTCCATGAAAGATCATAAATAACCCTGATACTTTCTATAATATTTACGAAAGAACGTGTAATAGAATCTATATCAACAACATACATAATTCATCAAAGTAACGAAAACGTGTTCATGAAATAAATTAATAGATATATTATATCAAAGTAAATTAGGTTTAAATTTTAGGCAATAGAAAACATTATTCTGTAATAAGAACTACTACTCGAAGCCTTTGCTACAATCACTAGTTGTTACCATAGCCGAGTGGTCTAAGGCGTTCGGCTTATAAAGCACTATTCGAACTAAGTTCGAGTCTCCGACGGGTACAGCACCTTTTTCTCTCTTTTTTCACCTGTTCTCAATGTTTCTGTCTGTGTTCTTGTCGGATTCGATTAAATAGAATTTCGAATATAGACCAATATATATGATAAATAATCATTTATTTCCGAATCTGCACTCGTACAATATACATTTTCGAGATTTTGATTTTGGAAATGAAGTGTATATAATATTGAATAGTAAAAATAGTAAAATAAAAAATATTTGTATAAATATTGATTAATTAATTAGAGTTATACTTGGTTTTCCAATCAGGATTATATAGAGAGGACTTACTTCTAAGTGCAATCCGAAAACAAATATTTGAGTTTTAATCTGACCCAAAGTTGGTAACTTACAGGATAATTTATACATGATTGGTATTGTAATTTTTATGCTTTTATTATAATCCTCTGTAAGTTATGATTTTACCAATTCTAAATGTAGAACGAGAAACAAGTGTAATATTATATTTGCTAGGAAAAGCTTTTAAGCAATGATACTTTCAAGACGTGATTTGACGAAGAATTTGAGACCCCTATCGAGCTAAGAAATTTCCGCCTTCAGGACCATATATTCGATCGTGCTCAATGTGGACTACCAATGTTTGCCCTCCACCCGCATATTGAAATTGCCCCCGAGGATAATTTTCTGAAGTCACCACTGTTTATAAATAGTTTTTCGTTACAAATCAGAGGATAATGAAGTAGTGAGTATACTTTTTTTTTTTTTTTGCTATGGATTTAAGATTCGCAATTCATACAATGTTCCGTTCTAATCGAATTTGAAACAAAAGAAGTTTTCAATGAGTTACTCAAAGAAATATTTTCAGCCTCCGGATGAAAATAGGAAGACACTTAAAAAAGAAACAACTTGCTACCGGGTTTGAACACACAAACATGTGATTGATAGTGTATCGACCCAAACCACTCGACCGTTTTGTATGCCTTTGTACATGTTCTTTTGCCTTTTGTGAAAGCAGTTTACTGTTCCATACTCGCTTTTGTTTATTCCGATACGACTATGAGTTCTCAGTAAATATTTGGACGTTACAGCTCTTGCAATGTATAAAAGTGTTTTTAGAATAAACCACAATCGATATTATGTTCTAATAACATACGTAAAACAGGTTGAATTCGTGAAATGATTGAGGTTGGAGTGAGCGTAAATGTTTTCATAGTTAGGAGCCTGGATATGCAAACCCGCTTAACGTGGGGATTTAATTTTGTGAAATTTGGTACCAGCTGGTGGAAGTAACGAGAACATTTTGCAGTATTGTGCATTCAGTGTCCGATGGTTGTTTATGGCGTGTGAGTCGTAGATTCTAACAAACACAAAGAAGAGGAAAGCCAGAAGAACATTTTTGACAGCTAAAAGTAAATTCGTTGTATCTCACTATGAATACAAATTTCCCCTTACAATATTTATGTATTCTTAAGGGGAATATCTATGTTCAACACGTGCTTTTAGGGCTCCAACACAGAGAGCCGATTCCATGCGCTATGTTAAGCGGGTTTGAGTAACGAGATGGAATGTGAAAAATGGTCTTGTGTGGTCAACTGGGGCAGTGTCTCAGTTGGTCCCACTGGATATATTTTTGTATGTAGTGTTTCTAATAGTGTAAATACCTTAATATATTCTGTTTTTGTAAACTTAATGCCAGTTAATCGTAAGGACTGTATTACAGGCATTGTTTTCCTTTAATAATCTACTTCACATTACCATACATTATGTTCATCGCGTTGTGACTAATTTAATCAACCTACCTACTATTTATTGGATGCTTCAAGTCACAAAGTTTTCAGATTAGAACTAATAACAATAAAAAGTTAAAAGCATTCTCAACATTTTTCTCATATTTTTTTTTCGGTAGGTCTAAAGATTTCTTGTACAATTTTGATCACTAAGGGTAGCAATTAAAAATGGGTCCTAAGTATGATGCCTCTTGTTTATATAGTCATATATTTAAAACTAATATTGGTTTGCATATAATGTTGATCATTTAATATAAACTCCCCGTTATTTACATGTATATTACTTTGTCCCAGTTAACCCGAATAGATGTCCCAGTTGACCTGCCAATGTGGACAAATGGAACAAAATGCACTGTCGAAGTAACTTCAACAAGTTTTTAATTAAATATTTTTCTATTGACCTCCAAAAAATGTGGACTGTTCCCAAAGGATCAATCTTTAATATGCCACGTTTGGTTTCTCAGTTGTAGTAAAATTGTAGGTTAAAAAAAGATCTGAACGAAAAATTGTCACAGTTGTCCCCACTCTACCCTACAGTGTAATTGGCTTCGGACTTTTCACTGTTGTTTTTCATATCTTGGACAGTGGTGTCATTCAAATCACTTAATAACCGGTTCTATGATTTGTATAGTTTACTTAGTAATAATATTAATATTATATGCTTATTTTATTATTATTAATTCCAACGACAATAATATCGTATTGTCAGATTCTAAACGGTATATTTCCCAGCCAGTAAAAGCCATGCCATTTCTTGATTACATAGAGAAAAGAAAAAAAAAGCGATAACTAAAATAGATATTTTTTCTGCTTATTGAGACATTGCAGCTACGCCTGTGTACATAAAAAAAAGCCCACACAAACATCAGAGGGCCTCATTCTGTGACGGTTTGCATCAGCTAAACGCGAAATTTGCGTCTCTAACAAAAAAAAATGTGGAACAAGGTGCACAAACTTATTTTCCTTACTATAGGGGAGCAAGATGGTTCAGTGGTAGAGCGCTTACCTCTGGTGTTTCCTGGTGGTCCCTGGTTCCCTCCCCGGTCAAGTAAGTTTGTGGTGGATAACATAGTCAGTGGGTTTTCTCGGCGTATTTCCGTTTCCTCCCACCTTCTCATTCCACCAATTCTTCCACCATCATTCACTTGTACAAATCATCCGCCTTCCATAGTCCAACACAGCGTTTCCCAACCTTTTTCAACTTGCGGCACACTACTGGTGTTACTTGGATTCTCGCGGCACACTTATAGATATTATTATTTGTAAATATAAAACACAGGGGTATTTTTCTGTGATTATTGATCTCCTTACAGAGAAAAAAGCTCTATCACTGGTTTTTCCCCGTGGTAAATCATTATGCTTATTTTTCATTCTAATTAAGAATAGAAAACAATTGCAATGAAATATTGGATTCAGGTTTTTAAAAATGCGCTTTCTTTTTAAAAACTGTATCCAACCTTTTACTAAGAAGGAAGATCACTAAATAACGAACGAACAAACAAATCTCTTTTACTTTTAAAATACAAATGTAGGTAATTTGTCGAAAGGATTGAATGATATTTTAAAATTTTAAGTTACGAAATAGTCTGCAATAATAAAGAAGCAATAATGGTCATAACAATGATAACAATTTTTTTCAACATTAGAAATGTACAGAACAGTAACCTGGTATGAAACTTAAAATTGTAGATTCATAGTAGAGGTTCATAGTAATGTGAAATAGAAATATACATTTTTCCCTACGTTTTGGAATTTGATTACTATAAAATTAATAAGTTTGTTTCGATTCCTCGCGGCACACCAGTGTGCCGCAGCACGCCGGTTGGAAAACGCTGGTCTTACAGGTATAATCGTGGGACTTGAAACTGAAAGATTTCATTTCATTTTTCGACTTTCTCGAAAACTTCGCATGAGGATTAAGACTCACGCATATAATTTTGTTCTGCTCGATATACCTATCGACTTGTATATGTTCCACTATGGATAAATTTTCTTCCGTTAAACACTATCAGCAAAGTACAGTCTGCAAAAATGGCCAAACGCAGTTAATACTAACATTACCCACAAGACAAGATGAGATGAGAAATAAGGCTTCCTCATCTCATCTGGCAACTTTTTTTTTTCTTGTAAAAGTCTCATCTCGTCCCGCTTCTCGAAAAGCTTTTCTTGTTTAGTTTCGATATTTTCTCGTCTCATTTTTAAAATTTATCCCTTGATTTCTTTTTTCTTTTTTTTTTTTTTTTAATTTCATCTAGAAGTTATCAGATTTTTTCCGCGCAGGAGAGCACCCACGTTGGAGGGTCCATCGGGTCCGGGCCCTCCTCAAAATTTCGTAACTCGACTAACATTTGTTGAGTTTCTTAACAGAACTATACTTGTTTAACAGAGAAATTATTGATGACAATTGTATTAATATTTGATTTTACGTTTCATCATTACTTTTTCTTTTCTTATAAAAATGATCTAGTTCTATCATTTATTCTAAAAATAATATAGGTATAGACATACCACATTGACTTGACATCTAGTTTTCCGTTCCTAGCGCTGCTATCGGCTGAAGGAATTCCACTCCCTTTCGCTAAGACTCTCTCGCTTAGCAACAGCTGAACCCTTATTGGCTCAACGCGTGGGAGAGTGTGAGCTTTAGTTCGCATTTTTGCCACGACTCAAGACATTTTGACAGCACTATAGCAGTAATTAACAATTATTGTCTTTTCGGGTGCAGAATAAGACAGGTTCAATAATACATAGACATATTGGATCTCCCCCACCAAAAAAAAAAAAAAATACTTTGCACCCCTCTCAGCAAACAATTCTGGGTGCGTGCCTGCTTCCACGTTACGAGTGGTCCACGTAGTGGCGTATGTAGAAATTGAAAACTGGAGGGGGCACCCGGAACCTAGACTATGATAGGTATATGATTAGTTTATTATGAGCTTTTAAAAATATATATTTCTAAATAATAAGCTTCAATTATTTTTGTCACTCAAAAAACTCGTCAGACTAGGTCCCCCTGCTCCGGGCTAGATCCACTACTATGGGGGCCACGGTGGCTCAGTGATAGAGCGTTCACCTCCGGTGCTTGGGGTCCCTGGTTCGATCCCAGCTCGCGCCGTGTGAACTTCGTGGTGGACAAACACTGTGCTCGTGGGTTTTCTCGGGGTTCTCCCGTTTCCTCCCACTTTCATCATTCTACCATTTTCATTCATTTCCCATAATCACCATCTCCTTTAGTCTAACCGGCATAAGCGAGGGACGTAAAACTTAAATTTCATTTCATTTCATAGACCCGCTACTGGGTCCACGAAGTGTAGGATATAATAAAATTTAAATCCATTTACAAGCCATGTTTAGTCTACCAAGAGTGTATTGTGTAATGACTTGAAAGTATTATTTTAAAAATGCTTAAAAATTAACGTACATCTTGTAGTCCCGAGCGTCTTAAAAGTCCGAAAGTATGGTAAGATTTGGGCAACACTAGCTAAGGTGGTGTATACAAATTATTTAGCAAACTGTAGGGCGGGGGTAACATCGGAACAAAGTAAAATTCTATGAATGAGACATTGACCCATCTTGACTGTCGTAGCACCGTTCCTGTGCCGAATTTATTACTTTTTTTTTTTTTTTTTTTAATATTCGGTGAAAGCCAACAGGGGTATGAAAACACTGCAGCAACAAAAAGAGCTTATGGACATTATGTGGCATATAGTGGACCGTTCTTTCTTTTCAAATAAATCCAGCTTTGACGTGTTTACACAAGGGCTTATTCACTCAGCTTTTGTTCGCGAGCTTCAACAGGTCGAAATGTTCTGAACAGAAAAGAATCCTTTGCTTTCGCCATATTAAGTTGTTTTCTTTTCCTCAAAAGCGACGAAGTAATGGCGAATTTGATGGTGTTCACGAGGCAATTTGTTGCTGCTACCTTATACTTTACGTTGTGTCGCTATGGTTTAACAGAAAAGGAATGGACACTTTATGGGTCCTTAAGGAGCCATAAGAATAGCTCGGTTGTTTCCTAAATACCTGCTTATCCACATAAATATTGGCGATAATCAAAGGTTACTAACCTTTTCAAAGAAAAATCAAGCCAAAGGTTACAGGAATTTTGTTCGATCAACGGCAAAGATGGACACACACACTTTCTGAGGAAATTGACCAATTAGAATACAGCTCTTTCTGAAGTGTACGGAGAATTATGCTCTCCTTTCGGAAAGGGCAGTTGAATAAAAATTGGTAGGCTCGCTCTGAAGTTACTGATAAGTAGAGATCGCCTATCTTGCTTTGTTAGAGATATGACGAGAGTGTACGTTTTGAAGTTCGTTTGACGAGTTTTTGCTTCTATTTAAGCAAAATTTCTTGTCTGTTTCATTCTGTAATGTCCATATTATTGCTTAAATGCCTAATAGTGCCTATTCTTTGCATTATCTTCCAAAATCAGTATTTTTATTCGGATAACTACACAAATCTCGAATTCGAAGGAAGACTGTCAAAAAATAATCCAAGAACTTTCATTGAATGGCTGAAAGTAGTAAACAATGGTCTCTTAACCCCCCCCCCCTCAAAGTAAAGTAACAATTGCTTCCAACGGGAAAATAGTTAATATCTTGATTTAATTTAGATATAATTTGTAATAATTAATACGAATGATTTTTTCTCTAAGAAATTTTAAAATAACGTGTGCAGGGCCGAATCCAGGATTTTCTGAGGGGGGTGCACCAAATAACTGCCAGTACATTTGAATTAAATTTGAGTTTTCTTTCTTTCTTTTCTTTCTTTCTTTTTTTCTTTTTTTCTTTTTTTCTTTTCTTTTTTTTTTTTAATGCCTTTAGGCATCTGTAGTGTGAATGAGGAAGTGCCCTGGAAATGCTAAATATCTGCTCTCGGTCCTTCAACCTTCAGAAAATTGACTGAAACTATTGATTTTGCAAAACTCACTGCCACGTTACAACTTGTGGGGATTTGCTAGACCTCAGATGCGAACATTATGAACCCCAGATGCGACTTAGGTGAAATGTCGATTCATCACCGAAGCCGACACGATCCAGAAAATCTTCGTCATGCAGTAATATTTCATTTGCAAAGTTGGTACGTAAACCGTAGCCTGTAGGCTTGTAGCAACTGCAAACGATAAGGACGTAGTTGTAAGCGTTTCCTTAAAATTCTCCACTCAGACGGTTGCACTGTAACTATAGATTCAATCTTTGCGAAATGTAAAATACAAAAAGCTTTCTGCTCACTAGTCGCCGCCATCTTTGCTACTAGCACTTTCAAATGGCAGAAGAAACAGTGCATGCGCATGCGTGCATACAAAACTGTTTGAGTTGCTCTCTCATTTGATGTTTAAATACCTCGATGCGTTAAAACCTCGATATTCATTTTGAAACACCCTGTACTTTCCGTAACTTTATTCTACATTTTTAGCAGTCATAATAACAGTAAAAACTTCGCTCGAAATGCACCGGGCTGTCCTATTCCAGAACTAAATTTCAAAGTTATTCGAATTCAAATTATTATTATCGTACTTGCAACACTTACGCACTGACTCAACCGCCCAGTTCCAGTCAGCATTAACTTCCAACTAGCAAACTAATGAAGCTGATAGCAGTGTTTCTATGTAAATCAGTAAACCAACAGTGTTTTGTTTTGATTTCGAGTGTATTGGGACCTGTTTCCTTCACCTTAACTTCTTTTGTTTGTTGAAGGAAGATAACAGAAAGGGTTATTGTACCAAAAAGAAGAGTCAATTTGCATTTTAAATGTAAGACTTGACAAAAAAGAAGAGAATTCTGACGTCAAATTGTGCGGTAAATGTCGTTGTGGAATTAAGATTAGCCAGAAAATACTAGTCGGTATTCGAATTTATCACTCTGTTATGTTACACCTGAAAACGAGAAATGCATTTAAGTCTTAACTAAATTAACACGAATCTTTCAGAAGGTGACCTTGAGTTCTCCGAAAACAAAAAGAGTACGGGATATGATGTTATGTGTGCTAGCTAGACGACAAGCTGACCCTTCTCCTACGCACACTCAGATAATTTTATTATTATAGCCAAGTTGTTTCTCCGAATTTATTTGTTATGAGTGGACGCAGGGAGTGTCCTTGGTGCGCGTTGTGTGAGTTTAAGTTCTCTGAAAAGGTAATTACTGCGAAACACGGCGAGGAACTAAGAGGACATTAGCTTTCGGGTTCTCAGAGATTCGCAAGCTAAAACCTTCATTATCTGTTTTTCAGCATCAATGACTGGTATGTAGTTACGAGCTCGTCTTTATTAAGGTCGCCAGAAGGCAATGATTAAAAAGCTGGACACATTGACTTAGAAAGCCGGATTATATGAATTTGTAAACTTTTCCCCCACATATGACAATTCAATTGATTAAATGCGTTTAGGCATCTTTGGCTTAAGTAAGCTGGGAAAGCTAACCAACTCTGTGGCCTATGGAACCCGGAGGTTCAATGCCGCGTTCACAAAAGCTCTCCACTGACTTCTATCCTTAGCTAACTGCATCCAGTTTCTACTTTGTAATCCTATCTCTGCGAGATCCATCTTAATATTGTCCTCCCATCTGCGTCTGGGTCTTCCTAATAGTCGTTTTCTGGTCATGACTTGGAAAGCGTTTCTACTTTCCTCCATTCTAGCTACATGACCCGCCTACCTAAGCCTCCTAGACTTGACGATCCTAACAATGTTGGGTAAAGCGTATAAATTATGTAGTTCCTCGTTATGAAAGTTCCGCCGTTCCCCATTCCCGTTCCTTTTGGGTCCGAATATTCGTCTCAGATTGGGTAAGGCTAACAACCTCATCCTGTAAAAAAAAGCACTTGTTCAGAAATATTCACAAAAGCTGGGAAAGCTACATTTACATGTTAAAATTCTTATTTCGTTCACATTTCTCTCCTCCTCGAGAGACTTTCAATAGATGCTGCTTTTGCAAGAATTCCTTAAATATGTCACTGTGAGTCCCATTCTCATAAAGCTGAAACAAACGAAGTTCAGACTCGTTGTGGAGATATTATGTCGCTTACGTTCTTTTATACAAGCAGCATTCATTAATCAAAATACCCGTTCGCAGTAAGCATTACTAATTTGTATGGAAATAACAAATGAACCGACTTTCTTCAAATTCTCAAAGCCTTTTTCGCTTGGTGTTTTCGCACGTTCGAAAAGTTTTAAATACCCTTCTTCAATAGTTGTACAGTTCTTGAGCATATCTTCTTGAAACACCTCGAATTTCGTAAAGTCCACCCATGTCAATGGATTTAATATTACACGCCTCAACAGAACTAACAAAATAAAAAAAAAATAAAAAGTCGGGGTTTCCAAGCGAAAACAACCAATCTCATATGTAAACTGGTTTTACTGACATACTTTCGTTTTTTTTTTTTTTTTTTAACAAAATTTTGGAACTCCAAACTTTTCTTACTTTCCAACTTAAAAAATGTACTGGTAATAATTTGCAAATTCTGAAATGTCTGAGACTAGAGCCATCGACCAATGGAAAGTTAAATGTATATAATGAGACAACTGAAAAGCAGGACAAATGGGTATCCGGCTCGACTACTAAGCCGGACACGGGGCAGGACCTCCAAATGCTGGACTGTCCGGCCAAAAGCAGGACATCTGGTCACCCTAGTCTTTACTAAACAAATAAAATAATTGTTTTTCGCTTCAACTAATATGAGTTCTGGCAACAATTATCAAATTCCGTACAATCTTATTCACACAAATGAAAATTATCAGTAAGTTCCTAAATTGAACAAAAGAATAAATTCTTCTCAAAATATCCTCCGACATCCAGAGACTGTACTTAAAGTTGCTCGAAGATGGAGAACCGCAAACTCTTCCTTATTTTTTGTGTGGGTGGGGAAGGAATGTTCTTCCAGTTTTCTTACATAGAAAACGAAAAGCAAATATGTGATACAGGATTTAAAATCAAAGATGTATTTTATAGGATATCCTTAGAAAAAAATAAACGAATAATCCCCACTCCTGCCACACACACTCAAAACTTAATGCCACACCTACCTTGCGCCACTTGCAATGAATGTGGTGTAAAGATCAAAGCGTTGAGTAAGAGAGGTTGTCCGATGCAGTACGAAATATATGATGCAATTCATTTTCCTGACAGCTACTGACATGCAGGAGTGTCATTTCAGATTTTGCTTGGGGGGGGGGGAAAAGACCCCTTGATATAAGTAAAATTTCGCGTTTTTCACTGATTTACTACTATTCTATTGATAAAATCTATATACATCTCAAACTCAGGGGGGGGCATTTGCCCCTCCCTGCCCCCCCCCCTAAATGACGCCCCTGCTGACATGCTTTCCAGATTGTGATACGAATATTATGAAATAATAAAGTGTAATAGAGAATATTAACTGGTTCTCTAAGGTAGAAATCAGTGCTCGGGAGATTTTTGCTGAAATTAGAAAAAAATGAAATCTTTGAATTTTACGTCCCACGGTTATGTCGGTTGGGCTAAAGGAGACGGGGATGATGAGTAATGAATGAAATGGTGGAATGAAGGAAGTGGGCGGGAGGAAACGGGAGAACCCCGAGAAAACCCACGCGCACGGTGTTTGTTCACCACATAGTTCACGTGGCGGGGACTGGGATCGAACCCGGGACCCCAAGTACCAGAGATGAATGCTCTACCACTGAGCCATCGCGGCCCCTTGCTGAAATTAGAGTCTTCATTATCCTATCTGTTGGTATGAGAGATGACACCAGATTTGGAAATTTGGAGAAGGAAGTGTTGAGTAGACTTATTTAAGGAATGTAACATTTTACTTTTGGACCATTAAACTTATTTTTTCTAATAATTTACGCTCATTACAGTTTGCGATATGTTATGGGAATGTATTCTCATTAGTGTCTTATTTGTATCCATATGTGGCCTTGGTCTACGTGGTTGCACGTTCGATTACCGAAACATTTAGTGTTAGTAATTAAATTAAGCTGACTCAACTCTTGAAATGTCCGATTTTATGTCTGATGGAAAACCACTTTCTCTAATGCAGAATTGACGACAAATACAATATGTATACTTTGATATTTTAAGAGTATGAAAATAAAACGCCTCATTGGGCTTTCGAGATGCAAAACTTGAACTACCATTTCGAAAATATACTACTAAAATCACGAGTCTTTAGTAGTAGCCTATTCTCTTTTCTGCCGTTCTATCTTTCTACAGTTGTTTCAAACTGATTAGTTCACAAATGACAGATCTATTTTATAGCATTGGCCCAGAAATGTTCATTTTGCATTGTCCATTTGGTTTTCATTGAAATAGTAAAGGGAAGTAGTGCAGGGGCGTCATTTAGGGGGGGGGCAAGGAGGGGCAATTCCCCCCCCTGCGTTTGAGATTTATACAGATGTTATCAATAAATTAGTAGAAATTCAGTGAAAACTGCGAAAATTTACTTATATTGAGGGATCTTGCCCCCCCCCCCCCAGCAAAATCTGAAATGACGCTCCTGAAGTAGTGTTCGGTCAGAACTTTAAATAATGGAGAAAAGAACTGAATCCAAGTAACATCGAACTGAATCCGAAATTATATCTAAAATTTATAAATTCCTTTGCAAATTTAAATCTGTTTAGTTGTTTATGTTTACATATGCTGCATCACCCTTTTCATGCTATTGCAAAGGCATTTTATGGAACTGTAGATTAATACAGTATCCTTACAGTCATCTGGGAAGGTTAAGAGCACGTGCTGTTTTTCATAACAACAAACAGATCTTCTGTTGTTATATTTTTACCGCACCAGGTGTCATCGGATCTTAGGAATCTTCCCTTTCGTTACGCTGTTCTAAGCTTAGTCTTTTTATTTTCTATTTTCAGTAAACAATAGGTTATGCATCTTGCAACAGTGGGAGATGGTCACCTGGTGGCTCAAAATTGTAAAAACATTTTGCAGCACAATTTTAGTTTACACTGAACGGAAATACATCACAGGTGGGAAGTGTTTTGCAAGTTTTATCGCTATTTTTTGATGATATAACTTCTTTAAAACAGAAAAAGAAGAAGATGTAACAAAAACCAAGGTCTTTAGTGCACCTGGTTAGGAGAAAAACAACTGCGTATTTGTGTGTTACTGATTCGGTGCCACAACTATAGTTACCGAATGCTGAGTCAACTGCACACAAAATGGATTTAAGCAGCTCAGTTATAACTTAAGCAGCTGTTCATTTTGGGTATTTTTGAAACACGGTAGCCACATTTTGTTTTCAAATTTCGGTCAAGATGCTGCTGCTAGTTTGTAAAGGAAGAATTAAAGAGTATTTTCTTTGTGATTTTTGTTTTCCGTGTGTGTAATATGTATGAGAAGATTTTATGAGCAAACAATTTACTTATCATAATAAGAAACAGCAAATCAGTGATGCCAACCTGGAATTTTATGAAATCCCATTTCATTCTTAAATTTCCCACGCGCTATACTAATTACAAAATTTTCAAATTCTATAAAACATGAAAATTAAAATTACTGTATGTCACCTACTTTGTTCAATAGTTGAGTTAAATATTCGTATAAATATTCGTAAATTCTGATATTCTAAATTTATCAAATAGTTAATGAATAAGTACTTCATTAAAAAAGCTATTGAAAAATGTTGATTAAAAAAAAAAGTACATTTTGTTGTCAGAATTTAGTATTTCCATGATGCATTTGTGCCGTATTTTCTACGCAATGTTTGTAGTTTGAGAGAAATTTCAATAATCTAGGCAAATGTAGGTAACTTTATCGAAAAGGGAATTTTTCGATTAAACGTGAAAATCCGGGGAAATTCTTGCACTGACTGATTGACTAACATAAATGCTTAATTTTTTCTGTTCTTCAGAAATAAAGTAATACAATAGCAGTACTATGTGTGTGTGTGTGTTCAAAGTAGCATAATTTGGACCCATTATTGACGGTGTATTTATGTGTATTTTTTGTTTAAAAAAATGAAATGAAAATGAAATTTTTAAGTTTTACGTTCCGCAGTTACACCAGTTAGGCTAAAGGAGTCGGTGGTGAGTGAGTGAAGTGGTGGAATGAAGAAAGTGGGAAGAAACGGGAAAACCCCACGAAAACCCACGCATACGGTGTTTGTCCACCACAAAGCTCACTTGGCGCGAGCTGGAATCGAACCGAGAATCCCACGCACCAGAGGTGAACGCTCTACCACTTTTTTTTAAAAAAAGTTACGTGTCTCAGTAACTTACTTAAACTACTTATTACTTAATTTTACTTGCTTTTCTCGTTTACTTGACTTTTTCCAATCACCTAGAACGACAGGGACACGAACTCAGAAACATCGAGGACAGTTAACATGACAAAGGTTCTCCCACCGGGAATCGGGCCGGGCCCTCGTACACCAAAGGCCCACGTGCTAGCCACTAGACCAGCGGGGAGGGCAACCACCGACCCACCGCAGCGCCTTTTGTACCAAAAAAAAAAAAATGAAGGAAAAGTTTTTAAAAAAAAAAACAAAAAGCACATGAACAAAACAAATGTGGTTGGCAGTTCCATTAATATAACTAAATTAATCTTATAATAAAACTTCTGTTATAGGAATTTGGACACTCAACAAACTACGGAAAATTTGACAAGAAAAGGGAAAATTTTGTGTCAGTTGAGGGAAGTTTTGTTAAGGAAACCTACGAACACTGCTTCTACGGAATGCAAGCAATGAAATAAACAAACTGCATTATCCAGTTGTTATGCGAGAAACGTTTTAGAAATTGTCTACTCTTTTGGTAATTTACTTTCTTCTGTTCATTTTTAATTTTTATTTTTTTTAATTCCATAATACAATTTACAATCCTTGGCGCTTGATTTTAGAAATTCACAAGTTACTACATAAATAACTTTCACACTAAAATGCACACTAAAATTAGCACTGATTTCACATATACTCAAGCGTCATATAGAATTTTGTTGGCATCGATGAAATAAATGTATGAAAATTCCCATATATGGTACCTTACCTTACCTTACCAACTGGCACCAGGGGCGGATCCAGGACGGACTTCTTGGGGGGCGGTGGGCTGTAACACTGCTACTTAGAGCTACTTTTAAAAGCTCCAAACTCTGGGGTGGTGGGCTTTATTTATATATAAAATAAGAAAGTTTACTCTTCTGGGGGGCGGATCGCCCCCTGGATCCGCTCCTGACTGGCGCTACAGCTCGGGGTGAGTTCTGGCCTCCTTCACCACATTTCTCCAAGCTTCTCTATCTTCAACCATTTCTTTCCAACTTCTTATCTTCATCTTCAGATCTTGCTCTACATTTTCTTTCCATCTTATTTTCGGACGTCCTCTTTTCCTGTTAGAATATATCTTTTCATTAAATACCTTTTTTGGCATTCTACTGTCTTCCATTCTTTCTAAGTGTCCGAACCATCTCAGCCTCTGTGATTTGATAAATCGTACACTATCTTGTCTCTCTAGTATATTGTCTATTTCCTCATTATTGCTTATCATCCATTGATTTCCTCTTTTTACTGGGCCATATATCTTCTATACTATTTTCCTTTCAAATTTCCTTAGTGTATCTTCTTCTTCCTGCCTTAGAACCTAAGTTCCACTTCCATATGTAACAATTGGTCTAATCAGTGTTTCGTATACCTTAATTTTTGTTCTTCTACCTATCCATCTGCTTTTCAGTAATTGTAAGTTTGCGTAGTATGCTCTATTTCTTGCTTGTATACGTTCTTGGATTGCTGTTTTTATGTTACTTTGATCATTTTTCACCATGCCCAGATACTTAAAGTTTCTAACTGCTTCAAATTCTTTTCCTTTAATTGTGATGTTTTTACATTGTTTCTCTTTCCTTGTAATTATTATTATTATTATTTTTTTTTTTTTGTACGTTAGTGACCAATCCTATCTTATTCGCTTCATTACTAACTAACATAATAGTTAGTATTTTACACAAAAATGAGTAAATTGCGTTGCAAGAATTTTGTAATCTAGTTTTGAATCAATTAAAAAATTCTCTTGAATGTTCTTTTTAAAGGGGGCAATAAAGGGCAGGCACTGCCCGCTCTATCCCCTCCCTTGGTATAGACCTGTTATGAACAGAGTTATGGAAGTAAGAGTTTCATGTAGCAATCATGTGCCTAGCAGAGATTATGTGCTATATAGAAGCCAGAAATCTTAAGTACAAATATGTGATTCTTATACAGAGGTCAGGGGACGATTTTTTCTCAGAATGTAAAAAACACTTTAACCCCTCGTTATGATATTCCTCCGTACACTATACTAAGTTTATTTTTTTTTTTAAAGTGGTTGTACGTACGCCCTTTCTTGAAACTTTAAAAACGAAGAAAATCCATTTACACGTGTAATGGTCATTCCTCAACCAAAGTACTTTACCTTCAGAAGAACCAGCAGCACGCCTACCTACGCCGACACACCAAACGGTTGACCTATTGGAAGAACTCTCTGAATCAATGGAAATTCATGCACCTTTTCCCACGTGGTGTTAACGCGGACTCATCTTTTCTTTTCTTTTTTTTTTAATTATTTCTTTTCTTTTTCTTAACGACCAAGATGCACCAAAACCAAAAAGAACTCGATAACAGTTGAATTTGACCTTGACGTAAAAAAAAAAAAAAAAAAAAAAAAAAAGAGGGGGTCTTCGTGGGTCAATGTCAGTGAAACAGTTTCTTTCTTCTTTTTTTAAATTTTCCTTTTTTCAAGTCCATCCATTTGTTCAGCAAAAGACGAAAGATCGGTCGATAAACATTTAAAGTCACACACAGACAAAAAAAAGGGTCCAGGACCAGAATTCAGAGTCTGAAATTCAGCTGATCTGATTTGGATCGAGTGACACAATTTGTTACTGTTATTTTATTTTATTTAATGTTTTGAAAACATTAATTATATTTATTAATCTAAAGATTTACTTTTTTTTTCCCTTTTCTTTTCAAAGTTGGTTATCGAAAAATATGTTGTCACGTTATTTACTATATACCACTACAAACAAACAAACTGACGAAACTCCAAGCAACTGAACCTAAGCATAGATATAGCTACTGTATATTTAATTTATGTTCCCATTAATAATGTATTATCTCCTGAAACTTAAGTCAACAATAGAAAAAATAAACTTTTTTCCGCCACAAAAAAGGGAAAAATAGCCTACTAATGAGAGAGTCGAAACCTGTGACCCGCGAGGTCATAGTTTTTCGTTAAAAGTCCTGAAAAGTTATTCGAGCAAATACGCAATACTTGCAAGAACATTGTGTGATCAGTTCCCCCACTCCCTGATTATTCTTGTTACTCTTGCCCGCAAGACGAGACAAGATAATTTTCGTGGCAAGATACACAACAAATAGAATTCTTCCAATAGAAACATATTCATTTTTTAGAGGAGACGCAATAGCCCCAAATCTAGACTCCTGGATAACGCTAATTCTGGCCAAAGCCCAGTTCTAATCCAATTGCCTATAGTACTTTTTGGACCCATTAAAGAAGAATGCAAGAGTAGGATGGCCAGTTAGTTTCGCCTTTGGTTGACAAGTTTGTGAGGAAAACTGAACATTTAAGAAACTGGAGTAGATTTGTGGCTCAGTGGTAGACCACCTACCTCTGGTATGAAGGATTCCTGGCTCGATCCCAGGTCTATGAGATCTGATGGATAACATCATATATGTGGATTTTCTCGAGACTTTCCCATTTCCTCCTACATTGGCATTTCACCAGCTTTTTCGTAATCACTAACCTTGACTAACCATCCGCCTCTTTTAGGCTAAAAGTTATAATCGAGCCGCGGTGGCTCAGTGGTAGAGCGTTCACCTCTGGTGCATGGGGTCCCTGGTTCGATTCCAGTTCGTGCCAAGTGAACTTTGTGGTGGACAAACACCGTGTGCGTGGTTTTCCTCGGGGTTCTCCCGTTTCCTCCCATTTTCTTCATTCCACCATTTCATTCATTTCTCATCATCACCGTCTCCTTTAGCCTAGCCAGTATAACCATAGGACTTTAAACTCAAAGTTTTGATTTCATTTCATAAAAGTTATAATCGTAGGATGACTTCGTTGAAATGAAAGATAATTATAAAATTAACATTGTACAAATCCATATTTATTTATTTGTTACGATTATCTTACAATTTAGCCCATCACATCTACATGGCAACAGTATTTAAACCAGACAGTCGTTGCCGTTTACAGTTACGACTGTGCTGTATTATGTGAGCATTACCACCAATCTACCGAAAGAGTACTATCACATACTATCAATAAACTTAAAGATTTTTTTATTTATCAGTTGTAGGTGACTTGCCGTGGACGCGTCTTCTGCTAATCTTTTATTTGTTTCTAAGAATTGTTTTCTTTTTAATACAGTAATTTTTAATAAAACCGAGAAAAAATAATTTTTATGGCACCATGTCTCCCAGGATAAGGAGTCAACTTCTACTAGGTGCCAACGGTTTCCTCGGAGGGTGAATTAGAACATCTTTTTGTCCTTAGGAGAAGAAACTGTTTCCTAAAAAGTGGATAAATTACAAGCTGGCCAACAGCATGGAGATGTAGAAAGAAATTGAAAATACAATCACAGCATTTTTTGCTAGGAGGAACGAAAGAGGAGAATGAGCACAATGATGGTACTTCGTGAAGCAAAATATCGCCGGGTGGGGATTACTCCGGAGAAAATCATCAAAGCAGAAAATAATACATAATAACTTCCATTTCAGCAGAGGAACCTGTAACTATGATCTTTACGACATGCAGGTAAAAATAAAATAAAATAAAATAAAATAAAATAAAATGAAATAAAATAAAATAAAATAAAACGGAAATGGAAATTAATACATGTGAAGTGAACATAGTGGGTTTGACTGAAATGTGATGATCAGAAAAATGTGAAGTAGTGTTTAGAATTTACATAATATTCTATTCAGATGTCGCGATTGTAATGTGAAACGAAGTAGCAAGAAGCGTAACCATACAACGACCACTAAATGTGTATTACTATGAAAAACACCAGTTCGTAATGAGCTTAATGCTTGTTTTGCATATTTTATATGTCGTTATAGCCCACAATCCGTATAATCTAGGTTAATGTTTTTATCAAAATCCATCTAAATATTTCATTTCGATATTACCTTTTTTTTTTCCTAGTACGTAATAAGTTAAACATTTTATTGTACATGTAGTTTCTACAAGATGGATTCTCTATATATTATATCTTTTTCATTGCCATGACGATTTACAAAACATGTCATATCACTATTACAACAGAACATCAATCATAATAACAGAAAATAAATTATATCTATTACTCTTTATATTTTCTTCTTCTTCCTTTTGAACAGTTTGTGGTTATTTTTAAAGTACATTTTGCCCGTAAATACAAGTTATTATATAAAAATTACACAATACCTTTACAACCAAGGTGAAATGCTGTAATAACCGCTTGATGTTTGTAAAACTAGATGCAAAACCATTGGAAATTATGATAATACAAGGGTATATGCTAATAACTAACCATAATAACAATGAAATAGAAGTAATACCCAGAAATGATGAGATTATTGACATATTGCACCACGAGGAAAAAGGTAAGGTATACTCCATAGTAATGGGAGACTTAACTCTTTCGGGATTTATGGTATATATATGCATTGTTTTAAAACGCTCATTTAACGAATTCCCTTTTTAAGGTATGTGATAGGACATCCGAATGTACCGTTCGAAAGGTTGCTTTATTCTGAACAGAATGAAGTACAACCCAAAATGCTAGGATAAATTGTGATGATGCAGTAGCTGCTTGACTAAAAGTCTCAAATTTATCTTAAAAATCCCAAAAGAGTTAGGCAGTGTGGTGACAGAAGAAGCTGTGAGTAAGGTGATGGAATCATTTGGACTAAGCAGAAGAAATGCAAGAGGCCAAGTACTTATCGACTTTCGTAAGCAAGGCAACATGATATGGTGGTGACGAATACATTGTTTAAGAAAAGAAAAACAATGTATAATCTGTACACGTGGAAAAGTCCAGGAGACAAGAAATCATATTAAATCGATTACATTATTGTCAAGCAACGTTTTAGGAATAGTATACGGGATGTGATGACTTTACCAGGAGCGGACATTAATTCGGACCACAATCTCGTAGTAAAGACCTGCACGGGCCGAATGTTTCGGTCCGAGCCCAATTCAGCCCGGACCCGAAAAGTTTTGGAGATTTTCGAGTTTTTAAAATTCTTGGCCCAAGCCCAGCCCGGACCCGATAAATTTTAAGTTTATGGCCCGACCCTGGCCCTATAATTTAAAAAAAAAATTAGCTCGAGCCCCAATCTTTCTCAAAATTTAGTATTAAACTTGACCTAACCCTCAGAAACATTCTAAACTCTGGTTCACAACCTGACGTTTGCCTCCCGAATAGTACCATTGCCTTCTAGAACTTTGCCTGTCATCGAGAGAACAAAAACTCCATTTCTTGTAACAAAAATCTAACTTAATTGATTTTTAGCATAAAGTGAAGATGGCAATATTGTTTAGCTACAGGCCAAACTTTCCCACCCCTTCTTGTCATATTTTGGATTCAGTGAAGGTAAGGTCAGAGCTCAATTTACCGCGCAATGCCTGCAATCCTCTATAGTGAAAGTGGAGCCGCTAAGCAACACAAACTGTAAATAGCTATTGCATTCGTTGTAACATTTTTCACGGGCACACTTCTTCAACGTTTGGCTTTATTCCAATTATCGTTTAACGAAAGTCAATAATTATTAAAGAATTGCAATTAATCGGCCCCAGTCCGGCCCGACCTGAAGAGAAATCAGTGTCGGCCCGCCCAAGCCCGGCCCGTGCAGGTCTCTTTTTTCTAGTGGTGGAAGTGCGAACCAGGTTAAATCTAATCAAGAAAAATGGGAGAAAAAATCGAGAACTGAACTCAGAATGACTAAGGAATATGGACAATGATGCCAAAGAAGAGATAGAAGAAAAATTCTGTGGAATGGACGAATGATAAAAAAGTGTATAAAGTAAGTGGGGAAAAGTTAAGAACATTCTACCAGATGTACTCAACAACATTCGCAGGATGGAAGCGATGCATAAGAAGGTGAAAGAACATAGAAGGGCGAAAACCACCGACAGCAAAGAATCCAGAAAGCTGAATAATGAAATGAGAAGAGAAACTGACAGAACCAGAGAGAAGAACGTAGAAAATATACATGAAGAAGTACTGGAACTTCAACGGCGCGAAACATGTGACCTGATGTATCAGAAATCACAGGAATTGGGAGGGAAAGCTAACAGAAGTACACACGTTTGGAATCGAAGACCTACAAGGTCATATAGTCATTGACCACCAACGCATTCTTAGTATCTGAGAGGAATATATAAAGATTACAGTTTTTTTTTTTTAAAAAAAAAAAAGCTTGAAGCTGTAAAATTCTTAGAGAAATAAGCATTTCCAAATCCGAACCAAAGAAAGAAAGAAAGAAAAAACTCTTCATAGTCCCAGGATCTTCCGACAGGCAAAATATTTATTATTATTAACTAAAGTATACAAATGAAGAAGAAGAAGAAAACAAATAGAAACTTTTTTTTTAGTTTAACATCCCACAATTATGCATTTAGGCTAAGAGAGACGGTGATGATGAGATGGATGATGATAATAGTGAAATGAAGAAGTCGGGAAAACAGAACATCATCAGAAAGAACATTGAGAAAACACATACACACAGCGTTTGTCCATCACAGGGTTTACTTGGTGCGTGCTGATATCGAACGAGGGACCCCGCACCAAAGATGATCACTCTACCATTGAGCCACCGCAGCCACACACACACACACAAAGAAAACACTAGTTTAATCCTAATAAACAAACGAAACAATCAACTAACTAGGTTCTTTGCTGCCAAATATCTTGCTTTCCCATTTTGGTGCTAAACAATAGGAGTTTGTTTCCAGCTGGGCACTCATGTGGTATGCATCTCTCAGGAAGCATAAGCTGCATACGGATTTCGTGGGGAAAAGAAATGACACACAAACTACGAGTAAACTAATCGAATTGGATAGATGAACTCCTTTCTTGAGAATAGTTTTAAGTAACTCATCAACTCAAAAACATTGAAATGCTTGCTTCAGAGTATATGATAATCCAAAGTATCTTATTGGCTCAAGAACTTTGAGTCGCTTTCTTCAGAACACAACTCATCGGCATTTAAATATTGAATCACCATATGTAGGAGCTATATGTTTATTTTGCGCGTGGACGTATGTGTATGCAGTGGAGTGTTCTTGGCAGGGGACCGCTTCCAGATCCTTGATAAAGTACACAGAACACATAAAAGAGAACCTGTTCCTGTAGACAAGTTTACAAAGCTGACTTTGCTAATAGTTTCTTTCGAAATTCTAGTATTGAAACATGTCTCATAATGGCTTTATTATATTGGCAAGAGCTTGAAGTTTCCCAAAACGGCAGACGGTGTTAGTGTGAACACACAATATTTTCTCATGGGCTTGGCCATATCTATAATTTAAGCTCTCTTACACCCATACTCTCGTACAGTTCTCCAATTAAACAGGTCGGTCCAGATTTTACCAACACCCTGTATAACTTAATAAATTAATTCCATTTCGTAGTAGAATTAAAGTGTAGTAAATTGGAAGGTGGAATGCAAACGAAGTGGTGAAATTTGACTGGAAAGAAATAAGAAAAAGAAGAAAAAGTTTATTTGGTACCTCTGTACGAGTTCTTAAAGAGAAGAATCGTAAAAGACAATACATGTCAGTATTAAATCTTTGTACCCACAATTTGTTTGCTTTTGCAGTAGATTTACACGTGTTTAGTGAGAAGATTCATTTAAAAATAAAAATATCCATTGGTGTATTATATGACGAAGAAATAGGTTTTTAAAGGAATTGTCTTGTTTACTTTGACACGTGAATAAATGGGACACATAATTTACAATATATATACTTTTGAAGAATGCACACAGTTAATTATTATTGTCTCTGACGATTACAGAATAACTGGATGCAACGTCAAGTTTTTATGCAGTTCGTTTTTGAACAAGTTCATTTAGCTGGAGATCTTGACAGAAGCCAAGCGGTTTATCGCTTTAATCTTGACATTGACAGGCTTTCAACCATTTGCTTCTGCTAAACAAAACATTTGTCATATCCAAACCCTGTTCTGGAGCTACAACTTCTCTGTGCAAAATACGTACGGAAACGTTACAACTATAACAAAAAAGAAATAACGATTATTATACGTAATACATGAATACATCTGAAAATCCTGGGGATTCTTCTTCCTCCCCCATGATATATGACAACCTCTCCCCTGAATTTTTTATTTTTAAAAAACTACTTTAAAACCTGCTCTGATCTCTAAATTCTTTTCATTTTCTCCCGTATACAGCTTTAATTAGAACGTGATACGTTGTTTATAAATACGTATATTTTCATATAAATTTTTAGTTGTTACCAAGCAAGAAGTGGCGTGTTTCAACAAATATTTCCATTTTTCTTTCTTTCTTTTCTTTCTTTCTTTTCTTTTCTTTTTTTTTTTTTTTTTAACGAGTTTGGTTTACCAAAGTCTCTTGTTTAGCATTGGACTAAGAAAGACGTTAGTCAAGTGCTATATATGGAGTATTGGACTGCATGGCTCAGAAACTTGAATTTACGGAAGTTAGAGAAGAAATACTGTATTTAGACGGGTTCCGAATTTGGTGTTGAAAGAAGATGGAGAAGATAAAATGGACAGAAAAACTAGCGAACGAAGATGTTTTAAAACGGACAGGAGAGAAGGGAACATTTTTAAATAGTCAGTTTCCTTCGACCTTCGTAGGAAATGCAATTGGATTAGAGACTTCTTGCACAGAAATTATCTTCTTCATACCGCCATAGAGGGAAAGATGGAAGGAAAGCGAGGAATAGGAAACAGAAGAACACAATTCATCGAAGATTTGGAAAATAGAGGAAAATATTGGGAGTTAAAAGAGGAAGCTCAAGATGAGAAGCGTGGAAGAAACATTTTCAAACCCAAACCTAATTTTTAAAAAAATAGTCCCAGGAATTGCCAAAGGATATAATAATAATAATAATAATAATAATAATAATAATAATAATAATAATAATAATAATAATAATAATAATAATAATAATAATAATAATAATAATAATAATAATAGTCTGTCCGTGTGTCCGTCCATCTGGGACACAAAATATAAAGAACTACTTGATGGGTCTCTACCAATTTTATACAAGATGAAGAAGGTCAAATCTTATGATTCGAGTTTGTTGATGGAAATGATATTGAAACCGGAAATGGTATAAATAAATTATTTTCAGTTTTTACATTAATCACTATAGATCAGAAACGGTGATAGATAGCCAGAATACTTCACAACTTCGTGTTATAGAGGTTGAATTAATAGAAGTTCAAGTTATAGAGGTTGAATTAATAAAAGTTCAAGTTATAGAGGTTATATAGTTGCTTTTCATGAATTTTTATCTATTCCTCGAATTTTTATCTATTCCTTTCAGCTTCGAGTTATCGAGGTCCCACTATATATATGGAGAAAGCTAATGGAGAGAGTACATGGAGAAAGCTAATAATCGTATAAACATAATGGTATACTTTCTAGATCACGTTGTACGTATATTGTCGCGTTATATTGACAAATACAAGTGTAACATAGACAGATAATTGATGAAACCCGCCTTTCACTGCTAGATTAACTGCTAAATTAACTGCTAGATTCACTGCTAGATTAGAAACCCGTCACTTTAATACTAGATTAGTATGTTGTAATGATGCATATGAAGAAATCAAATAAATCCAAGTGCAGTGAAATGGGGATACATCTGATTGAATAATACGAAGGCTATCCAGAAAGTAACAGACCTTTTCAAATAATAAAGTAACAGATTGAACAAACCAAATTGTATTATATACATTTGAAACGTATACTCTTAAGCTATTTTTCCACATAATCACCATGAAAATTAAGGCCTTTATCATACCGTGGCAAAAGTTGTTTTCAATACTGCCGCGGTAGAAATTTGCCGCCTCCGATTTCAACCACAGATTTACACACCGACATACAGTTCGGCGTCAGTATCAAAGCATTGTATAGCGAGCCATGTGTTAATCGCTAGGAAGAAGTGGTGGGTGATCGAACATCCCGCATCCGAAACCATCCAAGAGCTCTCGGGTACGTTTGGCCGTGAGTGGACGTTCCACACTCGGCCTTCACTCATTATTCCATGTCCGTACACTTCACACAGTTAGCGATGGATTTCAATTGGATTGTGGTTTTTTACTAACAAAAATCCACTCACAAAACGCACCTCACAAGAGGCGGAATTTTCTATTACAGTGCACATTGTAACACGTTACAGAATGCACAGTAAGAGTGTCACAATCCTCACATTACCACAGCTGGATGCGTACTGAGTGTGATAACGTTCTGACACCAAGATGGTGAGTCTAGCCCCGCCCACTGTTGCGATAGGCCAAAACGCCTGGGACTTTCTGGACAGCCCTCGTATGACAAGTTTTTTTTTTTTTTTAAACGTAATAGCAGTTAAATAATTGTATTAAACGTAATAGCAATTAAATAACTGTATTAAACGTAGTAACCCCAATTAACTCTTTTAACTATTTAAACTACAAAGTGTGTATGTTGATTACAAAAATCTTTTGCACAGATAAAGAAATGGGAGACGTGAATCCAAGCTGCAGTCTCATACAGTACTAACCTGTTATATTTATGAGGTATCTTATATTATTTTAATCTAATTCAGGACCTTAACTTTAAAATTATTAAACATTTTTTTGAGTTATGGGCTCCTCACTTAATAAATGAATTTTCAAGACTTTTTTTCAACTATGATCTTTTTCATAATTATGTAACAATGATAGAAAAGAACTTTCGGATTTCCTAACAGTAAATCCCCAAATACTCGCCAACATTTGATTACCCCAGATGCATTAAGAGAGACGTTTATATAATCAAAGAGCCCTTTATTTAACTTCCAAAATATTTTGAGGTGTCTACAGCATAAAAATAAAAGTGACTTTTCTCTGTACTTAACGATGTGAGTGTAGGTTAGAACACAATAAATATGTCTATATATATTGTGCTTGAAGGTAATCGAAGCAAGACATGCATAGCTAATAAATGCCAACATTTTGTTTCTTTTAACCGTGAAGATTTGATTTATAGTTCTTAAAGGTGACATTCAACAAATGAAAGAAGTTCTACAACTTTTCTATCAGTTCCAGCGAAATCACTTGAAGCGTCTAACATGTAATTTTAAGTCCTGTTAAAAACTAGCATAAGTTTGTTTCTCTCTACCTGGCAAGAGGTTAGAGTAGATTGAAAATGTTTGAAACACAAAAATCCCCTGGACCATTGAACTTAATGACCCAAGTAGGAATTTATTACAGTTCTAGGGCCTGATTAAATCTTCCTAAGCAAAATTGGCGATCGCAAAGAAACGCATTAAAAACAGAATGTGGTGTTGAGTTGGTTTAAAAAAATGTAATTACAGGCATAAGTGATCACAAAACGCAAAATTTGCTGTAGTGATGTAACATTGCAATCTCACAGAATCAATGTGTAGGCCTACTAACGATTAACCACAAAATTAGCGTTGCTTGACGCAAACCGATACGAAATGACGCCTCTCTACCTCTTCCAAAGTCATGCCTGAATCAATCTTCTCGAAGTTTGAGAAATAATGTACAGGCAAGGGCGCCGATCCTGGGGCGGCCGAGGGCCCCTCCCCCAAAGCTCATGTGGGCCCAAATGTATTTTTATGAATATATATTTTTATATGTATTTTTTATTGTTATATGTATTGTTACATGTATTTTTTATGAATGCCCCCCCCCAAGTTACAGGGAAATCGGCGCCCTTGTGTACAGGGTTATCCAAAATTCTCATCGACCCCTATGAATTATGTAGAATGAAATTAATTGTGAATGAAGAAGCAGAGTATAAGAAAGGACCAGTGAGGTGGCTCGTGAGGGAAGTCATACTGGGAAAAATTCAAGTTTTATCGCTTCAAATCAAGGGAATAAATGCTATTTAATTTATTAATTATTATCAACAATAATTAATACATTAAAAAAGTGTTCTTCTTTTAGTTTCAAGAGAAAAAAAAACTATTTTTTACCGGTGTGACTTCCCTCACGAGCTGCTACAAAAAGGACAGATCTTTTCATATAAATCAAATTGCAGTACAGCACTTACTCCAGATGTAAACTACGTCACTTTTCTAGCTGTGGATAATTTGACTTAAATTGTTACACTGAGAAAAATCGTATGTTGCATACGTAAAAACACTGGTTATGTGCGTAAATCATGTACTTTTTTTAACTTAACGTATACAACCATATGTAACATCATGCAGCGAACGTATAACTGAAAACGTATGTTTTATACATAAATTCCGTATAAGTGTTCCGAATAAATGTACTTTCCGTATGAAAGAAAGAACTTCACATAGGTGGTCAGGATCTCAGATATAGATGGACGTATATGCTATAGCTAACGTATGTAACGTAAGTATACGTATGAAATATACGGAAAACTTTTAGTAATCAGACATCCTGCAGTGGTATGATGTAACATCTGAGTGGGAAAAGGGAAGTGCGTATGTAGCACATGGATAATGTATGCTCCGTATATATTTCCGTAATAAACATAAGGATTCCGTATATTTGTACAATATCCCGCCATCGGATAACGGATTTTTCTCAGTGTAACAACTCTCTATGTTCAACTCTCCGCACCATCGATGCAAAGGCACGTTCAACTGCAGTTTCAAGTACACTCTATTGTATTATAACGAGTCTACTTACTTTTTGATGCACACCCACAATGCATTACCACACGAGGAAAGATCCGGGCTTCAGGTGCAAGTTGGCAACTGTGCTGAACCTCTCCCAATCATTTATCTGAACACCTCACTCAGATTTTCTTACTTTCAAAAAAAGAAAGAAAGAAAGAAAGAAAGAAAGAAAGAAAGAAAGAAAGAAAGAAAGAAAGAAAGAAAAAGAAAAAGAAAAAAAGAAATGCTATACTTATAAGGATGTCCCATAAAGAACGTAAGGTTTGAAATGCCCGCCATTTCTGTTCTAGTAAGTTGGCAGCACTGAACGTTACATGCTTTCCATCTGTTGTCTTTGTGGTTAGCAGTCACAGAACGCCGAGTAGCGCATGATCGTCTCTGTTTTCTGTACGGGTAGGAATGGAGCGCTTTACGACGGAACAGCATGTTGTCACAGTGAAAACTCATTACAACTACTGTGAATATTGTGCAAACACTGTTCGCAAACTGTAGATGACGATCATGCACTATTCGACGCTCCGTGACTACTAATCACAAAGACAACAGATGAAAATCTTGTAACGTTCAGTGCTGCCAACTTACTAGAACAGAAATGGTGGGCATTTCAAAAGTTACGTTCTTTATGGGACACCCTGTATATGAATTTACTGTCCTAAGAATAAATTGAATTTTGGCTCTAATGCTTTTTATTGAACCGGAAATAGTAGAAGTCTACTAGCACTTCCGGTTTCCACATTGATTCCCATACAGAATAAACGGGAAAAGACAGCGAAGAACGGAAACGGAAAGAGGAAGCGAGAATTTGTTGTTTGATATTGATTGAGCATCCTAATATATATATATATATATATCCAGGGGCGGCGATTCGGGGGGGCAAGAGGGGGCAGTTGCTCCCCCCCACTTTTTTGAAGTGACCCCTTAATGTATATAGTTTCATTTCGAAATATAAAGTTTTTGTACGTATTACTGGCTCATAGAAAAAGTGGTGCCATTTAATATTTGCCGTTGCGTCAGTACGTATTGGTTATTTGTCTTCCCGTGGAGTTAAGAAAGCTACAGAAATTGCGTTTTAATTGCAATTCAAAGCAATTAATATTGGAATTGCGTATTTCTTTAAATGTCGTAGTATTTAACTTGTAACTGCTTGTAGTATTTATTGTCTTTCATTTTCTAGAGTAGTAATATACATTTAATAACATGTGTGGAATTAAAAATATAAGTTGTTCAGTTCCCCAGTTTCAATGTAACTTCTACAAAACAAGCCTCATTATTCATTACTATGATTATTATTAAAGATTCTATCTATTTGTTTTGTAAATTTGTTATTAAATAATCTGATCACACAATTATCCAGATAGAATTTTAAGATGTTCATGAGCAAGGAATCAAATCCCTTCTTAAACTTTCGTTGTTTAAGAGTACAAAGGACTAGTACCTACTTGCGTTGCTCTTGTTAATTTACTTAATAAAACGTGAAATACGATATACATATTTTAACTGATAAAGATAGTATCCTATTAGTTATACAACCTTTCGTCAACTAATGTGTTAGAAACAACCAGGAAAACTAACACTGATATACAAATATTCAGATCATGTCTAGCCCCCCCCACTTTTGACGTAAAATCGCCGCCACTATATATATATATATATAGGTTCATTTCAGCCTTTTCTCACTCGATAGAACTGAAATCGATGATTCTATCACTTCTGGTTAGGATAATGGATCTCTAAAGTAAAGAACTGTAGTTTAACACTATATAACAAAACTCACTTGTTGAAATGAAATGAAATTTTTCAGTTTTCTGTTCCACGGTTATGCCGTGTAGGCCAAATAGTGATAATTTTAGAAGATTTCCCGGAGGAGGAAGAGGATTTCAATACGCAAGGTGTTAAAATACGAAAATGATTCAGAAAGTAATGCCTCCAAGGTGATACTTTTATTTGTGTTTGACAGATAGCACCGATACTGGTATCAATGGAAAGCTTGCAATGTCAGCCACAAATGGTAGCATAATTTTTCAACATAGTGCTCATTACGGGCAACACACTTGCGTCAACGCGAAACAAGGTTTTTCATGCCGTCGATTAAGAATTGCCGTGGCTGCTGGCAACACCAACTCGCGAACTCCTGTTTCCACCTCCGTGTCACAACTGTAGTGATCCTTAAGTTTGGGGAAGAGCCAAAAGTCGTAAGGTGCAAGGTCCGGACTATAGGCAGGATGTCAACAACACTTTGCCAGCAGATGGGACAATTTTCAAATTTTTGGCGGAGGAGGGGACGTGTGGTGGTACTTCATCAACTGACACTTCGTTTCCGAATCGTAACGGTGTATCCACGACTCGTCGCCGGCGATAAATATTCATGGGCGCACAATCTTCTGCAGTTAGAAATTCAATGACAGACCACTGTTTCAACCGGATGTCACCGCTGGATAGGGATGCGCACGAGACAAGATTTGTGGCTGTCTCGTCTCGAAAATGTGCTGTAAAAGTGATGTCTCGACTCGAAAAATGTATATTTCTCTATTGGAAGAGCCGTGTCTCGACTCGAATTTTGTCAGGAAAATTCTGTCTCGACTTGTCTCGTGCGCACAAACATCAGTGCATTAAGGATAAAAAGTTCAGAATGTTTGCAGTACTATTGGCCAAGTAGTGGGCTTGGAGGCACTACTTTCTGAATCACTCACGTGGATTGCGAAAATACTGATAAGCCTTATTGAGCACAAGCGAAGATTTACGCCAAAGGTAATTTGGTAGCTCCAGGTGTGAATTTCCCCACCCCTCTTGAAATGATCATTGAGTCTAAAGAAGTTGCTGAAATGGTGGAATAGTGAAGTGGGAAGTAAGGTAAAACGGCGACCAAACTCAATCACACGGTATATTTGCAACAAAAAAGCTTGGCGCGAGCTGGGTAAACTCTCTTGTTGTCTGTCTAAAGTTTTCATTCTTACACTTGTGACAACAGTGGAGCTCGTAAGTTCAAGAGTTCTGTGTCATTTAGAAGCAAATTTCCCTAATTTAGGGAAATTTTCGTAGGTAAATTTAACAAAAAGTGAAAAAGGGAATTTTTCGATAAATCGTTAAAATCTAGGAAATTCTCGCGCTGACTGATTGGTCAATACAAATGCTCAAACTTGTCTTTGTTCTTCAGAAATAAACAAATACAATATCAATAGTTTGTATGTGTTGCTGTGTTCAAAGTAGCATAGTTTGCACCCATTGTTGACTGGTAGGCCGCAGTGGCTCAGTGGTAGAGTGTTCGGGTGCATGGGGTCCTTCGTTCGATCTTAGCTTGCGCCAAGTGAGATTTGTGCTGAACAAACACCTTGTGTGTGGTTTATCTCATGGTTCTTCCGTTTCTTCACACTTCTTCATTCCACCATTTCAATCATATCTCAGTATCACCGTCTCCTTAAGCCTAGCATAAGCATGGGACGTAAAACTAAAAGATTTTGTTTCATTTCCCATTGTTGATTGCGTGTATTTCTGTATATTTTTTGTAAAAAAAAAAAAAAAAAAAAAAAAAAAAAAAGTGAAGGAAAAGTACAAAATATGGATGCGCACGAGATGAGTCGAGACAGGATTTTCCTGACAAAATTCGAGTCGAGACACGGCTCTTCCAATAGAGAAATATACATTTTTCGAGTCGAGACATCACTTTTACAGCATATTTTCGAGACGAAACAGCCACAAATCTTGTCTCGTGCGCATCCCTAGTAAAAAAAAAAAAAAAAAAAAAAAAAATAGAAGCAAAACTCAAAAGAATAAAACAAATGTAGTTGGCACTTCCTTTAATATATGTAAATAATATTACCACATACTATTATTTACCTCGGGGCGCGGTGGCTCAGTGGTAGAGCGTTCACCTCCGGTGCTTGGGATCCCTGGTTCGATCCCAGCTCGCGCCGTGTGGACTTTGTGGTGGACAAACACCATGCTCGTGGGTTTTCTCAGGGTTTTCCGGTTTTCTCCCACTTTGTTCATTCCACCATTTCTCCACTCATCTCTCATCATCACCGTCTCCTTTAGCCTAACTGGCATAACCGTGGGAAGCAAAACTTAAAGATTTCATTTCATTTCATTACTTACCAGATTTGTTAGATATTCCAGTGTAAACTGGCGTTTAGCTGTATTTGGAATTGTGTTCGTAAATAAAATCGTAAATAAACATAACTTCTGTTATAGGAATTGGACACACAACAAACTAGGGAAAATTTGATAAGAAAAGGTGAAAAATTGTGTCAGTCGAGGGATATTTTCTTCAGGAAACCTACAAACATTGGCATAAAGAATAGAAAAGGAAAGCTGTATCCATACTTCTGGTGACGAATACAGAACAGAGTAACGAAGAAGCCCACGAAACCAATAGAGAAACGATTAATCAAAGATTTCCAATGCAACTTCAATCAAATTAATCTTGTGATTCCACACAAAATGATTTAATACAACAAAGATAAAAGAAAACATAGCTTTCTGCAGCATAGCATTTTCATAACCGACTTAATGGGAAAAAAATGCCCAAGTCATAAATTATATATATATATATTTTTTAAATAATCTGATGACACAGAATTGCGGTTAAAAAGGAAAAAAAAACAAAACTGAAGTACATACAGAGGACACGCTGAGTAAGCCTGTATCATGAAGTAATAAGTGCTGACCGAAGCAGAAAGAAGGAAGGGGATTGAGGATGTTACAGAACAGTTCATGGAGACTCAAGGTTATATTAACAAATTGCAAACATAAGAATTAACTGAGTGATTCCGATCTAACATTTATACCTTACTACGCAGTTGTCAAGGTGAAGGTCTATATAAATACATAGAGAAAAACTGTAAGAAAGAATATGTAATAACCATGTGTTATTGAGTACGCAATACAAAAGTCATTTATCCACTTTAGTCAATTAAGACTTTTAATTACCTAACTCATTTGCCTCAAATTTAGAATTTTTCTTGGTCCATAATCTTCAGTCCCTTAGGGGTTGCTAAATTGAAGAAGGTAAGTCCGAAGACCAACGAGCAATTGTGTTAAAAATGGGAAAACAAAATTTAAATGGACATTTCTGTATGTTAATGCCAGCGTTACTTCTAATTAGGCGCGCATCCAGAAATTTTTGTTGCGAGGGGTCGTAGTAGTGAACGGGTATTATTCTGTACCCGATAAGCTGTAATTATATATATTTCAGAAGAGAATGATAGAACTAGATTGTTTTTATTTATTTATTTGTCATCAACACACCAGGCATAAGGCTAATTATGGTCTTGGTGTCTTACAAAATAAATATACAGTAGTTTTCTTAAACATGTAGTTCATATTACAGATGTCAATTTCTTTGTGTTCGACACATATTTTGTTATAAGTAGAGCATTTTCTCCAGATTTGTGATTTCAATTTTTTTTTTTTTTTTTTTTTTTCAATAGAATAGGCCAGAGTTATCAGTACGAGCTTTAAGTGTCGGGACATGAAAATTTAATGTCGATATGAGATCCGTACAATTGAACTCGTTTTGTACTATTTTATGGAGAAAAATGAAATCTATCACGTTTCGCCTTTGTTCAAGAATAGGGATACAAAAGTTGTTAGATAGTTTTCATAAGATGGATAGATTCCAGTTCTCTTCTATACCAATTATTTGATAAATTTAGATTGGACTTTTTTATTCAGTTGGTCGGTATTGTTGCGATGGGTTCCAGACCACAGCAGCATATTCCAGTTTTGATTGGACATAGAAATAATACATTTTTGTTAGTGTAGTAATATTATTAAACTCCTTTCCAGTTCTAATTATGAACCCTAACATCTTGAGAGATTCATTAATTATGTTTACTATATGGTTGTTAAACGTTAGTTTCGTATCAAGTGTAATTCCAAGAGCTTTGACTGAATACAGATATATATTTACCGAGCGAAGTAGCTGAAGTGGTAGAGCGTTGGCTTCGCATTCGGGAGGTCGCGGATTCGATTCCCGCTGCCGACCATCCTGACTGGGGTTTTTCAGGGTTTTCCTCAGTCCTACCAGGCAAATGCTGGGATGGTACCTACTAAACAGTCCCTGGCCGATACCTTCCCAAAATCCTTTCCATTGTTGTTGTTAGATATCCAGTGTAAAATGGCCTCTGAGCTGTATCTGGCGATTGTTAAATAAAATAAATAAATAAATAAATAAAATATACAGATATATACAGCTGTATTTTTAGTATTCAAACTGACTGAATACTTTTATAAGAGAAAGAGTACAGATGAAGTGAAAGATGAAATTTTCATGGTACATCAATCATTTCCGTGTTAAACAAGAATAATTTTATTGAGAAAGTGTACAAACCAATGGCGTATTTAGGGGGGGGGGGGGCTTCCGGGCTTAAGCACCCACCGAAATCTTACTTACTATAGTAAAGTATATGAAATATCTTGCAGAATTTTCACATCTTCAGGTAAAGTCCCCACCGAAGGTTAGCAAAGCCCCCCCCCGAAACAAAATCGTAAATACGCCACTGGTACAAATGTATATTGAGTTAGGAAGTTTTGGAAAGGTTCAGGCTCGGTGGAGCCCCCGTTGATACGCCCCTGCTTCTAATACACATAACTAATGCTGCTGGCATATCTTTTTTTACATGTCTAATTAAATACAAACACATTTCTCAATCTTGTCAACATGAAAATAGGGATTTTATTTGTCATATAAATGCTTACCGTTAGGTCATATTGAGGCCAAAAATTAAAACATATTTTGGGCGTGTTACACTCATTGATCAGATTGTCAGTATTAGCAAAGAGGTTATTTGGAACTTCCTTCTTAGAAATGTTTGGCCTTGTGTATCAGAATTTGATGGAATACTGACAGTAGAAGGGTTAAAGTGATTGACTTGGCGTAGCATCAATCAATTGAAAGAGAAAAATTGGCGCCTCTTTCTGTCTATCACTGTCTCTTCCCCTCCCCTCTGTAAAGATACTGTGTCCAGTTTCTTTCTTGTGTATTGGTGTATTTCTATCTACATCAGTAAAGATTTCCTGTTCCCTCCAAATACTATATTAACGGTTCCCCTATAACACATCTTGCTAATCATAATGATCTTGGTGTCAGCTTTGATTTAAAACTCACGTTCCCTGACCACATCTTCTTAAGGGTTAAGAAATCAATGCGTGTGTTGGAGCTTCTTTATCGATTTACTGAACTACGCACTGTGGCATCATTAGCAATATTCTATAGAACACTAATAGCGCTCAAGATAGAATACTGCTCTTCCATATGGGTCATGGTCGCATCTACACATCCCTCTAGACTTCAGTCTGTTCTCAATTTCTTTATTGCTATAGTACACCTTCGTGTTCCCAGCTTCGGATGTTATCTAAGAAGAAACTCTTGCAATATGTTAATATCCCCGGGAGTATGCAGAAATAACTCTGATCTAAAATTTCTTCATAAGATATTTCATGGGAACTTAAGATCGGAGACCCTACTTCAAGAACTATCCTTACGTGTCCCTTCCCGCTTAACCCGGAATACCCACCTATCTTGTCAAACCTAGGTTGGCAACTAAACAGAGGTCTCTTTTTTACAGAATACGGAACTGTTATAATTTTTTATCGAACAAGTGTTGTGGACTTTTTTTTTTTTTTTCGAGTTACCCAGTGTTTCACAGAGCAATTAAAAGCGTGATGGTTGCTACCAATAACCTGTATAATATTTTCCACCGGTTTCTAATCCACATGCACACAAAAATTGTATCTGATCTCGAACATTTATATAACAAAAACCATAGTTCTCACGTTGGATAGATCATGCATTTATTCTCAACATCCAACTACTTAGTACCATATCTGTTATACATTTTATCTAAATATAACTAAAACTGATTCCACTAATTTCTAGACACTTGACAATAAAATATTTTTTTTATATTCGTTACACTGTTCTACTTCTGTTCATCTCAGAACGCTACGGTAGCGTCACTTCAAGATTTGCTTCTTGGAGGAAGAACTATATCTTTGATGTAACTAAGTTTCATAATTAGTATATTATTATTATTATGTTGATTGAAATGTGAATACACACAATCCCATATAAATTTAGGGAGGACACTTAACCCCAGCGCCCTTGCTTATCATGCCATTTGTTCACAAATTCTAAAAACCGCCGGTGCACGGAGGTTATTTCTACAAAAGTTTGAAGTTCTACGTTTAGAAGTTTTGGAGATCTGATGACGAGTAAATAAGTAAGGGAGTGAGTAGATTTACTCTTTTATACATGCAGGGGGCCGCGGTGGCTCAGTGGTAGAGCGTTCACCTCTGGTATTTGGGGTCCCGGGTTCGATCCCAGCCCCCGCCAAGTGAACTTTGTGGTGGACAAACACCGTGTGCGTGGGTTTTCTCGGGGTTCTCCCGTTTGCTCCCACTTTCTTCATTCCACCATTTCATTCATCACTCATCATCACCGTCTTCTTTAGCCTAACGGGCATAACCGTGGGACATAAAACTCAAAGATTTCATTTCATTTTTTCATTTATACATGCGGATTACGCAGAGAAATTTTAATATTAAGAGGATATATAATATCCGGAATATTTTGATAAAAGTGGAGAACTGAAAATAGAGCAAATGACCGTCTGGTGGATGTTGGAAAATCACAATTGCAATTAAACGCCTTCATTTTATTATCTGACTGTTAAGTTTCAAAATATCATAACTACGTTTACTATAGCTATTCATCAGGAAATACTCGCATAATAATAACAACACACACACACAATACGCCAAGGGCAGTGATTGGCCCCGACATTGTAACGTCACAGCAATTAATGACGTTAAACATCCGTGATGATGCATCTTGAATAACACATGAAAAGCCAAAACCATTGAATGGAAGAAAGAAGGTCAATGACCAGGCCGAGAGTTCTCTTCCTGGTCTCTGTTGCTTTGAATCATCTGCAGCACCACGTGGTGTGGATGGAGCATTCACATCTCTCTTTCTAAGCTTATAACAACTATAGATTATATAAGACATGCAAAACCAGTAATAATGGATAGATACATTTGTATAGTCACTTATCCTAATGATTTATATCTATACGAGAAGTAGTAGTATTAGCATGTAGGTTAGATTAGGTTTTAATATTCCTTTCACTATTTTATCTAATTATATCCCCATAGGAAAACGCTTTCTCTCGTTAATCAATGAGAACAATTATAATGGAACTATGTAATGAAATAACCACAAAGAGTATTTTAGTATTAAGAGGATATTTTCCGGCACATTATATAATAAATTGAATGAAATTCGTTACTATATCAGACTAAAATGATTTCTGAAGAATTTATAAATTAATTAATGAAGTAAGATTGTGAATCGTTTCAGAATTCTAAACATATAAGAAGTTACGATTGCCAAATCATACGTTTACCCCTAAGTTTTACGTTTTTCTGGTATGTTTTACGTTGAACGTTTTCATTTCTTTCCCGTAAAACGTTTGTTTCGTTTTTTTTTTATTTGTAAATAAATAACAGACATTTCAAATATGTTTTTATAACTTAATGCGACCTTTTTTAAAAAAATCAGAGGAACTGCTTTCTTACACATTGCAACCCAAGGATGTAATTCAGTATTCGGCGAGAAAATGCAATAGGTTCTGTTTGTATCTCTTATGTAACAGACTCCTCAACCTTATGTTTAATAACAGAACCTTGTTGTTTTTAACACCTTAGCCTTCGTTTGTCACGCCATCTCAATAATATCGCAATTTCGATTATTTTTTTTTTAAATAATTTGGTTTCAGCATCTTAGCCTTCATCTGTCAACGTCGGTCTCGATCATATCGATGGATTGTGATGTACTGATGTCAGGAATAGAAGCTGGTGTGAACTAATAAAATCAGAACTCCAAGTACAGTAGTTGTGAATATCGGTATGATTTTTTGAACATATAAAGAGAAAGACGTTTAACGTCCCACAACTATGCCTTTTAGGCTAAGGGAGACGATGATTTAGGCAAATGAATGGCGATGGAAGCATTAGTGGAATGAGACTGTAGAAGGAAACGAGAGTACTTCGAGAAAACCCATGGATACGATATTGTCCACCACAAATTTACTTGGCAGGAGATCGAACCAGGGACTTTTCGCACCAGAGGTAAAGTGCTCTACCGCTCAGCCAGTGTGCTCTTAAACATACAAAACAGAATGTTGGACTGTTAAGAGATTCGAAGTTTTCTTTAAAACACAATTAAAAGGCAACAAAGATTTGTGTAATATATTTGGTTGATTGCATTTCAGTCCCTTTTAACACCGAGGCTATATGAGACGATGACTTAGAACGTAACGTAGGATCAGAAACACATGAGCTCCCGCCGGAAATTGTAATGTACTTTTTTTTTTTAACTTAATGTGTTGCAATACAATTATTTTTTAATGAAACTACCACAGTTTCCAATTAAAATTACTTCTACATTACTACGTGAAATCATTTTTCTGTTTATTATAGGGGTCTACAGTATGTTAATTCAAACTATCTCTTCCACCCTCCATCCCCCAAAATATTGGGAAAGTCTTTTTTTATTCTTTGTGAAAAATTTATCACTTATATACAAAATATTAATTTTTGTAGGACATTGCATACTATTTTCCAATTTATTTCGCTTTGAAAACTCAATTTTTTAAACAATATATTACCTACAGCACATTAATAAAAATAACATTATTGAAGAAAAAAGGCAACCCTCAACAAATGCCTACTTTAACTTATGTTAAAGAACATAAACAAAACTATTAACATTGCTAATAATAAAAACTAAATTGAATGATTGCAGTCAGCTATAGTAGTTAAACACCACAAAAAATGTAAAACTTTACAGTCATTTATAATACGCAACATGAAAATAAATTGAAAGACTAAAGCCATTTATACAAAGCAAACGAAAATAATGAAGAAAAGTATATTCATTTATAGAACGCAGCACAAAAATAAACGATTAAATTACTGAAGTTATTATGTTACACACATAGCACAAAAATACATTGAAAAGAGTACAGTCATTTATAGAATGCAACACAAAAATAAATTTAAAGGATGCGGTCATTTATAGAACGCAACACACAAATAAATTAAACGAATACATACAATATTGTAGTAAGCAGCACAAAAAACAATTTTAAAAATACAGTCATTTATAGCACACAGCACAAAAATAAATTGAAAGGATACATACAATCATTATAGTAAGCAGCATAAAAATAAATTTTGAAAATAGAGTCATTTCTAGCACACAACACAAAAATAAACTGAAAGGATACATACAATCATTAGACTATAGTAAGCAGCACAAAAATAAAGTAAAAGAATACAGTCATTTATAGCACAAAAATAAATTAAAAGGATAAATCATTTATAGAACGCAGCATAAAAATAAATTAAATGGATACGCTCATTTATAGCACGCAGCACAAAATTAAATTAAAAGGATACAGACCTTTATAAAACGCAGCACAAAAATAAATTAAAGATATCTATATGGTACGCAGCACAATCTACCGTGAATTCGAGTCCAAGTGAAGATCATGAATTGAATTTTATAAAAAAAATCTTTAAAGTTATTCTGAATGAATAAGATTCCTAATGATGCGGAACGAAAATTTAGAAATCTTCAAACTCAAATGTGCATTGAGTTCTAACTTGAATGGTATCAACGAAATTTCCCCAATGGTAACAAATTGAGTTGGTCACTGTTAAAAGGATATATGTTCCATTTGAAATATATTGCACATAACCCCTTTTAACAATGACCTATTCAATTACAATGCATGAACAAATATGAAAAAAATCAGTATTTATTTCTTTCAAGCTAGATGGCTCTGTAATATTTCTTTAAACGCTAGATGACTCTGCTATCGAATTTTCTTCCAGAGGAGTCGATGGGGACATTATCATTACTTCATGTTCAAATGTTTGTGATAAAATGTAATAAACAGAATAGTTTGGTTTTTTTTATCTTGTTAAAAGTATATTTCTCTACTTTCTATTATTGAAACCTACCGCAGATGTTGATTTATATTGCCAAAAAAGAAAAAAAGTCTCCATAATAATTTTATCCGATTTTTTTTCTGGTCTAATCTAATTTATTATGGCAGTTGCTAGGTGGAGTAACAGACTGGAACACATCAGGAAGACGACCTTGGCGGATTTTCACATCATATCACGATAAAAATTTCCCCAGAGAAGATTAAAGCTGAGAACAATAATCGTATTCTTATTTATTGTTCAAATATTACAATAAAACTCTATCTCACCGAGATTCTTGTTCTTCTCTCTCTAAAAGACAAGACCAATGGAAAGGAAAATTTTAAAACGTCAAATATTATTTCGAAAACAAAGACAAAATAACACGAGAGGAAGAAACGGAATTTAAAACAGTAAAAATACTGAACTTCAATAATTGATGCAAATAAAATAAAATCTTTAAGTTTTACGTCCCACGATTATGCCGGCTAGGCTAAAGAAGACGGTGATAATGAGAAATGAATGAAATGGTGGAATGAAGAAAGTGGGAGGAAACGGGAAAACCCCGAGAAAACCCACGCACACGTTGTTTGTCCAAACAAAGCTCACTTGGCGCGAGCTGGGATCGAACAAAGGACCCTATGCATTTAGAGGTGAACGCTCTAACACTGAGACACCAAGGCCCCATAAAATTGACACAAGTCATTAATATCAGGATAATAAAGTCGAACCATTTAAAATCCTTCTCGCTGGTCTAGCGGCTAGCGAGTGTCCCAATAACTGTTAGAATAGACTCCAGACTATCCAGCCTAATGTATAGAGGAAAGGCAGGCCAAATAACAAAAAAGAAGAACAGGCCAGAATGCTATTATATTACTCATGTCTTGCATTACCTATACCAATAAAAGCACGCTTTTTTATGCCAAAACCTACTCTTATTCATATTTTCTGGTCTCTTAGAAGAGGCCTTAGTATACTGTTTCTCGCCTACATTATTTAATATCTATCTAGAAGAGATAGTGAAAAGAGCCTACAAAGTGAGGACGGCACTGCAGTAGGAGGTAGAATAATTAGGTGTATACGATTTACAGATGATACGGTGCTTGTTGCAGAATCTGGAAAAGGAAATATATAACATGTTAGAAAACTTGAAGAAGAGCTGTGAATAATATAGGATGAAAATGAATGTTAGAAAGACAAAAGTCATGATGAGTGGAACGAAGCAGTCGGTGTCAAATATAGAAATAGGGTGGGGAGAAAATAGAACAGGTGTCTAATTTTCAATATCTGGGTAGTATTATTAGTGATGATATGAAGTGCGAATGTGAAATAAAAGCAAGAATAGGAATGGCGAAAGAAGCCTTTAGGAGGAAGAAAATACTATTTTTTGTGACCTTGTCTAAAGAGTTAAAAAAAAAGATTCATCAAATGCTTCGTGTGGAGTATTGTACTGTATGGGTCAGAAACATAGACATTACGGATGGAAAACGACTGGAAGCTTTCGAAATGTGGGTGTGAAGAAGAATGGAGAAAATTAGGTGTTTCGAGCGGAAAATGAATGAGAGAGGGTGTTACAAATGGTGGGAGGAATACAACAAGTTTAGATATTATTAAGAAGAGGAAGAGAAACTGGTTGGGACATTGGATAAGAAGGAACTGTATCATAAGGGACGTGCTAGAGGGTATGGTGGCAGGAAAGAGAGGGAGGAGGTAAAGGAGACTACAATTGATGGACAATATCAAAACAAAATAATATGCGTGAAGATGAAAGCTCACTCACGGCTGTACCGCCCGTGGTAAAGTAAATAAATGTTCATATTTAAACCATATTAGGCGTAGTATAAACTATACAAGTAATAATAATAATAATAATAATAATAATAATAATAATAATAATAATAATAATAATAATAATAATAATAATAATAATAATAACCACTGACATGACAGCTCTTATGGGTCAAATGGGTCTGAACCACTCCAACGCCATCTCTTACCGACCAGCTGAACTTCGTGCACCCTAGCAATGAACATATGGTCAACGTGTTGCGTCGATCTGTCTCTATTAGATGCTTTCTAAACCAAGTGGCCGTCAAGTTTTTTATTCCACGTTATTCCCCAGTTTGCCTCCAAGTACTCTGGATGTACTCCGAAAATTGGAAAGCACTGGCCGAGAATCGAACCCGGAAGCACACAGGCGTGATTTCAATGCTCTAAGCACTAGATTAAGGTGTCCGACAAACTATACAAGTAGGAGAATTAAACGTAAACCACGAGAAGGAGTTTGGTTCGTAGAGCTGGAGTTTGGTTTTCTCAATATTTGAAACCGAAAGCTGTACGGATTTAGTAGGGTGATTAAAGTGGACATGAAATATGTATTCTTGGAACGGTTAATCGATTGCAGAAAGCCGCACCGCGTTATCTATTACCGTTCCTGCTTAAAAACGACGATCAATGTTAAAACTGGAAATGGTTGATTTCTGTCACTTCCGGTTCGAATATAATCTCCATCAACGGCCTAGATTCTTAACTTTTCACTCTACATCTTGGCTAAACAGGGACGTCATTTCAAACTTCGCTTAAGGGGGGCAAGAGCACCACCAACATAAGATTTTCACGTTTTGTACTAGTATATCAGTAGACAATCCATTAAAATATATGTATTCCTCATACTCTTGGGGGCGGGGCAATTGCCCCCTCCTGCCCCCCCCCCCTAAATTACGACCTTGTGGCTAAAACTGATAGCGATCCATTAATTAGTTCTTGAGACTATGGATGCGCTCGAGTCGAGTCGAGACAGAATTTTCCTGACAAAATTCGAGTCGAGACACAGCTCTTCCAATAGAAAAATATATATTTTTCGAGTCGAGACATCACTTTTACAGCACATTTTCGAGAAAAGACAGTCTCAAATCTTGTCTTGTGCGCATCCCTACTTGAGAGTTTTTGGTCTTCAGGACCAACGGACACACGGACAGAGTAAATAAACCTTATATAAAGGAGATGTGGTAAGCCAAACTCCTTCAAGGTATGTGAAAGTACGTAAAAATTTTAACTACAATATAAAAAGTCGTCCCAGTCCCGGGGCCGAAGTACTGCAAATTATGGATGCATCAAAATCACAAATAATACTTTCGACAAAGTGGATACTTTCAAATATCTAGAATCAATATTAACAGATCAGAACCATATCCACGAAGAAATTAAATGTCGACTGAAAGCAGGGAATTCGTGTTATTATTCAGTTCAAAATTTTTTGTCGTCGCGAATTCTGTCGTGGAATTTGGAGCTTAAAATATTTAAAACGATAATCATACCTGGTTGCGAAACATGACGCTTACTCCGAGAGAATAATACAGACTGAAAGTATTTGAGAATAAAATCCTCAGACGAATATTCGAACCTAAGAGGAACGACAATGAGGAATAGCGGAAACTTCATAACGAGGAACTACGTAATTTATTCGGTTTACCCAACATTGTTAGGTTCATCAAATTTAAGAGGCTCAGGTGGGCAAGTTATGTAGCCAGCATGGAAGAAAGTAGGAATGCTTTCAAAGTTTTAACTGGAAATCGAATTAGAAAACGACCATTAGGAAGACCTAGGCACAGATGTGAGGACAATATTAAGATAGATCTCGCAGAAATATAAATACAAAGTAGAAACTGGATCCAGTTGGCTAAGGATAGAAGTCAACGGAGAGCTGTTATGAGCGCAGCATTAAACCTCCGGGTTAATAAGCCATAGAGTCCGTTAGTTAAGGGCCTTCACTACAGCGAAATTAAACTACCGCTAATTTTAGAGTTTTTCTGTAATATCTTCAAAACAAATAAAAAATATTCGAAAAGCAGAAATGTAGTGAACTAGACAATACGATTTTGCGTGTGATACCGTTATCACAACTCATCTATCTGCTTTTAATTTGCAACTGTAGATAGATTTAGTATTTCTTTGCGGGTTCTGTAAATAGCGGCAAGCCAAAAGCAGATAGGTGAATTATTGTGGTAAAGGTATCGCATGCAAAATAGCATTGTCTAGTTCACTACGTTTCTGCTTTTTTGAATATTTTTATTTGTTTTGAAGATATTACAGAAAAACTATAAAATTAGCGGTAGTTTCATTTCGCTGTAGTGAAGACTCTTAATAACAATGTCATATAATTTGGTGCCCTGATTAATCTGCATAAGCTGAAAACATAATCTGAACTTAGTCCTGCCTTCTCCTCAAATCAAGAACTCTTGTTACTTTTACATTTCATTCTTTCTTCAGTTACATTTCATTGTTTCTTCAAAATATGCTGGAGTAGACGGTAGTCCATGTAAACAATTAGGCAATAAAACATACATGTTGCTATGCCACAGGACAATGCGACCAATAGTAATTCTGTCCTCTTCTTATCATGATTAACATGTGTTTATATGTGTATATATTTTCTCTTCCGCAATTTTGGTTACGATGATAACTATTGGATCAGCTTGGTTGGCTACTGACTCAGCTCTTTATCTTATCATTTACGTCACATGTAATGCAGGCAGATCTCAAAAGATTAAGTAAACATGATGTTAATCAATTGTAATCAAATATTTCCGCAACACTTAGAAGCAGATGATTATTTTGTTTTTGTCTTTCTGTGGATAGTTTCTGGTTGATTCCAAAGTCACATTCGCTCTCACAATGTTTAGACGTTCACTGAAAGAGTGGGGTCCCAGAAGAAAGAAAAGTCAATTTTCCAATTATCCCTAAGAGGAATGGACTGGAACTACTTTTTGTAGCTAACAATAGGACAACGAATATTTTTTTTCGAGATAGCTACCATGCTAGACGATCGTCTTCAAAATATCTACCAAATTATTACATAATTAATTAATTACTTTAGACTGTTTTCTGTTGAGAGTCAAAAGATTTTTGAATTATCTACAGATGAAAACCAAAATAATGGAAATGCGAATGGTAACATGGTGGATTCGTGTGCAGCACCTAGCCGTTGTTAGTGGTGTACTAGGTGATCGTTTCTAGTATGTTAGTCCATACCCGACCACACATTTTAAAAGTTATATAAACTTATATATTTTACTATAAGAAGTTTTTATATTCAATCAGTTCCTGAAGGGTGTCGTAATTTCACAAAAGAAACGAAACTAAATCACGAATATATCCTTAATGTTATACTGTAAATGGCAACTTCAGAGAGTTTCAGGTTGCATAATAGAATAGGATATACAGTTAGTAGAGGAAAATAATTTTATAGTAAAACTAGCAGAATACCCGTTCTTCGTACGAGCATAGGGAAAAGTCGTCTGGTATCGGACAAAGGCAGTTTTCGTTATTTCCTTCTTAAGGCGGCACATATCAAGCATACAGTGAGTTGATCGAAATGGACTAGCCAAGCCCACGCCATAGTGGATTTGTCTTACAAACGGCGTATTTCGTGCTTCAAAGTTTTTGTATTTTTGCTAGTAATTAGGTGCACGGAGATAGATTTGTGTGCCTGCAACTTGTCACAAAGTAAATGTATTGATACATTATTGCAATCATAGTATTTATTAGGGTGTATATATTATAATATAGGCGTACAGTTGCCTTCGTATTGTTACAAGCCGGTAGATAGCCATTCATAAGTTGCAAGTCTTTCGGCTAGTATCGAACAAAAGGGAATCGGGTGATTGGACAAAACATTGGTAAGTAAACTTAACGTTTTTTAATGGTTCCTGGCTTTTTCAGAAAACCATAGGGAAAATACGTGGCAATTGCGATGAAGAAAGTATAAAGTTGGTCATGGACAAAGTTATTTCCAAAGAAGCACGTGCGCCCAGTGCTAGATATAGTGTTTCTTAGAGTACATTAGGAGATCGTGTCGAAAACTGTCGGAAGGGAAAGAGGTAACAGCTAAGCCTTAGCTGCTCGGATAATAAAGGTACATGTAGTAGAAGACCAAGAAGACCAAAAAGAAATACTATACAATCATGTAAAGGCTTTGTATAGTTAACTAGTCTAATGCCACTAAGAATACCAGAATTTTTTAAAACTAGTTTACAAATTTGCTGAAAAACTAACCATTATAATCTGCGGGGAGTATTTTGATGATTGGATACAGCGCAATATGTATAAAGACTTGGTCCATGAACAATGTGAAAATTTTGAAGGCAGACTGTTTTATCATTGTGATTTGTGTCAGAATAAAAAAATAACAACTCTTGATGAAACTAATAATTTTAAGATATATTTTTACTCTTATTTTAGGCTGTATTTCAAAGCGTAATAAAACTCTATTTTGTGTGTAAGAACTCCTGTAAGTAAACAGCTAATATTTGCAGTTTGTTCTGTTATTAAATTACCTCAAAAGACCAATTCTCTATAGTTTTATGTTTGTCCGATACCACCCTCCACTTTTTAAGAATGCTAATTTGTATTATCTTTGATTTTTTACAAAAATATATATTATTAGTTTTTACCTGTCAAATCACCTTTAACACGATGTGTGTAATATACCAAGGTATCATTTTGTGCATTAAGTAATTTGATATAACTACTTTTCAGAATGGCAAACTGAAAAAAGCTACGGTGTTCGATACCAGACGATCTTCCCCTAATACGTTTCATTTTGGATTTAAACGGCATCGTAAGTGTCACTGTTCATCTCAGCGACCCGAAAACTATGTATTCGACACTAATATCGGTCATTTTCGATCATTTTTATGTATCTCCTCCTCCTCCAAGTTGCGGGGCTAAATTTGGATTTAAACGGCATTGGAAGTGTCACCGTTCATTTCAGCGGCCGCGAAAACTATGAATTCGACAGTAATATCGGTAATTTTGTATCGTTTTGAAATATTTCCCACTCCTCCTCCACTAAGTTGCACCGTCAATATGAAATAATAAAACCCATTCCAGGCCTAAACCTCATCTATGTTGAAAATTTGATCGAGATCGTTCAGGTGGTTCAAGAGCTTTGAAGTCACAAAAATAGCCACTTTCATCTTTATACAGAGTAGCCCAAAAGTAGGTATACAGTATTGGATGTTTTATACAGGGTGTTTCAAAACAACACGGACAACGTTTGGGAGGTGATTCCTGACACCAAGATAAGACAAAAAAGTATAGACCAACGTGGGTGCACAAATGCTCTCTTTCGGAGTTGTCGGGTGAAGACTTCACTTAGGAACTACTATATGCTCTATCCAAAAATCCATGTTTCAGAATCCTACGGTACTTCCGCAACAATATTTATAGAAGTAGTTGGTGAGTACTTCAATTTATATGTTCGTAGTCTAACTCCCTCCATAAAAATTGTAGCATGAGTACGTAAGGATTCTGAAACATGGATTTTTGGATAGGGCACATACGAGTTCTTTAGAGAAGCCTTGACCCGACTGCGGTAGATCCCATAGTTTTGCAGCTATGGGCCTTTAAAGTTCATTTTTTCATGTTTTCGGCAGCCTGTAACTCCGAAAGGAAGCATTTGTGCACCCAGGTTGGTCTATACTTTTTGTCTTATCTTGGTGTTAGGAATCATTTCCCAAACGTTGTCGGTGTTGTTTTGAAACACCCTGTATATGTAAGTCTATATACCTACTTTTGGGCCACTCTGTATGTATAGAAGACAAGCTACAGCGAAAAATTATATAAAAAAGATGTGGTATTGTCATCGGGTTTACATATCTGTACGAAATTTCGATGTCTAGATAAGTAAGAAGTGTCTAAAATTAAAGTTACAAGATTTTGTCTAACAAAAAGTAAAGAAAAATAACATAAGTATTGTAATTGTAATAATAATAATAATAATAATAATAATAATAATAATAATAATAATAATAATAATAATAATAATAATAATAATAATAATAATAATAATAATAATAATTATTATTATTATTATTATTATTATTATTATTATTATTATTATTATTATTATTATTATTATTATTATTATTATTTTGGATTTTAAACTATACTAATTACCAGTAGAGTGATGATATTGTTGCAAATCTATTACATTTTGTAAGTTTTAATTCCACCTCGCAGAGAGACTACCGCACCCTGGTAAAATTAATTCAGGGTTCAGGAAACAACAAACGTATGTTATCCAAGAAAAAGGAATGGAAATTAAATGCTTTAACCAACCTTAATTCCTTTTTCAGCGTTGATTTGTGTGACTCTTTCCCTATGCTTGCCTCCGTTCCTCAATAATGATTCCGAACGAATCTCTTCTATATTAAACCAATCGCCTGAACAGTTCATTCAATACACAATATAGTCTACCTGCTCGTTAGTTAGCCTCTAGGAACAGAATGCACGTGAAAAGTTTATGATTTGTTATATATAATATATGTGTTTATATTATGTAATAAGTTTCACGTGTGCCAAAAAACGTGAATACGACATACAGTATAAGTTACCTAGTGTTCTCAAGGTCATTTAAATGAAGGGGCCCACGCTCAAATACAATAGGTACCAAGTTATTATGTAATATTAACAATTGCTTCAAAATAAATATTTTTGTGAATTTTATTTTAATGTTCCACATGTACAGATAGTTATCAAAATAATGGAAATCTGTAACAAAGTCAAGCTTACCTGAATAATACGCATTTGTGGTCTTTTTTTTTATTGACTCAGTGTAACTCAACTCGTAGGATTTGCGGGGCCGCAGGGCTCAGTGCATCATCTCTGGTGCATGGAGTCCCTTCTTCAATCCCCGCTCAAGCCAAGTAAATTTTATGGTGGACAAACACCAAGGGCGCCCATATTGTGGTTTCTAAGGGGGGACATTTCAAATATAGATTCAAATTTTGCTGTGACTAATGTAAAAATTCAATTAGGTTTTCGATATTCCGAAGTACAATTTCCTCTAGGGGGCAAGCTCCGTACCTTGCTCCCCCTGATGGGCGCCCTTGACAAACACTGTGGGTTTTCTCGGAGTTCTCCCATTTTCTTCATTTCACCATTTCCTTCATTTCCTCATCATCACCGTCTGTTTTAGTCTACACGGCATAACCGTAGGACGTAAAACTGAAAGATTTCATTTCGTACATTTTGCGATTCTGCAGTTCAGATATCATTACAAAGTCTTCCGCATTTCAACTGAACAATCAATGCTGCCAGTTTAATTTTAGCAATTACTATAAGACAATTGCAAGTGAAATTGTTATTTATCCATTAGCTATAAACATAATCATTCTATCTCGTTTTTCGCCATTTGTCAATGATTAAGTGTATACTCTACAGTACGGATTCCCTTAAATATACATATTGTTGTATTTTATCCTCTTCAAGCATGCATAGCTCAACGCTGTTTAATAGGGATGCGCACGAGACGAGTCGAGACAGGATTTTCCTGACAAAATTCGAGTCGAGACACGGCTCCACCAATAGAGAAATGTACATTTTTCGAGTCGAGACATGACTTTTACAGCACATTTTTGAGACGAGACAGCCACAAATCTTGTCTCGTGCGCATCCCTACTGTTTAAAGCAACATCGAGTCTGTGGGTTACCTCGGGGTACTCCCATTTCCTCTCATTCTCATTCCACTAATTCTTCTTGTGCTAAAATGTATTCCGAGCTTCAGATATACTATTGGCGCCTCATGTGAGTCCGGTTTACAAAATTAAAGCCGTAAATGATCATTTTGGCTATGGTGTTAGTTTAGCACGGTAATGAAAGTTCATCATACACAAAAGCTACAGCAAGCCTGAGCTCTTTACCAATCATAGAACTGTTTTGTATCACGTGTTATGCATCGGAAGAATTTGGAACGATATGTGGAGCTGTCTTCCGAACGCACGCTTGAGAAAACGTGAAAACAACAGAAGTGCACGAAGAATGATAACAAAATAAAACTTAGCAGCAATCCAACAACAGTACACACTCAGGAGATGTTCTCCGTAGAGTGTAAGAGACGAGACTGCCAAAATTTCATCAATAGAATTTGACGACCGGGACACACACTCCCGTTCTATTGGATGGTGAAATCGGAAGATCTAGGTCAAGCATCACGACTCCCTGCGTTCATTATAGTTTCTTTATTCTTACATCCTGTCAATATGTTTGGAGTAGGAAACTTATGGAGAAAGAGTGCAGCATATAAAATACAAATAAATATTTTGTTTCACGAAAACATTTTCAGAACAGTTCTTATCAACACTAATAAAATGTTTACTAAATATTTTTTGTCGTTGAAGATTACTATATTAACACTACAAACAGTTTGCTGGAATTAGAAAACCCACTGCGGCCATGAATTTGTTATTTTGCTTTTCAAGGGAATAGCTAACTATTTTTAATTCTTGAAACTTTTTTCATATTATATTTTCTCACCTTCAGAATACAGTAAATAAATGTTTTTCTTGTGATATAATGAAAAAAAAAAAAAAAAAAGATGGAAGGAGCTGTTAGTTTGCACTGCAATTAAAATGTTTGAATAAAGCCCTAAGTTCCTCACGGAAAATCCCGTTTCTCAGAGAAAGCCTTAAAGAAAATTAAAGTCTTTTCGAGCAATTCCATCCTATGATAACGCAAGTAGGACTTACAATATTCTAAAGTTATTAAGATCAAGCTAGTTTGTCTTATAAGATTGTAATGTTATTACAATCACGTTAGTGGGTCTTATAAGATTGTAATGTTATTAGGATTACACTAGTTGGCCTTATAAGATTGTAATGCTATTAAGATCGTGTTAGTGATCCTTATGAGATTGTAATGTTATTAGGATCACGTTAGTGGGCCTTATAATATTGTAAAGTTATTAGAATTGCGCTCGTGGTCCTTATAAGATTGTAATGTTATTAGAATCACGGTAGTAGGTCTTACAAGATTGTAATGTTATAAGGATAACACTAGTTGGCTTTATAAGATTGTAATGTTATTCGGGTCACGCTAGTGGGCCTTATAAAATTGTAATGTTATTAGGAGTACGCTATTGAGCCTTATAAGATCGTATTGTTATTAGAATCACGCTAGTAGGTCTTATAAGATTGTAATACTATTAGAATGACGCTAGTGGGACTTATAAGATTGTAATGTTATTAGAATCACCTAGTGGGCCTTATAAACTTGTAATGTTATTAGGATCATCCTAATGGGTCTTTTAAAATTATAATGTTATTGGGATCATGCTAGTGGGTCTTATAAGATTGTAGTGTTAGTATGTACTCCTCACAACTCTTGAACGAAAGCTAATTATTTAATTCTGTTTTTTGCAATAGATACCTAGAGCGGTTGTCTCGGACCATTGTTAATGAAGTCAATTCGTTCACATTCAAAGGTTATATAATTGTAGAATGTAAGAAGTTATACATCGCTCTGTTAGACGGCAGCAAGCGTTCTTCAGTAGTTGACATCTACCGGACGAAATTTAAACTTCGGTCTACAGTGCAGAGTAGTCGAACGTAAAGGAAAAATAGAATACAATATTGGATAACAATATATTATTGCTCTATCTTTTAGGGGGGACCAATGTTGTTGATAGTCGAAGTTTAGTGTTCCTTTTCAGCACCGTGGCCATGTGACACTTGGATCTACAGTTTCCAGGTGGTATTCCAATCAACGTAATTCATTTAGGTTTCACTGCTCTCTCATTGGGAATCAAATATGAACTAGTGTTACCCATGAGACGAAGAATCTCTTGTCTCGAATTACCTCGTGGCTATATAGATACTGTATGCGCCTTTGGTGTGGGAGACCCGGGTTCCATTTCTGGCGGGAGCTCATGTGGTTCAGATATCACGTTCAGAGAAGGGGACACGGTGGCTCAGTTTTGAAGCGCTTACCTCTGGTGCGTAGGGTCAATGCTTCGATTCCCGGCCAAGTAAGTTTGTGGTGGACAAACACCGTGCTCGTGGGTTTTCTCGGGAATTCCCGTTTCCTCCCGCATTATCATTCCACCAATTCCTTCATCATCATTCACTTACCTTAACCATCCGTTTCGTTTAGCTTAACCGCTGGCACAGTGATAGAACGTTCACCTCTGGTCCGTTGTTCGATCCCAGTTCGCACCAAGTGAACTTTGTAGTGGACAAGTGGGTTTCCTCAGGGTTTTCTCGTTTCCTCCCACTTTCTACATTCCACCACTTCACTCATTTCTCATTATCAGCGTCTCCTTTAGCCTAGCCGGCATAAACGTGGGACGTTAAACTCAAAGATTTCATTTCATTTTCTCCACATTAAGCTATACGTTTACGTCTCATGCTGCTGAACGGGACGATAAACTTAAACCCAATACATTCTCGTCTCAAAAACAAACGAGAGCCGAGACAAAAAGTTCGTTTTTAAATTCGAGACAGATAGAAGCAAGGCAATTCTCGTCTCGTTTTCGAGACGTGAAGAGGCGAAAAATTTATCGAGTCCCGTGGGAAACCCTAGCTCATCCAACCCTTAGATCTCAAACAGTGCATCAGTGTTACATCCAATTGATAAAGTAATTGTTTGAACACAAAGAAGAGAATTTATGAACGTTTAAATAAAATGAAATCTTTTAAAAAGTTTTACGTTTCATGATTATACCTGCTAGGCTAAAGGAGACGATGATGATGAGATAATCAAACGAAGAAAGTGGGAGGAAACGGGAGAACCCCGAAAAAAACACGCACACGGTGTTTCCACTTAGCCCGAGCTGAAATCAAATCAAGGACCCTATACACCAGAGGTAAACGCTCTACCACTGAGGCACCGCGGCCTGATCAACGTTTAAAGATTCCTAAGTCATCATACTTCAATAATAAATACGAGGAAGAACCCCCCAAAAAAAAAAAAAAAACTGGATTGAAAGAGCGCTGACGCTCCTAGGCGTAGTAGAAAGTTCTCCTGCTAGTTGGGTCTAGTAGAAACCTTCCCAGATCAGTTGGCCAAGCGGCGTCTGCGTAGGAGGTTAACGTTTGATCGTATTATTGTTTTTCTCAACTGTTCTCGTTTGCCGCCTGCGAAATCGTTATGGCAGATTCAAAGGAACAAAGAGTGTGTTGGCTTCCTACTTGAAAAATCGGAAACGAAAACTTACCAAATGCCTCAACAGCCTTTCAAGAAGGATATTATGAACCATACACAATTTTTTGAGTGGTTTGGGCGCTTTAAGTGTGGTGAGATGAGTGTTGAAGATCATGATCGTTCTGGGTGCTCTTCATCATTTCGAAACGACGAAAACATCGAACAAATCTGCCCCAAAATTAGCGAGGATCGTCGTTTCATGATCGATGATATTTCAAAACAGGCAGAAGTAGTTGGAGCTCGTGCCAGCTTGAGGTTTTGCAAATGAGACATGTTGCCGCTAAGTTTGTTTCTCGCCTGCTCACACAGGATCAAATCATTCGTCTGAATTTATGCTGTAAAAAGAACTTCGCAGAGCGCATTGGACAATATAAAAGTTCCAGAGTTTCAGAGGTGTTTCAAACAGTGGGAAAGAAGATGGGAGAAATGAATCGCATTTAATGGAGAGTACTTTGAAGGAGACTGAAAGAATTTTGTAAAAAATGTAATAAATTACTTTTTTTTTTTAGAACGAAAGTCCAGTTTCTTTTGGGTCCTCCCTCGTATGGTTTAAATGTTGTTATATCACACCCTTCGTGGACCTATCGGGACGTTGAAGGATTCTGAAGGACGGTAAGACGCGACCATAACTTGTGGGGGGCAGGGGGCAACTGTCCCTCCAGATAAGCTCACCGCCGTTCGAGGGGGGCCCATTTTAAGACAAAATTTTCTTACTCCATATACGATACGAATGTAAAATTATAAATGAAGCATCAAACAGATTCAATACATTACATCAACAAAACAGCACACCAAAGGTCAATAAAACAAAAATGACTAGTGGGCCCATTTCAGTAAAATAAAAGTCTACTATTAGGGCCCCTAGAAATAATATTTATTCGTATGGCTTTGAGATTTATCAGTATTGTCCCCTTAATTAATTTATGTATGGAATGGGCCCAGGTATGGAACTAACGGCCCCGTAGACCTTGCCGTGCAGGAGGGCCCACAGACTCCGGGGGCCCATGAAGAGTAAGAGAAAAATGGAAAGAGGAGGCCCAAGAATTAGAAAAACAACTTTTCTAGGGGGCCCAAATAAGCGTATTAATGCTTACCCCCCAGAAAAAAAAATCCAAGTTACGGCTCTGTCTAGATGGAATCAAGGAAAAAATTGCGGCATTAATTTACAAAATGAGACGACAAAATACCGAGACAAGCTTTTCGAGAATCAAGGCGAGACAAGAAAGAATTAATCGAGAGTTGTGACGAGACTTTTGCTTTACAAGCCCATCTTGTGTGCAACATTACCCAGCACTAGGGCTAACTTTGGATATCGAAAACAGATATAGACAAAATATCGAAAAGTAATCAATATATCAAAATATCGAGAAGTAAAATTTTCGATATTTTAAATTATGGATCGATCGATCGAATGAAATATTGCACAATCCTATCAAATGGGCCATAGGGATATGCGCTACCCACTAGACCAGCAGGAAGAGCTGTAATGGGAAGTATGTTAATAGGAGAACTTTGGAGGAGTGGCTCGTGAGCCAGTGGCGTAGACAGAATATCATTAAGGGAGGGATTCACGAACCCCGAATCTTTTAGGACACGCGTATTTGGTGGATATGAATCTTAATGATTTTTGTAGCATACGCCACTATAATGAACCAATGGAAAATGGGGAGCTATAAACCAATTAGTCTATGTTGTACATAGATATTGTCATGTTTGCTTGCAAATAATAATTAACATCCCATAGTACTGGCCTCTCACTTTTTATTCTTTTTTCCACGTACAATGTAAGACGTAATGTCTAGTTCCTGAATGTAAGTGGGTGAAAGCGACTGAGAAGTGGAAACAATTACATAATCCTCAGATATAATTAGCATCTGGAATAATTAATGGTTGTGATTTGTGGCGGAAAATAGATGCTGGAAACACGTAACCTCTGACCTTGAGACCAATAGCCAAGTGAGTCTAAACTGAAGTGTCGGTGAATATGAGGTAAAAATGGCAATGCAAGTGGGGGGAGGGGGAAAGACAAGAAACTGGATTGAAGATGCAGGTAGTTTAGTACCCACCCCCAAGTTATAGCTTTGGCCAATCAAGCGAAAAGGACACAACCTGGAAGCTATTGGCTCATCGTATCCTCCTCATTTGCAGACTACGGAATCCACGGATGGATGGATAGTTGTCTTGTCAAAAGGAAAGCGTGCGCGCGCCAAAGCTGGAAGGTCTTGCGGGTTGTTTTAGTAGTCGCTGGATGCGTATGTATGCGTGGCTAATCTTTTTGTATTGTTACTGATTGTGTGTTGCTGGTTGTCACGGTGAAGAGGTTTTCGTCTTCCGTCGGACGGAGTAGCGCGTTTGCGGAGTTCTGGCTCTTCGCGCTACACTACACGTGACCTGATCCACCGATCTGATCATCAGTACTTCTGCTGTGCTTGTTGGTTAAACATCGGAGAGGCATCGGCCAGCATGATCCAATCGTCAGCTGCGGATACGGTCGAAATAACATCGTCTGCTTATCAACAAGGTTAGTCACAGTATATAGATTATATATTTTTCCTCTTTTAAGTAAATATTATATCAAAATATTTACTACTTGCCATGTATGTGGAATTGTCAAAAATATTTACTGTGTGCCAGAACTGTCAAAAAAATGTTGCAGAGGAACAGGAGAGTTTTATTTCCAATCTTAATTGTAGGGCCATAGTGGCTCAGTGGTAGAGCGTTCACTTCTGGTGCATGGGGTCCTTGGTTCGATCCCAGCTCGCACCAAGTGAACTTTGTGGTGGACAAACACGGTGTGTGTGGGTTTTCTCGGGTTCTTCCGTTTCCTCCCACTTCCTTCTTCCTCCATTTCATTCATTTCACATCATCACCGTCTTATTTAGCCTAGCCGGCATAACCGAGGGACGTAAAATTTAAAGATTTCGTTTCATTTTTCTACTCTTAAAAGTGGGTTAACACATTTAGACTGGAGCTCCTCCGTGGCTAAGCGGTTAGCGTACGCGCCTTTGGCGCGGGAGTCCCGGGTTCGATTCCCGGCGGGAGCTCATGTGGTTCGGATTCCACGTTAATCAGTAGGTCCACGTCTCATATAGCCTCGCTGCTGAACGGGACGCTAAACTAAAATCAACTCAACTCAACATTTAGACTGATTTCCGGAGAAGCGTTTCTGAATTAGAGTCGTGAAATTAAACTACTTACTACAGTTTTTGTATCCAGATAAGGCTGGTTGATTTGGAGTTTATTTAGGATCTACCTAATACGAGACATGCACCCACAACTAAACGTGGGATCCTAATCACACGAACTTCACCGGGAACCGAACTCAGGTCTCCTTCACTGAAGGCATGTATGCTAACTATGTGAACATGATGAAGGTCACAGGTAAGGTGATTGATTGTCTAAATAGTTCAGCGTTCCTTTTCCGTAGCGTGGCTATATGAGACAGAACATGCACTAGAATTTTAGGATTGGGATTTCAGATTTCTGGGCTTTCGGTATCTATGGCCATGTTAAGCTGTCACGTACGAGGGATTACATACCCCGGCGATCACACTATCCGAGGAAAGGGAAGTGGCTCGGGACTTGTATGTTAGGTAACATCCTGGCATTAGCCTGGCGTGAATGAGGAAAAAACTTCACTTAGGGTAGCAGGCCTGGAAAATCTTTTACACTTTTCCGACCGAATGTCCCCATTGGGAACCGAACCCGAGACGAATCTTACCAAAGACGAAAGCGCTAGCGACTACGTTACGCGGAGCCACCGGAACCTATACTGATAACGTGAGAGCAAAGCCACTACTGGGCTTTCTGACCGAGGGGAGTACCTTAAACCAGGTATCGAATCCTGGACCAACACACAGAAAGCCAAGCCCAAGGATTAGCTGAGAAGGGTCACTCTTAGATAAGGTGAGATCAGTGGCGGATACATGTTAGGGAACAGAAATACATCCTTGGGGCACGGTGGCTCAGTGATAAGGCGCTCACACCTGGTGAAAGAATTTCCTGTTTCAATCTCCGGCCAGGTGAGCTTGTGGTGAAAAAATATGTTTTTGGGTTTTTCTCGACGTTCTTCCGTTTCCTCTCACATCTTCATTGTATCAATATCATTCAGTTTCATAAATCGACCTGCATTATCGTATGACGTGAAACTATACATCTCATTTCATTTTTAAACAACCTTTCCTCGGTGATCGAATCTATGTGACAGAATATGACAAACTCTAACTAAAATATGTGATACTTATACAGGTATATTGTTCGAACTGTGTATATGTCTATGTCTAATTCATTGGACCTGTGGCGGTAAGCCTCAAAGGTGCGTGCAAGAGAATGAATCATCTTTTGCACGACATAGCTGTAGGGAGAAGGGTAAAGATGACTCAAACTCTTTGAACTAAAAATTTACATTTTATCGGAAAATGGAATAAGGGTGGGATGTTGGACCCGAAACGCAAGATATGCAATTTCTTTCATCTTGATTTTAAAAAAGATAGAAAAATAAATCTAACATTCTTTACCGAAAACTTCACCGAATTTGAGACTGTAGGTTAATGATTTGTATTTACATACTTTGTCAGCAGCGACGCAATGTAAAACAACACTTACAGTTTCATACATAGAAGCTACCAACAGAAATAGAACACTGTATGCACCATTTTAATATGTTTTGGTGTAAAACTTGTATTTCGACGCAGGAGAGCCAAGTTCGATTCCCGGTGGTAGTTTACGTGCTCGGATTCCAGTCTCTCATTGTTTCACTGGTGAATGGAACACTAAACTCAAATCCCATCAAAATTTGTATTTCGTGTACCGATCTTCCATTCATCGTGCAGAAGGTGATCCACCCACTTGCAAACGACTTTTTTGGATCCCCTAATGGGTGTGATGGATAGAGTTATTCTACTTCCCACCTGGAACCGACGTTAGAATTTTAATTTTTAAACTGCTGACAAGTAGTAGGAATAATCGTTTTGAAAAGAAATTAACATAGAAAGTAATCTACAAACTTGTCTTGTTTAACCTCCTCACCTGACTATGAATTATTCCCTTGAGGAGCATGGTAATTCACCTCTAGTGCGTGGGGTGTCAGGTTCTATGCTCAGCTAAGTTAGTTGGTGGTGGACAACATTGTGTTCGTGGGTTTTCTCGGAGTATTCTCGTTTCCTCCCACTTTATTATTCCACTAATTCTTCCATTATCATTTACTTGCTTTAATCATCGTCTCCCTTAGCCTAAAAGGCATAATAGTGGGACGTTAAACTCAAAAGATTTAAATTTTTGAATTAATTCCCATCGTAGTCAATATGGTCCCCCGTAGCGTAGTCTCTAATGCACTCGTCTCTGGTGTAAACACTCCCGATTCCCGGTGGAAACACTCGGTCGAAGAGATGTAACAGCTATTTCAGGCCAGCCACCTTGAGTGAAGTTTTTCCTAAGTCTTCTTTACTCACACCAGGCAAATGCCGAGATGGTACCTAATATGCACGTCTCTGGCCACTTTCTTCCTTCCAGCTTTCCCCGACATGGTGTGCTCGTCGAAGGACGTCATCCCTCTACGTGACTGGCTAAGGCCATAGATGCAGATTATGCCCAGAAATACATAAGTAAACCCTTTGTGATCAAGTGTTAGAGCGTTTATTTCCTGTGTGAATGGCACAATACTAGGTTTGATCCCCTGAAAGGTGTCTGAGTCGGATCCAAACTTGAGCAATAGTTCGGATGCTACTTTAAAGAGTAGGGCCGTGCCATGCAGCCTGAGTGTTAAACAGGAAAGTGAAACTCCAATTTAAATCAATCAATCAATTACCCCAATGCAAAATTTCTGAAGACACAAGTGGAGAGACGCATTTGAACATCGATGTTTGTTTATTGGTTTCTGATATTGTTTTTAGCATCGATAGTGTAAGAATACATGAACCTACAGTTTCATATCGTCGCATGAGAACTAGAGGAACGTAACTCCGAAAATGCGGTTTTCGTTTTCTTCTTGTTTGGACATAATTTTGAAAGCCCCACTTCGTGTAAATGGAACACAACGCCATATGTTCTCCTTGTCGATCATCTGTTGTAATGTAGCTCAATTACAATCTTATTAAAAACACATCTTTCTAAGAAAGTAATATTTTTGTCCTCTCGCCTGTAAACCTACGAAAATGGAGTTACGTTTCTCTGGTTCTCATGCAACGATATCAAGATACGGACCATATGGACTCCTCAAGGACAGAACCCAGAATGTATGAACCAAAGGCAGTAATAGTAGTTTCAGGAGATAGTCCAGAAAAAAAAATCCCTCGAAAGTCGTACATCTATTCCTAATATGAGCTACCCGTATAGTCACGGTACTATTTTTCACAATTTATGTATTTTGAATGTCCTTCAACCCTTCATCTCTCTCTCCGAGGGAAGTCTGAAATCACCTCCGCATAAAAAGTGAAATCTTTGAGTATAACGTCCCACGATTATAAAATTTAGGCTAAGGGAGACGATGATTAAGATGAGTGAATAATAATAATAATAATCAGTGGCGGATCCAGGATATGAACAAGGGATGGGCTAAACCATAATTTGCCGTTTTATCCAGTGTAAAGCTGAATCGAAGCCCATTTTATCCAGTGTAAACCTGAGCGTCAAGGGGGGGGGCTATAGCCCCTTAGCCCCTCTTGGATCCGCCCTTAATAATAATAATGATAATAATAATAATAATAATAATAATAATAATAATAATAATAATAATAATAATAATAATTATTATTATTATTATTATTATTATTATTATTATTGAAGAATTTGGTGGAATGAAAATGTGGGAGGAAACGGGAGTACCCGAGAAAACCCCACAAACATGATGTTGTCCACTACAAACTTACTTGGCCAGGGAATCGAACCAGGGTCTCCACGCACAGGTAAGTGCTCTACCACTGAGCCCCCTGCCCCCCCTCAAATAACGCATAATAAATTTAGCCACGCCTAAGGACTCCCGAAAAATCAGAGTCAATTTGGCAGTGACACTGTGAAATCAACGTAAGTAGTATGGCTTCATTTAGTTGTACTTGTATTTCGAGAACAGCAGCGGAAAAGTATGGTGAAAGGAAAGGAGAAGAGGGAGAGAAAGAAAAAATGAAATTTTAAATTTAAGATCTCACGTTTTTGCTCTTTAGGGTAAAGGAGATGGATGGTTAACGTGAATGTATGACTATGAAATAAAGTAAAACAAGAATACGGGGCGAAAATCTGGATAAGTCCGAAAAACGCACGAAAGCGATATTGTCCACCACAAACCTGAGACCTTGTGAATCAGAATTGAGCGTCCTTCCATTAAGCTACACGACATACGTAACAATCAAGCCGATACAGTGTCACTCTGGACACGCGAACGACCGTTCATCAAACAGTAGACATCCTATAAGATTGGTTGTGCATGCTGGGCTACGAAAATATCTATCGTTCATTCACATCTCATACTAAACCATTTTGTTTGGTTAAAAATATCAGTGGTAGAGCGTTTATCTCTGTTGCATGGGGTCCTAGATTCGATCCCAGTTCGCGCCAAGTAAGTTTTTGTGGTGGACAAACACCGTGTGCATAGGTTTTCTCGGTGTTCTCCAGTTTCCCCCACTTTCTTTATGCCACCATTTCATTCATTTCTCATAATCACTATCTCTACCCTAAAAGAAGTAAGATTTCCTCCATTTCACTTTGTACATGTGTTATTGATGTTGTTCTAAAAGTGCAAGGAGTTCTTTCGCCATCCTTGCATTATCGTTTGCATTAGGGATGGCCTTTTTCGAAAAAATCTTTTTTTTTCGATTTTCAGAAATTTCATTTTTTTAAAATTTTTTCGAAAAATTTTCAGTTTCTCGAAAAAAATCGTTTTTCGTGCTTCGAATTTTTTCTTTTTCGAAAAATGTTTCGTTTTTCGAAAAAATTCGTTTTCGTCTTCCGATAATTTTTCTTTTATCGAAAAATATTTCGTTCTTCGTTTCTCGATGATTTTTCATTGTTTTCCGTTTTGCGAAACAATACTTCAATTTTCGAAAAAATTCCTGTTTTCGTTTTCCAAATTTTCTTTTTTGATTTTTCCTTTGCGAAAAATTTATTTTTCGAAAAGGTATTTTTCGAAAAATTCATTTTTCGGAAGGTATTTTTCGAAAAATTCATTTTTCGGAAGGTATTTTTCGAAAAAAAAAAAAAGTGGCCATTCCCTTTATATAAGAAAGTCTGCCTCCTTTGAAATGAACTAGAATATTAACAACTTGAGTTTACAGGTTTCTTTTTCAATCCAAATTCAATTGTTTGCTTTAATTTACACTCACAAGGAATTTACATTATACATATGTAATATCCTCCAAGTGCGCCTTTGGTGCACATGGTTACAGATTCAGTTCTCGGTGAAAGCATCTGAAAAATTTAAACGTATTACGGTGCTTCAGATTCCACCTTAAGCTTCCCATTACGCGATATATGCAACCCACTGTGTAGTACTGTCTCGCTGGCTGCCTATACGAACGGCGTTTGCATCCTTCCTGCGTGTTCTCTCATCTTCGTGCATTGAGATGAATCTGCGTCTCTTTCGCATACGTGAAACATATGCACCCAGAGCAAAAACACGTATTTTCTGTTTTTGTTTCTTCTTTCTTCCTGCTTCTTACCACCCTTTTCCCTTATTTCCGTAACACATTTTGACAATGTTGTACACATGATTGGTCCATTTTCGGATGTTCTGGTTTCTTCTCATGGGTGTTTTCTGCCTTATTGCCTTACTTCGACTATGCGTAATATTTCGTACATTTAAACTTTTCCGATATCACTTCTCGTTTTCGCTATATTCCACATAATCTCATTTTGACCCCATTTTTATGTCCCTATTTGACCCTTTCAATGCGCTTGTTGGCCGATATCAAAAAACACGTGTCGCTTCTTTTTTTGATGTTCTTTATGTCTGTGCAATCTCATCACAATCGGCGTGTTACACCGAGGTACCCTGCCTTGTTAGAAAATAATCTTGCTGAGAGAGGTTAAAATAGGTAAGAGTGATTGCACTTAAAATAACCTCTTAAGACAAGTGAAGGGTGATGGATGAATTGGTAGAATGAGAATGTGGGAGTGCCTGAGAAAACTCACGGTAACGATGTTGTCCACCACAAACTTGCAGAACCAGAGACCCCACCCTCAAAAGAGGTAAGCACTCTTCACTTAGTTACCGTGTCCACCAGAATTCGTGATCGTACCAGGCTGGAGGGCTACAGGATTAAGATAATATATTTGACTTGATTTGAGTTTAGCTTCCCTTTCAGCAGTGTGTCCATATGTGTCCATATCAGATATGCAGCTACAGAATAACATGGGATACGAACCTTCCGCCGGAAATTGAACCCGGCTCTCCCGAACTAAAGGCTTGTACGCTATCCACATAGCCATGCAGGAGTTCAGAATTAAAAAGAAACTAGAGTGAGAGAAATGTAATGAAGTCCTATGATCATGTCCTGTAGGCTAAGGGAAACAGATCATTATGTTAATGAATATGGACGATTATGGAAGAGTTAGTGGAATTATAAGGTGGGAGGAAAACGAGAAAACGTTGTTCACCGCAAACACACATGATCTGGGATGAAACTAGAGACGTGCTGCACCAGAAATGATAATTCTATAACTGAATCGTGACCAAATGGGAACGCACGGTTTCATGTACGTAGTCTGGAACAGAAATAACGTGGGTTAATGAAAACTTGACCAATGACCAACTGACGCACCACCTACCGTGACCGACTCTGACCCACGACCCACCATGACCTACCAACCACCGCAATCTCTTCTGATCACAACCCAACCCCCCATAACCCATCGTGACCCATTCTGACCCACCACTTACCAAAACCCATCGTCATTAATTCTGACCCATGTTCCACACCCTCTTCTCCACTGACTAAACAGTTTACACTTGTAATAAAACAAGGCTGTGGAATTATCACTAATCGCGAAGTTTGAATTTCTACAGTCAATTGCTCGAACACAGCTCTGTTACAACACCGGTAGATCTAACCTTAACGAAATAAAATAGCAAGATTTTTGTTATGGGCCATATTACGATGAATTTCACTTAAATTATGATATATAATTATTTTCTTGCAGCGGCGCAAATCTATCTTCAACATTGGGGGGACAGGTGAGACCGTTCCCATAATCTTTCTTTCTTTTTCATTTTTTTATTAAAGCGATGTTCAAAATATTTATGAAGTTGAAAAACAATGCTATGGAGGATCAGGGGAGCTGAGTTGTCTTCAACGTTGGGAGGCGGGCAGATTTGAGGTTTATTCTTGGGGGGGGGGCTCAATTTCATCTCACTTTCCTTTGTGGCAATAGGACAAAAATCACATTTCTCCCCAAAAAAACACATTTCAATTCGGATTATTGGGGCACAGTTCCCTACATTCTAAGATTGGAAGGGAAATATGTTCCCCTCATCCCCCCGGGATTTGCGCCAGTGTTTCCTTGTTAAGCACAGATACTTTTTTGTGGAAAATAGGATGAAATTTGAAAATTTCAAATCGAGGTGAAGTATACCAACGTAAAGAAAAAAAAAACAATATAAAAGTCTCGAAAAATAAGTAGTAAGTTCTATTGCTATTATTCCAATTACAAATATTTTTATCCAAAAGTGCCTGAAGTTCTTTTTTCACTTAGATATACTCATCTCAGTTAAGTAAATAGAAACAAATGAAAAAGAATTAAAATGCAGGTCTTGAAAGTAAAACGTAGACAAATTCGCCAGTGTTCAGAAGATGCTGTCTACAATGCACTGAGTAGAGTAGGTTGTAGTGGGTCAGAGTGGGTCACGGTGGGTGGTGGATCGCAGTGGATCACGTCCTGTTGACCCACAACATACTGACCCGTCACAAATCTTGACCCACTAACCTGCTCCATCTCTGGTCCCGGGTTCGTTCTCGGATACAAACCCAAGTAATGGTAAGTTACCACTTTAAACAATAAATGTAGTCTGATACAACATCAATGCTGGAAAACAACGTTGAACTCCAATTAAGCACCAAATCAAAGCCTGAATCACCACACCCACATAATGCAGAAAAATTATTTGTTGTATCTATACAAATTGTAAAATTGAAAGGCAGTGACCCTTATCTCCGCATGTTTGAAATTTAATCAGTCAATGAACTAGTCTGATTTAAGAGGCTTAAGTTTAGCCTATGGAAATGTAAATTATATTAAGCGACGACATGTGTTTTATATCCACACAAAACAGTCAGGATTTTCCGTGTACAATATCTGATTTGAAATTGACCTTGTGATAAACAACGTATAAATGAAATTCCGAACAGACTCTGTACATATTTACACAGATTATCTTGTTTAAGGACCAACTCAACTGAAAAATAATACGAATTCATTTTACATATAAGTAAAATCACATGATCTATGAATATATATATATATATATATATATATATATATATATATATATATATATATATATATATATATATATATATATATATATATATATATATATATATATATATATATATATATATATATATATATATATATATATATATATATATATATGTATGTATTATTTAAATGCCCTTGGAGGATGTTTTCACTGGGACAAGGAAAAAAAGAACTCTGCAATCATTTTGCACTCGAACCGATTCCGCTTGATTACTTCTTTTCTACATTCTATTGATTGCTCTGGTGATTCAGCACTACATGTGTGAACGAACGTGGTCGGTCAAGAAACTTCCTGTAGAAAGATTGTTTCCCTCTAGCCATGTACGAAAACATTTTTTTTTCTTTTCTCACTCCCCCTCAAAAAAAAGGGGGGAGGAAGAAAATCTCTAGATTTAGTTTCCTGTAATTATTGAAAATTGTATAACTTCAGATTCCAGCCAGTTCTAAAATTATTGGAGATTTAATTATATGTGTTTCATCACTGCTTACATTAAAAAGAAGACGAAGATTTTTTTTTTAATCGCAAAGTGCAATTCACTTCTTTCGTGTCTCACTTTTTTTCTTCTTTTCCCCCAAGTTTAGTGTGCAAATATTTGACCCTGACATTCTTAATAACCTAAAAGCAGGTTAGAAAATAACTTCAGACAGGAAGATTAAATAATAATATTTAAAAAATAGTACTATATTTATAAGTTTGTTTGACGTCAGTCCTGTGCCAATGTAGCAAATATAATATTACTTTTAAAAAAATAATTAAAAAAGCAAGCTCTCTTCTTTAGGATGAAATTTAACGGTTTCTTGCGCAAATTAAGTTACTTGTTTTTAATTATTATGTACTTGTAACTCCGTACATCCTCTTTAGGTAATTTCTCAAGAATTATGTTTCCTTGTGCGTGGTTTTGCTACTTTTTTCAACGGGGCAACTGTGTCTGTTATTTACAAGTATATCCCAGTTATAAAATGCAATCTGAAATAGCTGACTAACTGGTTCATACTAGCTTTGGTATTTTAAATAACTTAAATACAAATCGCTGATCAAACCAACCTTTATTTAAAAATAATAAATGTGTAGCAGTTAGTGTTGTCAAAGGCTCGGTTCACGGCTCAGTCACCACTGAGCCGAACCGAGAAGTGAGCCGAACCAACAACTCACCTAACCGAGCCAGTTCGAGCCCTTGGCTCAGTTAGACAGAACCGAGCAGAGGCGATGGCTCACCTGAGCTGAGCCAAATCGAGCCGATGGCTCATTCCAACCGAGCGGCTCGAGCTGGTGGCTCATCTCAACCAAGCCGGCTTGAGCCATCAGCTCAATTGAACCGAGTCGAACTAAGCCGATGGCTCATCTCACCAGAGCCGATGGCTCAGTTAAACCGAGCCGATTGACATCACTAGTAACAGTTTCGTCAACTAACTGAACATATTGCTTCATCAGACACAGTAACTAACAAACACGAGGGAGTTGCGTATAAAGGATCCTAGAAGCTGGTTCTGAACGCTAACTGGCTGGTCAGGAACCTTGATTCCATCTCCCTCTTGTTTATTACAGTGTCTGATGAAGCGAATATATTCAGTTAGTTGGTGAAACTGTTACACATGCATTATTTTTTAAATAAACGTTTCTCTGCTCCGCAATTTGTATTTTTCGCTTATGAATAATTGCCCTAGCTGCAATAAATTAACAAATAAAACAATATTTAGATAACGAAATAAAAACCTATTTTCAATTGTGCTTTAATTTGTTAGTTTTTTTTCTATTAATATAAGTATTAATGGAAGACAAATTTAGTAGGTTGTAAGTTTATCTATAGGGCTTTCAGACGTCCCGATTTAGTCGGGGCAGTCCCGGTTTCTCTCATCTCCCCCCCCAAAAAAATGTTTAAAACTCCAATTGTCCTAGTTTTTCTTCAAAACTTAACTTTATTCGTCTGATTTTTAGAAAATATCGTTTTGATTAATCATCGATTCTCAACTGACAGGAATAATCCACATCGTTGCGAAACATGTTCACTTACTCTGAGGGAAGAACGCAGACTGAAAGTATTTGAGAACAAGATCCTAAGACGAATATTTCGACCCAAGAGGAACGGGAATTGAAAATGGCGGAGACTTCATAATGAGGAACTGCATAATTTATACTGTTTACCAAATTGTTAGGGTCATCAAGTTTAAAAGGATCAATCGAAAAACTACCATTAGGAAGACAATTTTAAGATGGATCTCGCAGAAATAGGAGTACAAAGTAGAAACTGGATCCAGTTTGTTAAGGACGGAAGTCGGTGGAGAGCTTTTGTGAACGCAGCATTGAATCTCCGGGTTCCATAGACTATAGAGTTAGTTAATCTGGAAACCTCTTCTATGCTACTGATAGACACTGTAGCGGGTAATATGTTTACATCCGGGTGCGAAATCATGACAGTCGTGTGTGTGTGTGTGTGTGCAGAGGGAGAGGAGGGGAAGAAAAGTAATATATATATATATATATATACCTCCTTTGCATTGGAATGTTTTGAAATACATAGTTCATATATTTCAACATTCACAATTATTGAAGTACATATGATTAGGAATACTACTAACAACTAAATTCAGCCACTAATTTCATATGAAATACATGTTAATTACATATAAATTACTGAAAATAATTTGGGAACTTTTGACAATAATGTTGCTTTATTCATAAGGTACTAGTCGGGGAAATTATATTCCAAAAGTACTAGTTGGGGAAATTCCACTAACTTGCCAGAATTTCTAATCTTAGTTAGGATTAGGAATTAGATTAGTGGCGTTTGTCATTTGTGGCCATATTGGTCCATCACGTATGAGGGATGTCGTCCCTCGGCGATGATACTACCCGAAGAATTGGGGAGAATTGGCTTGGGACCATTACGTTAAGTACCTGCCTGCCCTGGCCTGGTGTGAATGGGGAAAACTTCGCTGAGGATGACTGGCCTGAGAAAAAGCTTTTCACACTTTTTCGATCGAGTGTCTCCATCTGGAATTTCGCACCTTAGTATACACAATAACTTGACCTCCAGGGTTTGATCCCGGTTACAAAGGGTTAGTTTTCTCATTTTATTCTAAATCCAATTGCGACTCTAATTCCATTCAACTTCTGCCAAATGAGAACCTTGAAAATTCTGGGGTCCTAGTGTTGGAAAAGGCATCTGGAACATTATGTTGAGCGTATTTCCTCGCCTAAGTACTTGTCGTTGCGTCATAATAGCTTTCAGAGATTTGTGCCAGGTTCAGGGGCGTATCCACGGGGAATCCACCGGGTCCGGAACCCCCAAAATTTCTCATCCCGGAGTCTTCATCCCGGCGAAATTAAAATACCGCTAATTTTACAGTAATTATGTGATATCTTCAAACAAATAAAAGATAATTGAAATATGGAACAAGAGCACCTGAGACAATATTATTTTGCGTCAGGTACCGTTATCACAAGTCATCCAGTGGCTTTCCGTTTTCAGCTGTTTAGAAACGCGAAAATAAATGCCGATTTTCAAAATGGCTCGAAATCGAAAGCAGATAAGTGAGTCGTGATAACGGTTTCTTATGTAAAATAATATTGTCTAGGGCGCTCTTGTTCCACATTTCGATTATCTTTTATATATTTGAAGATATCACATAATTAGTGTAAAATTAGCTGTATTTTAATTTCGCCGGGATTAAGACTCTTAACACAACACACATTTGAGCACTTTGTTAATAAAACTACACTAGTTGAACAGGGAAATGATTGATGTAGCATGAAAATTTGATCTTACACTTCATTTGTACGCTTTCTCATATAAAAACAATGTAGTTCTATCATTCCCTGAAAATACAGGTGGAAGTATTTTACAATTACTTACTGTCTTATCAGGTGCAGAATAATACACCTGGTACAGTATAATACCCGTTCAATACTACATAGACGTAGTGGCTTGTAATATTAGACCCCCCACCACTACCGCCAAAGCTTGGGCTCATCCGAACAAAAATTTCCAGAGTGACAGTGAATTGATGTTTAAAGTCCCTTTTCGTCAACGCAGCTATATGAGAGGAATGCGGTTCTGGAATATTTGAGAAAAGTTTGGAAATTTCTCTTTTCAATTTTTCATCCGAGGACAAATGCCGGTATAGTGCAAGACACTTGGATTACTTGGATCCTGACATTCTTCGCAAGAACCGTCTATTTTAACCAAGTGATGTAATTCCCTAGATAACAGAATGTCTGGAATCTCATTTCTGTTTTTGCCAAAGAGCAAACAGCCTTTGTATCTTTTATTGTGAAGAATTGGGCTCTCGTCCTTGGATGGAGTCAATCCCTCTGCCATTGAAATGGATGGGAATATTCCACATGGACTCCACACATTGTAGAGAGCTCTTCTCATCATCTCATCAGCAAAAGATCGCTTGGAGCACGTGGGCTCTGAAACGTGGTCGTGTTTTCGAATTGAGCCAAGGGGTCACCGCGCGATGTTATTGTACTACGGCTGGCGTAGAAGTTCGACCTTTGAGGTGGATGACTAAGAAGCCAGTGTTCTGTATATGTAGGGCATTCACCCAGCGACGTCCTTGATCGCTTTGGAATTCTGATCCTAGACCTTGAAAATCTAAGAGTTTATATCTACAAATTAGATCAAACACTTAAAAAGGCAGACAATTAGTTCAGTAGGGCCTCTTTCGAGTTACGTAATTCTCTGTGATAAATATGAGTAGAGATACGTCTGTCTTCTTAAATTGGCACAATGCCCTTTTATTTGTGGCTTTTAATTCTGATTTTAAGTCTACCATATAGGATTTTCGTACTTGTAATTCATTTTTAGAATATATATAGATGTTTCATGGTCCTCTTGTTGGCAAATTATTGAACATTTAAATGCGCGTATCAAATTTTCAGGTCTAATCCATCCTTGTAATGCACTTAAAAATCTGCTTGAATTAAAAGGTAGTTTACTTTGGTGTAATATAAAATAAAGGAAAAAAGAAAGAATGGCATTGGGCCTAACCAAACTTCACTCAGCTGAAGAGTGCACCAGCTGAACGATCATAGTTCTTCCTGGCCTCGCTCGAATTTAGGCCCATTATCCGTAACTAGCAGAATACCCGTTCTTCGCACGGAGAGAATACGTTTCATTTTGGACATAAAGAGGATAATTTGGATTTAAACTGCATCGGAAGTGTCATTGTTGGTGTCAGCGACCCCGAAAACTATGAATTCGACACTACCTAGATAATATCGGTGATTTTCGATCATTTTTATGTATCTCCACCCTCCCCCTCCACCACGATGTGGGGCTGAATTTGCATTTGACCGGCATCACAAGTGTCACTGTTCATCTCAGCGACTCCGAAAACTATGGATTCGACACTAATACAATTCATTTTCGATCATTTTTGTATATCTCCCCTTCTCCCCCATCCCCTACGTTGTACCGTCAAAGTGAAATGATAACATCACTTCCAGGCCTGATCGTCATCCATGTTGAAAATTTGATCGATATCGGTGGTGTGGTGGAAGAGTTATTAAGTCATAAACATAGTCACTTTCATTTTTATATAGATAGATTAGTGTTAGCGACGAGACGAGACGAGAAGTACATGTTTAAATTCGAGACAAGGAACATGATAATTCTCGACTTGTTTTCGAGACAAGATGAGAAATTTCTCGATTCTCTTAAGCAACACTAACTCATCCACGCCTTAGGTCTCAAACACTGTTATACAGTTAGGCCTATATGGTTCATATATAAAAAAACACTATCAATTGATAAAGTGATCGTACGAACATAATGAAGAGCATTCATCAACGTTTAAAGACACAGAAGTCATTACACAATATACTTTAATAATAAATATAGTTTACATGTTCTTATATCACACCCTTCATGGACCTCTCGTGATGTGGAAGAATTCTGATGAAAGACAAGTGAAATTAAGAGAGAAGATCGGGGCATAACTTTTGTACATTATTTTACAAAGCGAGACGAGACGAGACGAGAAAAGTTAATCGAGAGTCGAGACGCGAAAGGATTCTTCAAGAATCGACACAGAACGCTGATTGGCGTCAAAATTATCTCAATTAGGATTAGGAATTAGATTTCTGGGCTGTCGGCATCTAAGCCTATTTAGCCCAGCACGTATAAAAATATATGAGGGATGATGTCCCTCGGGCGTACACTATCCGATGAAAGGGAAGGAAGGAAGCAGCCTGGGACCATTATATTACGTACCATCCCGGTATTTGCCTGGTGTAAAGGAGGAAAACCCAGGAAAAACCTCACTCAGAATGGGTAACCTGAAGAAAACTGTTACACTTTTTCGACCGAATGGTCCCACCAGGAATCGAACCCGGAACCGCTCAAATGATAGTGCATCGTTTCAGAATGCAAAATCTTTGTTTGTGAACAAAAGGAAGTGTGAAGTATTGGTGTATCTAGTTTAGGCACCAGCTCCCCCATCAACGCCGATTGGCGTCAAAATGGTCACAGTCGTTAGTGCATCGTTTGAGTACCTTTATGCACAAGAAGGCGAGTGAGATATTGGCATATCTAGCTTATATGCCAGTTCCCCCATCAAGCCTATTGGTACCAACATGGTCTCAATCGTTAGTGGATCGTTTGTGCACGCTTTTGCATGCCAAATATACGTATATATATATATATATATATATATATATATATATATATATGCGAAAAGAAACGTTGATATATTGACATATCTAGTTTAGAAGAAAACCCCCTCATCAACGCCGACTGATGGCAAAATTGTCTCAATCGTTAGTGCATCGTTTGAAAGCACATTTGTGTATGCAAGATTTGTATTTGTGCACTTAAGGAAGTGAGTTTTTTTTTTTTTTTGGCGTATCTCCTTTCGGTGCTAGATTCCTCAACCTCAGCAATTGGCGGCAAAATGGTTTCGGTTAGGATTTCGGATCTTGAGTCTAGCCCAGAATGACTGGGACGATAGGGGTCAAGCTTTCAGGTCCCATAGCTCTTCGCCGTACAATTAAAAACTAAAAATAATAAACGTCTCTATTTACATATAAAAGGGGCACAGGCAAGGATGCCGATCCTGGGGGGAGGGCCGGGCCCCCCGAAAGCTCATGTAGGTACCCCTATTGTATTTATGAAAATACAATATTTGGCATAATTTAAATGCAATTTTTCTTAAAATCCTCATATATATACCTTCTGCATATGAATGGGCCCCCACCAAATTTACAGAGAAATCGGCGCCCTTGGGCACAAGGGGTGTATTACGTAAAATTTACCATAATGCAACAAGTCTTGCAGAATTTGTTCTCCATGAAGCTTTGAAAAATAATATTTAAAAAAATGAACTAACTCAAAGGAACTGGCAGTAAAGTGTGGCCAAACAAATGTTCCATAGAAATTACATGTTTTTTAGGTTCTATAACCAGTACTCCTCCACTCCCTGTTCTCATACCAAATCAACAGTGGTTCCAATTCTCGTTTGCGTTATTGTCGGTCAGTGAAAGTGCTAGTGAAAGTAACCAAACATGTGTAGAAGAAGGTAATGATGAATGGCCGAGAGAATGTTTCTAGGTTGAGTTAGTTTCTATAGAAAGGTTTTGATTTCTTAGTATGCAAGTTGAATTCATGATGTGCTTCATTCTCCTTTTTCATATCGATAAAATAGAAAGAGGGGTACTTTTAAAAAAAAGTTCATCATTCACTGCTATTAAGCACTATTCTTTATAATAAATTATATCTATATGCTGTAATAATTATAATTATGTAGTAGCTTATTTAATTCAATAAATCAAGTTATAAATTTTATTCTGATAACGAATATAATGATATTAATGAAGCAATGAAGCTACTTATTTCTGCTCGCGGGGCCGCGGTGTCTCAGTGGTAGAGCGTTCACCTCTGGTGCACGGGGTCGCGGGTGCAAACCCTGCTCCCGCAAAGTGAACTTTGTGGTGGACAAACACCGTGTGCATGGGTTTCCTCGGGGTTCTCCCGTTTCCTCCCACTTTCTTCATTCCACCATTTCATTCATTTCTCATAATCACCGTCTCCTTTAGCCTAACCGGCATAATCGTGGGTCGTAAAAGTCAAAAATTTCATTTCATTTCATTTTATTTCTGCTCGAGAAGTGATTTATTTAACTAGGACTCAACATAGGTAAAACTCATTTAGGTTTACCTATTTTTATAGATGCGACGAATTTACCATTTTCAGATGCAATAGTTTTTTTTTTTTTTCTTGAAAATCTTTTCCATTGTTCCTAACTTGGACTTTCAACATTAACCACACAATGCCAGTGAGAACACGAACAAATTTAGGAAATGTAAATATTATTTAGTACAGGGTGTTTCAAAACGAATATCAGGGTTTTAAAGCTTTGTAGTATTCATTACAATTAACTTATAAATAAGCAACTCAAACAGTATTGTACTCACGCATGCGTATGCACTGTTTCCTCTGTCTGCCGTTAGAGAGCGCTAGTAGCAAAGATAGCGACTAGTGAGCAGAAAGCTTTTCGTGTTTTACATTTTGCAAGGACTGAATCTATAGTTACAGTGCACCGTCTGTGTGGAGAATTTTAAGGAGATGCTTACAACTACGTCCTTATGGTCTGCATTTGCTATAAGCTCTAAAGCCTACAGCGATGAAACGATCTGGTCCAATTCCGATCAATTTTGCTTCCGTGGGAAGGATTCTAACTGGTCATCGGTATTCATTTACTGTGCACCTTCCAAATATTCTCCAGAAACCTACCTCCTCCTGCCAAAAACGGGCATTCGCCTAACGTTTGTTATACAGCACGTAAACTCTGGTGCGAAACTATTATGCTTTGATATAACAGTACAGATTATATTTTTGAAAATCGAACTCAATTAGAACAATTTTTGCTCGATCTTTGAGTTTAGAAAATGTCAAATGAAGTACGGGCATGAAGAAATACTTTCCTTCGGACAAAAGTTTGTTTTCCATAATATGTATTACCAAAAAAAGAAAAGAAAAGAAAGAAAAGAAAAAAGAAAGAAAAAAAGATAAAATATTGAATTGATTGAAAAGTTTTTTTTACTCAATCTATATGTATATAAAGGGGCGGATCCAGGATATGATCAAGGGAGGGGCTAAACCATATTTTGCCGTTTTATCCAGTGTAAAGCAGGATTGAAGCCCATTTTATCCAGTGTATATATGAGCGTCAAGGGGGGCTAGTGCCCCTATAGTCCCCCTTGGATCCGCCACTGTGTATATACATCAAACTGAGGCAGATCCATAATTAGTCTAATCAAATCGAATTGAATCCAACACGAATTAAATTCAGTATGAACACAAATGAAATGAAATCTTTCAGTTTAACGTACCATGATTATGATCTTTAGAACACTAAGATTAAGGTAAGTGAATGGTGATGGAATAATTGATGGAATGAGAAAGTGGGAGGAAACGGGTGTACCCCAAGTCAACCCACGGACACGATGTTGTCGACTACGCACTTACTTGGCATGGGATCGAATCAGGAACCCCACGCACCAGAGGTAAGGGTTCTATCATTCAGCCACATGAAGAGAAATGATAATGTATGGTTTGCAGATAAGAAGCTGACGCATTTAGGCAGGATTTTTTTTTCATGATCCCCAAAAGACGACGAACCATGAACACAGCTTTCAAATTCATTTTCACTTCATCTTGTGAAGATAAAGTTATGTGACATTTAAAGAAATTTATGTCTCCCTTTGGATCTTAAAGCGAATTATTTCATTCAAAAAACTAAATGAAATGAAATTTTTAGTTTTACTTCACGCGTTTAGGAGACCTGTTAGCTAAAGAAGACGAAAGATTAAGAAGGCTGAATGATTATGAAAGGTTTGATGGAATGAGCATGTGGAAAGTAACGGGGGAAACCTTGAAAAATCCCGCGGACACTATGTTGTCCATCACAAAGTCGCAGGGCCTGGAATCGAATCAGGAAGTAGTGATGAGGTTTGTATTACCCATATACCGTGCTCCTTACTGTTAACATCACGTAAGTAGAACTGTAATGTTAGTACGTACGTACGTTATTCCACACGCTAACTCTTTGAACTACAGTTATTATTTTTGTTTTTTTCTTTGCAATAGGTAGATTGCTAAATCTATAATGTCGACCGATTACGTTAATGGAGTCAATACGTTAATATTAACAGGTTAACAGTGACTTACGTCCGTCCGTTACTTCACAAGATAACTCTTGAGCGAATACTTTTAATACAGTACTTTTAAATTTCTTTTTATGATAAATATCTATAGCGATCATCTCAACCGAGCTCGTTAAGAAGTAAATCCATTAATATTTTAATGAATAACGTTCGTTACTCTACACGATTACCCCCAAACGAAAGCAAAGTTTTAATTTTTATTTATTTATTTATTTGCAATAGGGCCGAGTTCGTTAATCGAGTCAATCCGGTGTATTTAACGGTAGCTGTCATTTTCCATTTACTACTATTGAAACAAAGCTAATAAGTGCTACATATCTGTATCTCCCCGTTAGATGGCAGCACACATCCTCCAGTGGTTGTTATCTACCGGACCGAAAATTGAAACTTCTAGCGCGTGATCCTTATTATTGTCTACCAGAATTTATTTCCTTCTAGTCTTTAAATACTTGCTATGAGGAAAGATAAATTAGTTGCGTATGTATGTGATAAAGGAATTACGTATGTATATCGCGATGTTGAGTTCTCAGAACCTTGACCGTGTAGAGGAGGTAATAATACAACCTGCATGCATTATTCACACGGAAAGTGCTTTTTTTTTTTTAAATTTTTGCATATATGCTTTTCTAAGAAATTCTCTTCCGGGTTTCACGCTTGACCTTGATAATATATATATTACTTAAGCTTATTTTATACTAGCGGTTTTATCAGTGCCTCGTAGCGCAGGCATTTTCAAAATCAAGTTTAATATGGTAAAAAGATCTTTTTTTAAATATTTTTTAGCTTAAATCTTAAGCAAGAAGAAATAGGTGGAATAAAATAGGAAGGTAAAAATACAAAAATGTACATGAACAACTTAAAAATGAAAATAAAAGATAAAAAGTAAATAACAACAAAAATTTTTAGGAATGATCCAGAAAATGCATCAAAAGATTGCGATCTTGGCCAGGTCAATAATGAGTTTTTTGGTTCAGGAGTCACAACATTTTTTAACGAACCGTAAATCGAGTTTTCCTATTTTTTTTACGGAATAACCACATCATATTGAAGTAGTGGGTTTGGCTACACTATGTGTAGTTTTCCAGATATAAGGCGTACAAGAAATTTTTTTATCGAAATATATCAAATCTTTTGGATCAGGAGTCACAAAATTTTTGAAAGTTTTTTTTTTTTTTTTTTTTTACCGAATAAGCAAAAATTTTTGATTGAAATATATTCGATCATTTAATCCAGAAAGTACACTACATAAAAAAATAATTAAAACATGCAATAAAATTAAAACTAAAAGTATTTGAGAAATAAAAAAAAAGTTAAAACAACGTCTGAAATTAACGGTTATGATCCTAAAGAGGTTTCAAAAAATCGGGTAGTCTGTACTAACGCTTGTATTCAGAAAGCTTGAAGTAATTTCAGTGGTACTTAGTCAATTTTGAAAATATGTACTTAGCGCTTACAGTGGTACTATTGATTGCCGATCAACAGATATTATACTGATATTATTATGTTATTTTCCGGGAAAACGTACTGTTTCTGAATTATTAAAAATTAAATTAGCCATATTTACTTAAAATGTTATGGGGGCCGCGGTGGCTCAGTTGTAGAGCGTTCACCTCTGGTGCTAGGGGTCTCGGGTTCAAACCCTGCTCCCGCCAAGTGAACTTTGTGGTGGACAAACACCGTGTGCGTGGGTTTTCTCGGGGTTCTCCCGTTTCCTCCCACTTTCTTCATTCCACCATTTCATTCATTACTCATCACCGTCTCTTTTAGTCTAACCGGCATAATCGTGGGGCGTAAAACTCAAAAATTTCATTTCATTTTTTTAAAATGTTATGGAAGCAACATTTTACTTCTGTACCGCGGGTTGCCTGCTTCTCAGTTATTAAACGTTTGGTTGCTTAGATTGGGTTTACCTATTAGCATCCCTTTCAGCATTAATGCTATATGAGACATGGACCGGCAGTTTACCATGGGATCTGAACCACATGAAGATCCGTCGGGAATCAAACGTGGGTTTCCCGCAACCGTTTTAAACATTTAAATCTATTTAAACATAGACACTGTTTGCACATTTTGTTGATCCATTATGTGAGTTTACGATAATTGTTTCTCCAATGTGAGATGATTTTTCCGGGTCAAGGTTTGTCTTTGTATAAAATTTCATCAAAATCGGTTTTGCAGTGACATTTTATTTTATTGAATATATTCCGAACACATGTTCCATTTAGGGTATACTTAGTTGTTACAGTTTTGATATAAAAACTACTCTTGTCTTTGTCACAGACAAGATCCTTATCATTGAACGGGGAAACAAGTTTTTTTTTTTTTTAACAGATGTAGAAGGAAAATCAAGAAATAAAGGTAAAAGAATTAGTTGCACTGAAATTGCAAACAGATATATTGATTTTGAAGCTTGATATTGAATTTTATAGAAAGGATGACCATCTTTCCTCTGCAGGTTTGTTTGCTTTATCTTTCATTAACTTAATAGATTATTACTTAAAGAAAAAACGGATACAACGAGATTGTATTTGTAGTGTTTATACGTTTCTGAGTGCGAGTGCACTTTCTGTCCCTTTCATTGTTCACGATGGAGTAGCATAGTTAAAATCGTGGATTTTAAGATTTGTTCTTTCTGAAGAAAAAGAGGGCGAATGATGCCATTGCACAGGGCGACGAATTGCCTAGGGCCCTACATAAAATGTAAGGAATTATCTATCCAATTAAGGAATCGAAATCAGAAATGTGGCCGTGGTGGCTCAATGGTAGACTGGCCATCTTTCAGTTCGATTCCAGCTCTCGCCAAATGGGTTATGTGATTGGCAAGCATTCTGTGCATGGGTTTTCTCTAAGTTCTTCCATTTCCTTCCACTTTTCATTCCACTGTTTCGTTAATTAGTATCATAATCTCAATTACCCTTTATATATAAACGTGGGACGTTAACCCAAGGTGACCAGACGTCCCGTTTTAGCCGGGACAGTCCCTTATTTTCAGCCGTTGTCCCGTTTTTTTTCTGATTCTCAAACGGGACGCCTAAATGTCCCGTATTTAAGCAAACATGACCCAGGTGTCCCGTAATTATAATTCAAAATATAAATGGTCAGTGCAAAGTCTACACTCTTCCGTACCAACACTCATTGGGAAGGTTCAGCCGTGTCTATAACTTCTCATTATTCAAATGAGAATTGAGTGTTCTGTGGTTCAAGTGGGAATTGAGTGGGAATTCTGAGTGTTGAAGTAACTTAAAGTATTTTTGGGTAGTACTTAAGTTAGAAACTCTGTGTTATCATTCTTACTTGTGAATTTTGTAAATTGAAAACACTGCTGAGTCCCAAAATGCAATGTGGAAGTCACCCCCTTCCCCCCGTCGCTGATTCGTATGCGTCCCGTTTTTGAAAGTAAAAGTTCTGGTCACCTTGCGTTAACCCCAAAGAAATATTTAACAAGTAAGGAGAATTTATGCAAAAAAAAAAAAAAAAAAAAACCTTCAAACTTTCAAATGATAAGCCCTACAGATATTACATCCAACTTATCATTCAAATTTCCACACACACACAAAAATTAGATTCATCATACGAACTGAATCAAGTTTGTCTTACACAAGAAAACCCTAACCTTCAGGTAGCACATAAAAAATTTAGCTTTAGAGTTCTACTAGAGTTCAAATTAGGACCGAGATACGTTTTTAAAAAAAATAGGACAAGAAAATCAGGACGTCTGAAAAAGACCGCATGAAAATGGCAGAATATCCGATGGCGGTATTTATATAGATACTTTTTTTTTTCTTTCTTTTGTGCAAATCCTATGGGCGTATGAAACGCTCATTTTTATGCAGTGGTAAATGCCACAATCGCACAAAATTTATTAGTCTTTTTTATAGGTTAAAAGATGAAGATGAAGAAGAAGGCTGAAAAGTCTGACTAAACGATACATACAGCTGTTGTTATAAAAGCTGGCTAGACATGGAGAAGTAAAAATGAAGTATGACTGACCTTGGGTTGTTTTTATCATTGTAAGAAGCTTGTTTGTTACAATTTTACAACCACCGACACAAGAATAGAAACAACATCCCATAGAACCATTTTTGCTTGTTTTTTTCTTTTTTTTCTTTCTTTTTTTGTGGGTGGTAGGGTAATGTCACGTGTGCGGGACTGATTGTTATTCCTGGCTTACTTGCGGGCCAGGTAGGTGTTTCATAAATCGGGTTATTTTGATCGACCAGGAGAAGAGTTCTTGCGACCCTGAATTCAATCCATTGGTAAATGTAAGCCAGATGGTATAGCTCGCGCGTGTTCTTCCATTTTCAACCCAAGCTTTTATTTTTTTCATATATTCTCTCTTTTTTTCTTTTCTTTTCGGAACAAAAATATTTCTCAGTTCTTCTGTACTGTTCATTGCACACTTGTTTGTGATATGAGGGTCCCCGTCCCGATCGGGATGCAATAAAAATGGGAAAGATATACCCTTGATAATAACACCGAAATTGTCTGTGTAGGTGCCATATGGATTCTGGTTATAACAGCTGTGCTGTGGGCAGGTATCAATATAATACAATAAGCAACAGGTAGGACCTAGGAACCGACAATAGTTTTGGTTTTGTTAAATGCCAATGAGAAAGAGTGAAAGGTACGTACCTATATGTATTATTGTACGAACTAACAATTCTCGGAGTCATTTATAGGGAGAATAAAGTTAAATATAGCCTAAAGCTTATCCTTCACTGGATTTCATACTGATATCACATCTGACTACAAAATCAGTTCCATGGAAAAAATTCGTAATTTAAACTGTAAAATTAAAATTTCTATATGCACTGACAGAGACACGGATCACATCCAGTGTTCGTAGTTTGAGGAAAATTTCCCTAATTTGGGGAAATTTCGTAGGTAAATTTACCAAAAAAGAAAAAAGGGAATTTTTTCAATAAAACACGAACATCTAGGGAAATTTTCGCAGTGATTGACTGGCCAATATGAATGCTTAATTTTTTTCTTTTTTCTTCCAAAATGAACCAATACAATTTCAATAGTCTGTATGTATACATGTAGTCTGTGTCTGTGTCTGTTAGCATAATCTGCATGCACCCACTGTTGCGTGGCTGTATTTGTGAGTATTTTTCTTTAAAAAAAGTGAAGGAAAAAGTTAAAAAAAAAAGAGAGAGAGAGAGCAAAAAGCAAATATAGCACTTCCTTTAATATAGCTTAATTTTGCCATAGAAATTGGACACTCAACAAACCAGGGAAAATTTTGTCTGTCGAGGGAAATTTTTCTTAAAGAAACCTGCGAGCACTGTTTACATCTACTGGAGGCATCATGTTTGTAGGCACCATGCAAGAGAAAATTGACTTTCTCAAGGGAAAATCGCAAGTTATCACTCATTTTTTTTAAACAATGCTAATTTGTCTTAATATCGTTAAAAATTACAGGTAATTAATTAACAATTCTACTCAATTTCAGAATTAGGGGGGCGGAGAAAAATAAGTTGCAATGGTTTGTTATATATACACATACATTTCTTATAATTTCGCTGTCCCAAAAGTGGGTGCCGACACAAGTAATTGTGTTTACCCCTTGTAGTGTTGTGGAAATCAAGAATTATAAAACTGTGTTTTTGAATCAAAAATACAACTAATTCTACGTATCATTCAAATGTATTTGCTTCAGAAGTTTAACTACCTTAGTACTTTTTAATGGGCCTAAACATTCTCGAAACCTTTAGACACTGAAAATTCCTACACAATACATATTTAACTCAGAAGTTATCTTACGGATGTACCATATAAAAGTTTTCACTTGTTATATCCGACAAATAATAGTCATGAGAAACTGTTGAGACCAGTAGATTATCTTTTTGAAAGTGATGATTTTGGAGAGTAGCCCAGGAGGGGAGATTTCCTCCAGGGTATTTCTCTGATAGTGTTAACCTGAGTTATCAATGTTTTCGCAGTACTATGTTTACCTTCCGTTTGTACGAATCCCCTCCCCCAGTGGAAAATCTGAAATTATCACTGTTTGAAGGGGTTCTACGAAGCTAGTAAATTCAGCTCTAAGGTCAAGTGACATCCCCACCTCAAAATTTTATAGTATGGTTCATGTGACATGCAATATATATATATATATATATATATATATATATATATATATATATATATATATATATATATATATATATATATATATATATTCTCTTTCTAAATCCATTAATTTATTTGTAATTGAGCGAATACACATGACTCATGATAAAGCGTTTTCTTAAGATTTTACAGATACAATGCTCTTAAAAACTAATGAATCCATTTTTTTCTTTTTTACAAGAGCCTACAAATATATTAAATTCAATTGTACAGGTGGAGAGGGGCGCGGTGGTTCAGTGATAGAGCGTTCACCTCTGGTATATGGGGTTCTTGGTTCCATCCCAGCTCGCGCCAAGTGAACCTTGTGGTAGACAAACATCGTGTGCAGGGTTTTCTCAGGGTTCTCCCGTTTCCTCCCACTTCCTTCCACCATTTCATTCATCTCTCATCATCACCATCTCCTTTAGCTTAACCGGCATAATCGTGGGACGTAAAACTTAAAGATTTCATTTCATTTTCAATTGTACAGGGTGGGGAACATTCCACTACATATTTTACACAGCCAAAAGACTGTATTTTCATTTCTTTTCAAAAGTTTTCCATTCTTAAAAAAAATAAGCCAGTATTTTCTATGTGTGGGTGAGACTTCGGGTTTGGCGTCCCTTTCAGCAACGATACTCTATGAGACGTGCACCTATAGTGTAACATGGGATCCAAACCACATGAGCTCCCGTTGGGAAGCGAATCCGAGTCTCCTGTGGTGTCAGTACTTTTTAGTGAAGGTTCTTATCATTACGGGTTGTAATAAATTATACCGAACGAGGGTCAGATCCAAGGGGGGATTTTTGACAGCTTGCAGTTTTACGTCTCACGATTATGAAGGCTAGGCTAAAGGAGATGGTGATGATGAGAAATGAATGCGATGATGGAATGAATGGAGTGGAGGAAACGGAAGAACCCCGAGAAAACCCACGTACACATTGTTTATCCACCGCAAAGCTCATTTACGGAAGCATGGGATCGAACCAGGGACCCCATGCACCAGGGCTGAACGCTCTACCACTGAGTTACCGCGGCCCCATAGCGGATTTTTGTTTCTGCTGCTCGTTAGATTTCGCGAATTATATGAGTAGGTTTCAAATATATCTCAGGGTATAACAATAATTCACGAATATTGTCTGCTGTTTTCAAAAGAAATATTATATAAATGAAACAAAATATTCCTTGAATATACCTGGCAATGTATGTTATAAAGAATTAATAATAATAATAATAATAATAATAATAATAATAATAATAATAATAATAATAATAATAATAATAATAATAATAATAATAATAATAATAATAACACTGAAGCATCTATTTAAAAAGAAACCCTACCTTTGTTCTGGTGAAAGAAGAAAATCTAGATATCACAAACGGATGTAGGAGGCGAAAGAGACATCAGAGGGACGAGCATAAGGGAAATGCCAGAATAAAATCTACAATTCACTTCCTTTCTTAAGCAACAGATTTTTTTTTTAAGGTTCTTTCCAAGTCCACCCCCATCCTGAGGGTAAGATGAGGTCAATCACCTGCGAAAAAAATGAAGCTGTTACGTTTTTTTCCCATCTTCCAACCCTTAGTTACTTTTTTTTTTTTTAGTGTAGACTCAGGGGGTGGTTTTCGAAAGGCAATGGGGAGGGAAGGTCTAAAGTATACGCTATTTGATGAGAATTCTTTCCTACGGGTATAGCATGACGGTGATTATTCGAAATACAAGTCAATAACCTTTATATACTGGACTGAAAAAGGGGAGGCAAAGGTAGATAGAACACTTGTGTCTGCCCTTTTCAAGGTATCTACCCTTAGAACAAGCATTCATCTGATATTTAAAGAAATATACTTATATATATGGAAATGAAACGGACATCGTATTCACATTTTCACGGCAAAACCGCTGAAGCCTTTGAAATTAATTTTTGAACATATTGCTTAGCTCAAATTGCATTTTTATTCTGCCTTGCAGTGACGACGCCAGAGTAGTCAAGGTTGGCGAGTGTACCATACAAGTATTGTAATATGTGTCAAGTAATATTGAGCTACCCTTTTCGGTAAAATCTATCCCCCCCCTCTAAAATTGATTTGTCTTTCCGCGTGCTCCTCAAGAAATTAAGGCTGACGTCGTTACTGATATCATGACATTTTGATTGATACAGTAGAGTGGCGAAAACTCGCCCTAATCTGGACCGAAGGGTGGCCGCCCACATAGTACGTCCCTGGGATGTCCCATTTTGATCACAATCATCCCATTCGGTTCCCGGGATTATCGGAACAATGAGGAGACATCCCATGGACGTCCTGCATTGTACGTCGTGAAGTATTCCCATTTAGGATGTCCACGGGACGTCCCAGATGGACAGGAGGTCCGAGGGAAAACCAATAGACATCCCTTCGTAGTCCCGTTGAATATCCCGTATCCCGGGATATTAGCGGACATCTGGATCTCCCGCGGAAATCCTGTGGATGTCCCGGGAGCACATTCGGATAATCCTGGGATGTCCCGTCGTCCGTTGCCGGCTCAGTCTCGGACATCCCATGGACGTACTTGTGCTATGTGGGCGAGTTTGTGAAAATGCTGGGTTATCTGGAATGGAGTTAGAAAAGAATGAGTGTTTCCTCAGAAAATACAGTACTGTACTTGTATGTATTGATTACTTGAGAATACAACTGAGAATAAACTGCCCAATTACCCTTAAACAAAGGATACGTACTTTACACAGCCTTTACTATAGGTCTACATGAAAATTAAAATTAAGGAATATACACTGTACAGTAATTTAGCTGATAAGACAGACCTCAGAAAATTACCGGGCAATGACCTCGAAGGGATCTGCGCGCGGGGTTTTTTTTCGCCTTGCCAGGATGTGAACGAGTTATTCGGACTACCGGGCAAAAAAATGAAACTTTTGAGTTTTACGTCTCACGGTTATGCCGACTAGGCTAAAAGAGACGGTGATGATGAGTAATGAATGAAATGGTGGAATGAAGAAAGTGGGAGGAAACGGGAGAACCCCGAGAAAACCCACGCACACGGTGTTTGTCCATCACAAAGTTCACTTGGTGGGAGCAGGGTTTGAACCTAGGACCCCATACACCAGAGGTGAATGCTCTACCACTGAGCCACCGCGGCCTCGCCCGGACTACCGGAGTATCGAGTGTCGGGTTTTCGGGACTGTATTGTACGCATACCCTAGAGGAGAAAGGGATTTAAATTACTTGTCAAAAATAAAGTTGAGCAGCTTCAGTTGGGATGAAAAGTATGTGAGGTCCCGGGTTTGAGTCCCGGTGGGGACACTTGCTCGAAAAAGTCTAAAAAGCTCTTTCTGGCCAGCTACCCTGAGTGAGGTTTTCCGGGTTTTCCTAATTCACATCAGACAAATGCCCGGATGATACCTAATAAGGACCCAGGCCTCTTCCTTTCTTCCCTTTCCTTGGATAGTGTGATCACCAAAGGACGTCATCCCTCACACGTGACGGGCTAACCTGGCTTCATTTGGTTGGTAGGTTGGAGTTTAGTGCTCCCTTTAAGCACCGAGGCTATATGAGACGTAGATCTACAGTGTAAGCTGAAACTCGAACCTCTGTAATGCATTCAGACTTTTCAAGTCTCTCCCACTGAGAGTCGAACCCGGGCTCCATTGCAATAAAGGGGCGCAAGCTAAGTCACTTAAATTGTACTTACGTAAAGGTTTACGGAACACATCACTTACATAAATTGTAGGATTACTGTATATTGAAAGCTCGAAAAAGTTCGTACATACTTTAAAAGTCATTCTTTCCGTCCGAAAAAGGGTATTCTACTTAAATTATACGTAATCATTATAAGAAAACGAAGTGATTTTATTTGTTCTTTACTAAATAATATATGAAATGAAAGTTCTTTATTCTTTTGACCAAAAGTGAATTACGACTATGAAAATTTTAACCGGAAATATGAGTTCTTTTGTCACGCACTGTTACTAAGTACATCCATTTATTTGTTTCCTTCCTCTCTAACAGTAAGAGCACGTGACTGAATTAGCAAATGCACATTCAGCTTTTTACAAACAAAGCGTGCTTAAAGGGAGCGTTTACGTGCAAATAAAAATCATTCTTCAGGCCTGCATGATTGTTTTAGCTGGTAGTGTTCTTTTTCTTTTCTTTCTTTTTTCTCTTTTCATTTTATAAAACTTTATTTCCTATTCATGGGCGGCTCTGGTATTAGGTAATCGTAGCAATGAACCTCCTGACTCCTGTTATATTTACCACGTGAAAAATAAGTGTCGGCTAGTTTTGTGTTTACTAACAAAGCATTTAGAGAATAAATTTAGCATTTGGCTCAAGTATTAGATATTATCATCAGCTTTGTACTATTTTCCCCCCACTTTTTTTTTCAAGATATTACAGAATCCACAGTATGAGGGTCATACTGAATGTAATGATCAACAAGTTTTCCCGAGTCAAGTTTTAGTTTTATTAAAGAGAGAGAGAAAGAGAGAAGCCCAAAACATCTTAGTCTACAGACTTCTTTACTTTTCAACAGTCTCCATTTCTTTGCCTGTATTTTTTCCACATTTTTGGAGGCACACAAATATCCTTATCTTAACCTCCATTCCAGCTACTCGAAAACACTGACGGTACATGTCCTCCGTCATCTGGTAGCGTTGGTCTTGTGACTTCATGAAAAGGGTCAGCTAATTCGTAGTTGGGAAGTGCAATCGAAACTATAAGAAGTGTGAAATAGAGTTTACCACCCTATTTTCTCACTTTCCTCTCTGATGTATTAAGCAGAACATAGGCGTGCATTTTTTTTTACAATGCTGTTTTAGGACCAATGCTGTTTTATAAGATTGTATATCCATCCTTTACTCCACACGATGGAATCAATCCGTTAACATCTTCACCGGGGCTAACGGTGACGTTTATGGTGGCCATTTATATCGTGTTTAAAAGTTATATTCCCTAGCTTCTATGCAACCTGCACAGTAGCAAAGAAATGTTGGTTGCATTTAATAGGATATAGAATCGCGGGTAATGTCATATCCCGTTTAAAATTTGTAACATTCCCTAGCTTCTATGCAATCTGTACAGCAGCAAAGAAATGTTGGTTGCATTTTCCATTTGATAGAAGGATATAGATTCGCGGGTAATGTCATATCCCGTTTAAAATGTGTAACATTCCCTAGCTTCTATGCAATCTGTACAGCAGCAAAGAAATGTTGGTTGCATTTCCATTTGATAGAAGGATATAGATTCGCGGCTAATGTCATATCCCATTTAAAATTTGTAACATTCCCTAGTTTCTATGCAATCTGTACAGCAGCAAAGAAATGTTGGTTGCATTTCCATTTAATAGAAGGATATAAAATCGCGGGTAATGTCATATCTCGTTTAAAATTTGTAACAGTCTCTAGCTTCTATGCAATCTGTACAGTAGCAAAGAAATGTTGGTTGCATTTCCATTTAATAGAAGGATATAGAATCGCGGGTAATGTCATATCCCGTTTAAAATGCATAACATTCCCTAGTTTCTATGCAACCTGCACAGTAGCAAAGAAATGGTCGGGGAAAATATTCGAAACAGACCGTAGAATTGATGACAGAACCTATATCCTCTTCGACACTTGATTCTATCAGTAAACAAAGGTGTCTCAGTCAACTCTTCAATCCAAGACATGAGTTTGCTTTTCAAGAATTACCTCGATTACTAACTAAAATAGGTACCTTAGCAGTACTCTTTTTGGCCTCCTAGTTTTTAATTCATATTATCTGTTTCCCTATGCTCGCTTATTTTACGCTGAAGTTACGGAGAAAAAAAATTGTGTTAGGTTTAAAATGTTTAAAATATGGAAAACGAATTGGATCCTAGTAGCAGTTCGCTACAATTAGTAACTGGGTTCTGTGTGAAATGTATTACTTTGTTTTATCGTAATAAAGAAAGTGGATTCCGTGGTGCATAATTCAACTACTCGTTTCTTCAAGTCATTGCGGATTCTAAAATTATATATATATATATATATATATATATATATATATATATATATATATATATATATAGGGGCGGGACCAGGATATGATCAAGGGAGGGGTAAACCATATTTTGCCGTTTATCCAGTGTAAAGCAGGATTGAAGCCCATTTTATCCTGTGTATACCTGAGCGTCAAGGGGGGAGCTATAGCCCCTATAGCCCCCCTTGGATCCGCCACTGTATATATATATATATATATATATATATATATATATATATATATATATATATATATATATATAGTCCAAATGGAAATTAAATTGAGTACTTGAACTCCCTTTGACAAATTTCTGTCTACGCCACTGGAAAAATTAAATGTAATATAGTAACTAGGAACAAAAGACAAATTAACATAACTTACAATATTCTATTTACAGTTATCCGGATTACAGAGGTCAGTCATCTCATATTGTAGCAGTATTATTTACAGAAACTTGTACGCAATTATACAAACAATATGATGGAAGTTGAGAAGTTTGATGTTTTCATAGCTGTAGATGATGCATACTTTCAAGGTCATTCTCAAGCACAAGAAAAAACAGAAAAATAAAATAAATAAATTTAAAAAAAACAGCGGAGGTATCTCCATCGCCAGCTGTGTCTGCTTTTGGCAACTTGGAAGAACATTTCAATCCACGAATGGAGTCATGGTTTGCGGAAAACCAGTTAATGTTTTCTTTTTCTTTCTTTTCGTTTCTTTTTTTCTTTCTTTTTAATCCACTTGTGATTTGAGATAATGTTTGAGCAGACTTAAAAGGTTGAGGGGCGAGTATCAGAAGGAACAGGAAACTAACCTGTTTCCTTTTCTTCGATAATTCTTCTTTCTTCGCCTCTTATTTTTCGTTTTTTAAAACTTTTTTTTTTTCATTTCTTTAAAAGGTTACAAAATAAATGAAAAGCAAAATTCGAAAGGAACATTTCTTATGAGCTTTTTTTTTTCATAGAGTCGTATTTCAAGGAAATAGTAATAATATATTAAAAAAAAAAAAAACTATATATACATTTTCTTCCGTCTGTGATACCAACTGTTCACTTTCTTGCCGCCATTTGTCCATTTCTTCGTCCGCTCCTTTTCAAAGTTTTCTTTCTCCTTCTCTTTTTGTTCGGTGTCTTTTTATATGGCTTCCTCCTAATCAATCGAACAAAATGAGTAATTTTCGGCTTCGGTCTCTCAAAACATTATCGCATGGATTCACTTATTACAAGTTATGGTTGTAGTTATTATCCACTCTGCCTTAGTTCCACCTTTGAGTTTCTATATTGCTGGGTTTTCTATTTTTGAACTTCGTAACAGTATTTATCGGTCTCTTAGTCGATACAAAAATAACTAACTTCTCTCTCTATAGAGTAGCTAGGCATTGCCAGGTGGGATCAGATCCTTTTGTCCTCCCGGAACTTTCAATTCTATTTAGATAAATGTGAAGCGTAATCAAAAAAGTACGGGAATCATATTACTACGAAAAAGTAATAACCTTACATCAAATATGAATGAATGTCCTTCAAAGTATGAGGTGCATCCAGAAAGTAAGTTTCCCACGCGTCCCATAGCTAGGAAACGGTATGTTGCGCGAAGCGACTGCGTGTACGTGAGAGAGTAAGATCCTAGCATGGCACATGCGCTAGTGGAATTTCCCTAATGCTCTCAGTAGCGTCGTGGCAGTGGTTGAAGATGGACGTTCCTATTCCAGCTCCCGCAGCGTGTGAAGTGCGAGCAGTGATAAAGATTTTGAATGTACAGGGCATAGCACCAATCGAAATCTATCGTTAGCTGTGCCAGGTCCATGGGCCTAACGGCATGAGCAAGCAGTTCCTGCAGATTTTCCGCTCCTTATTGCACACCACTGTCATGGAGTGCCTGTTGATAAAGAAGTTTTGTGTTGAAGCAACTGACCCTAGAACACAAAGCAAGGCGCACAGAGTCAGCATTGATATTTTAGCAACAAATCAGCTGACGATGGATTCCAATCGGTGCTATGCCCTGTGCATTCAAAAACTTTATCACTGCTCGCACTTCACACGCGGCGGGAGCTGGAATAGGAACGCCAAATCTTCAATCACTGCCACGACGCTACTTAGAGAATTGGGGAAGTTCTGCTGGCGCATACGCCATTGGACCTTACTCTCTCACGTACACACACTCGCTTCGCGCAACATACCGTTTCCTAGGTATGGGACGCGTGGGAAACTTACTTTCTGGATGCGCCTCGTACTTCCCTTGACTTACGTTGCACATATTCCAATTCCACGATCGGAACCCTTGTTTCTTTAGAGTCTTCAACTTCGACGTCGTCACAATCTCAATATCGGGAATAGCGTCGAAACGTCTCTCTTTTAGCACGGGTTTGATTTTTGGGAAGAACCAGAAATCGTATGGTGCAATATCCGAAGAGTATGGTGGATATAGACAGATGAATAATGGTTTTCGGCCTCAAACTCTGTTCGTCAGCTGACAAAAAGTACGTTCTCAAATTAATTATCAGATCATATGATTCAACGTTGAACTGAACAAGAAAGAAAATTATCTCAAAAACTAATGTTTTGTATTTACTAGGAAAAAAAACACACAAAAAAATAATGTTTATGTCATACCTTGAGAACAAGAATTTTAGGAATGACCCCCCCCCCCAAAAAAAAAGTGGATCAAAAGATTGCGATTTTGGCCAAGAATTTTAGGAATGATCAAAAAATGCACGACAAGCTTGCGATCTTAGCCAATAATTAGTTTTTGGGTCAGGGGCCACAAAGTCTTTGAACGGCTCCTAAATTGAGTTTTCGTTACTTTTAAACAATAATCACATCATAGTTAGTTAAGTGATAGTTTGGGTTTGGCTACACTGTATGTAGTTCTCCAGATATAAGGCCTAAAAGACAGTTTTGATTGAAATATATTGGATCTTTTGATGCATTTTTTAATCAGGGACCACAAAATTTTTGAACGACCCTTAAATCGAGTATTAAAAAAAAAAAAAAAAAACAGAATAGGCACATTATACTGAGTTAAGTGATGTAGTTCTCCAGATATTATAAGGACTACAAGAAAATTTTTGACTGGAATATATTGGAACTTTTTGATCCACGGGACAGAGCTAATGATATCTTAGTACAGGGCAAGTTGGACAATCCTATAGTACTAGAGGCATTCTGACCTCGTTATAAACGATCAAATAAATGGAAGTAACACACACACACACACACATATATATATATATATATATATATATATATATATATATATATATATATATATATATATATATATATGCGGATTCAAAGGAGGCTATAGGCGCTATAGCCCCCCTTGACGCTCAGCTTTCACTGGATGAAATGGGCTTCAACTCTGTTTTGCACTGGATAAAGCGGCAAACTATGGTTTAGTCCCTCCCTTGATCATACCCTGGATATATATATGAAGCTATCTACATTAACTTTGTTTTTCTTATTTCTTATATCTTGAATTGCTAATATGGCGCACTTAACAATTTTTTTTTTCTTTTTCTTCACAGCAAGTGAAAAAGTTTCTACAAAAATGTCTCTGGAGATGGTAGACTTCCTTGGGCTAATAGCAATCATTGCCTTCGTGATCATCGTCGAAGTATGGAGAGTAAAGAAGAAAAAGGGAACAGCGAAAGGTAGGTAGTGTTCATTGTTAAATTAACTGCAAAATGTTAAATACGTTTACTTTTCACATATTACTTGTTAGTGTGATAGAAGAAAGCTGAATAAAGAGAGGAAATTTTGCTGCCATGAAATTCTGAAAGTATGAATATTAAAAGCAAAAACAAAATACAGTAGAGTACCGAAAACTTGGCTTTATGTGGACCGAAGGGTGGCCGAGATTGTAAAAATGCCGGGTTATCGGGAATAGGATTAAAAGAATAACTGCCGAATACTACTATACTCAGAAAATACAGTATTGTTTTTGTATGTATTGGTTACTTGTGAATACAACAGAGAATAAGTCCTGGGTTCGATTTCCGGTGGGGACACTCGGTCGAAATAGTGTAAACAGCTTTTTCAGGCTAGTCACTCTGAATGAGGTTTTCCTCATTCACACCAGGCAAATGTTAGGGTGGTACCTAACTTATAGGTCCCAGGCCGCCTCCTTCCTTCCCTTTCCTTGGATAGTGTGCTCGCCGACGGACGTCATCCCTCAAACGTGACGGGCTAGCATGACTATAGATGTCGAAAGTCCAGAAATTTAAATCCTAAACAACAGAGAATAAACTGCCCAATATTATCCTTAAACAAAGGGAAAGTACGTAATTTATGAAGGCATAGAGTTTACTGTACATGAAAATGAAAATTAATGAATATAGGGTCTACACTGTACAGTAATTTACTTAATAAGACAGACTTCAGAAAAATACTTGAACGGATCTGCGTGCAGGGTTTTTCAGGCTGTGACCGAGTTATCCTAACTGCCAAATTATGGAGTGCCGAGTTTTCGGAACTCTACTGTAATTGATACCCAACTCCAATTTGTCACCCACTGAAAACATTACGACTTCTAAAATAAATATGCTCATATGTCTATAGCTAGAGGTCAAAGGGACATAAGCCCTCCCCCCACCAAAAAAAGGAAACTTTTCAGGAGAGCTGAAACAAACTTCAAAATATTCGACATAAGTCCTTAAAAAAGGACCAAATTTTAGAAAACATGATTTGCGTAACATTGATCATTACTCTTAGACATAGGCCCATAATATCAAACGAAAAATTGTGTTTTCCTTGTCATGAAACTCGGCACATGAAAGTATGGAACTCACGGAGTGCATGAGTTTATGGAGCACATTAAACTCAGATTACCTTACAAAATGTGTTCCTTGTGCTGGCTGTGTTGCGCTATCTCCGTAGACGTATCTCCCAAGCTGTGTGAACATGGATCAATGTCGCAGCAGGCCCGTATCCACGGGGGGGGGGGGGGTAGAGTGGACCGGACCCCCCTAAATTTTCACTGGCCCCGCTAAAATTTTCACGGTAGGTTTGCAAATGAACTATAATATGGTTGGGTCGGCCCTCCCCCCAACATTGTTGGGCTGGCTACGGGCCTGTGTCTCAGGTGTGATTTCTGCTCATGCATCTTCTATCGTTGCTCCAAATGATCCAGGTCTCTAGTCTTTTCGCCACATGCCATTGCATTTAGGTGACTTCATAGGTAAAAGTCCAAAGCTGATAAATCAGATGACTTGGCAGGCCATTTCACTGACTCACATTAACCAATCCATCGGCCAGAAAATTGTCCATCCAGATACTGACGAGCCTGCAGTCTATAATGAGGTGGCGCCCCATCATGTTGGTAAAATAAGGGAAAGCTGCATCCCGGGGCCAACACTGAGGGAAAAATGAGTTGTTCTAACATCTTCACGTAACGTTCTGCAGTTAAAGTGTTAGAGATAGCAATGATACGTGTCTTTCCAGATCCCTGCCTACACCATAATTTTCCCTGTCCTACCAACCATTTTACACAGATTGTTCACTTGGGGTTCACAAAAGATCACAACCTTAGATTTTGTTTGTTTAGCTCCCCTGTAAGATAAAAATTTGTTTCATCGGTGTACAAAATTTGCATTGCAAAGTTGACGTCCTGCCGCAATTGTTGCACTGCCTACTCGAAAAATTGCTCTCTCCGATCTGGGTAATGTTCAGAAAGATGTTGCTGCAGCTACAGCTTGTAAGGATGCTATTTATGCGTCTCTAACATCATACAAATGGAGATTTGGCTAACGTGACATTCCAGTGATAATCGGTTTGTACTGCGCTGTGAAGATTTAACAAACGATGTGAGCGCTGCCGTAGCTGACTTTCGTCAGTAGCAGTTCTGGATCTACCTGCTCGTGGCCTGCCCTCGACTGTACCTGTTTCTTCGAACTTGGTCAGTAACTGTGCTACTGTAGCTTTCCAAATTGAAGTATATTGAGGATGCCTTTCATTAAAATCACGAGCTACAGCACGAGCACTTCTACCAGTAGCGTACGCAAGAATTTATTTCGGGAGGGGTCCAAACTCAATATGAGCGTATTTTATATTAAAATTCCTAAAATTACCCCTAAAATTAGGCTAAATTTACACAAAAGTCGAAATTTCGTGGGGGGTCGGACCCCCAGGACCCTCCCCTTGCGTACGTCCCTGACTTCTACCATCCTACATCTTGATAATCTCGATGACTCAGCACCTGGAAATAAGAGTTAAATTTGAGTTTCATGTGCTTATAACTTCAAAGTTATTACAGTACGTTAAATCTGCTTACACCATTGAGTTTCTCTGAAAATTCTAGCAATGCTTGATGTATCATATCACCCCTTCATTTAAACTATTTGACCGAGATTCAAAGTGGTGAACAGCAAGATGGCGGCCGTTTACCTGACACGCGGTACAGGACTTTTGACTCGCCGTGTATATGTAATCAGTTGCATGCGGCACTGTTTCTGATCGGGAAACAGATTATGAATACTGAAACAGCATAGTCAAACACAAGGTAATTTAGCATGCGTTTAACATGAGAAATCATCTTAATGAATTTTTCTCCTACATTATCATATCATAAATTCTTTCGTAATCATCCGCCGTTTGCATTTATTGGTCGACCATAATGTCGTATTGCCTGAATTGTAAAATTATGTAATTGATAGAAAGTTGAAATATAATGCAATTAGGTCAGGATTGGGTATGGATAATGTCAAAATCTAGAAAATTGGAAATTGTCATACCTATTTGGAGATATATGAATGTCAAAATCGAGAGAGTTCCAGAGGGCCAGTTACCCAGATAGTTGGGGTAGAAAAATTCGAAAAAAAGTTAGAAATTAGTGAAATGGAATAGTGTAGCATATTTTTGGATGTGTGTATGTGTAATTCTTGAGAAATGAGATGCTGTATAAAATGTGTATAATGTAAAATTTCCACTTAATCCCCTTCCTTTTCTCAGCACCACACTAAAAAATGTTATCACTTCCACAGCCACCGTCGTACCTAAGAGAACATGCTTGAGAGTCCAGAGAATAATATCAGATTTAAGTTGTTTGCAGGGCCGGCCTAAGGCGTGTGCGACGTGTGCGGTTGCACACATGCGATTTTGATTGGGGAGCCGAAATGAGGAAAAGTAAAAAAAGTAATATGGTAAAAATTTAAATTGTTATGTAATTTTGAATGAAATTATCCATTTGAATATGTTAATAACTTTTGTTTAACAAACAAAAATGTTGCTTGAAAGCATTGGAGGGTTTTCTATACCCATTTTCATTGTAAGGGGCGCCAAAACTTGTTCTTGCACAAACAGCAGGGGCGTAAATAAGGGCCCCGTAGACCCCGCATTTCAGGGGGGCCCAAGCCATCACGAGCCCACCAAATCTTGATGTAGTACGTAGAGAAGGGACCCAATTCCATGTTGTCTGCAGGGTGGCCCCCCAGCCATTAGTTACGCCACTGACACACAGCATTTTGTTCTTAGGCCGGTCCTGGTTGTTTGCACAAATTCATAACGACCAAACGTCGTAAATGGAGTGTGTGCGACCTTCTTTGCCACATTGAGCCCAGTACAAATATTCTGTAGTACTTTGTGCCCGTTCCAATTAAAAAAAAAAAAAAGGTTACAGCCATTTTTAAGAAAATAACATATTTTTTCCCCTTTTATTTGCATTCTTCAGTATATTCCACTTATTTGTAAGTGTAGAAAGAAAATTCGATCCCCTCCCCTCTGCAGAATCTTATAAAAACCTAAAGTTTACAATTTGGTCCAGATACATTGAACGATGTCACCTCTACTCCTGCGTATACACATATCCTGACGGACAGACTTTTTTTTTGGGGGGGGGGGGAGGCGAAGACACATAGGTGCCAAGAAATCCGTTGAAATATGGAATTCGTTGTTTTCACTATCACCACACTTTATTCTCGAAAGAATGTAGTGACATGGAAATATTTTTTTTTTTTTTTAATCATACGATATTAGGTTTATAACTTCCGCCGTCGTAGCTATATTCTTTCTATCTTTTTTCTTTTCTTTTCTTGTTTTAAGTTCCATCAGAAAGTGTTTAGGGGCTGACATTAAGAAAGGGAAAGAGGCAATGGTTTATTGCAGTGGTAATTATTTAGAGCGCTATTAAATGACAAAAAATAGCAGAACACATATCCTGCATTAGCGAGTAACTGCTAATCTTTTAATAGCTCCAATCTTATAAAGTCATGCACTTTCTTCGTCTTCTTTTACTTCAATCCTGCATGCATTTCCGCTTATTATAACCATTCAGGAAAATTACTTGCACCTGCAGCTTCATTAATATCATATATTTTACTCTTACACGTTCATTGCACTTACTTTTTAATCAATGTTCGTACGTTTTTTTTCTGTCATTTATTTTGTGTTTATTCTTTATTTCTTGGTTTGTTTATGAATTTCATTCTCCCATTAAAGTTAATATAAAATGTCACAAAGCATTGTTTCTCAAACTTTTGTTAAGTAGGGCCCACTTTTATTGATCAGAACATTCTACGGACCATCCTACTCTTTTATCTCCTTCGAAACAAATTTTATATATTTTTTACTTTCGAGTGACGATAGCAGAGAAACAAAATATGGTGATCATGGAAAAACGAATTCGAGATTTCAACGGGTGTACACATTTCAAGGGTTTACACATGAAACTGCGATATATATATATATATATATATATATATATATATATATATACAGAGGTTGGACAAAAATTCTAAAAACACTTCATACAGGCCACGTAAGGTTGGCCCTCCATTGTATAACACGGAGCTGTTACCTATCTTTTTTTTTTTGTGTGTGTGTGTGTGTTTTCAGTGTGTCATGTGGACCTTTTTCTTCAGTCAGCAGTAACCAGTTCACCTGTGAGTGTCGTGGTGTGAAAGTGGTGCGGTAAAATGGGCGACCTGACAGACTTCCAAAGAGGCATGATCGTTGGTGCCCGTCTGGTTGGAGCTTCAGTGGCAACAGTGGCGAACATTGTGGGGGTATCGAAATGCACTGTGTCCAATGTCACGAAGGCATACACTATTCATGGGCAAACGACGTCTGCAAAGCATAACAGTGGTCGAAAGACAATCCTGTCAAATAGGGACCGGAGGGCATTAAAACGGATTGTGGCAGCTAAAAAGAAGACCACTGCAATGTAAATTATGTCTGAACTCAATTTCAGTAAATGCGAAGAGATGTACCCAGTGGTGCAAGGACCACAAGGCGTGGACTCATGAGCAGTGGAAACACGTAATGTGGTCCGATGAATCGACCTTCATCTTGTTTCCAACAACCGGTCGTGTTTACGTATGGAGAACACCGTCGCAGGCCTATGATACAGACTGTCTGCTCCCAACTGTAAAGCATGAGGGTGGTTCTGTTATAGTATGGGCAGTGATATCGTATTTTTCCGGAGGTCCCATCATAGCCCTGAATGGAATGATGAATGCTAAGGCGTATGAGGCCATTTTGGGGGACCAGGTTCTACCCATGGCCCAAATATTGTTCCCTGATAGTGTTGTCCTCTACCAAGATGATTTGGCACCCTGTCACGCTGCAAAAACGGTGAAATCATAGTTTGAGGAGCATGACCAGGAGCTATCGCACCTCCTCTGGGTGCCACCATCACCATTCTGAACATCATTGAGTCATTGTGGTCTAAGTTAGAAAGGCGTGTTCGGTCTCATTACCCTCCATCAGCATCCCTTAAGGAACTGGAGCATGTTTTGGAGGAACAATGGTACAAAATTCCACACACCACGATTCAGGAGCTGTATACGTCCATTCCACGTCGGATCCAAGCTGTTTTGGACGCAAAAGGAGGCCCCACACCATACTAGGTATGATTTTCACACTTTTGCAAACGTTTTAGATTTTTTGTCCATCCCCTATATATATATATATATATATATATATATAGGAAAAGGAAATGTGTTCAAAAAAGAAACTGAACTTTCGCTATAACATATTTATTGCTCAGTGCACAACATTTTAAGCACTGTCCCCTCTAATGGTAATACACCGTTCCCAACGTTTCTGCCATTTTTGGAAAGCCTCTTGGAACGCACTTTGTGGGATGATATGCAGGTCTCTTGTCACATTGTCCTGAATCTCCTCTGTGATTTGGAAACTACGTTCTTTCTACGGGTTTTAAGTTTGGGAAACCGGAGAAGTCTGTTCGGGCTAGGTCCGGAGAATAGGGTGGATGAAGCACAACGGAAGTCTGATGTTTTGCCAGATAACTGCGTGAGTAGGCGCCTTGGCACGGTGCACTATCCAGGTCTGGTTTTCCTACAATTCAGGCCTTTTCCTGCGCAGAACATCCCTCAACAGTGCTCAAATATCCTGGTATAACTGATTGTTTACGATCTGACCACGTGATATAAATTCATAATGGACAATACTTTTCCAATCAAAAAACACAACCAACATCACCTTGGTCTTTGATCGACTCTATGTATGCTTTTTTTTTTTAAAAAAAAAACGAGGCTATCCTGAATAAAGTAAAAAAAAAAAAACAATTAAAACGTAAATGTTTGCCATGTTTGTAGTAAAATTTAACACACGTTGTTCTTCAAGCCCTTTCATTGTCGTTGTATCATTAATCCGATGAACAGCTTGTGCACACGCTCACTTTCGCGGCTGAAGCCCGCCAACTAACGGTCATAGCGAAATCAATGTTACCACCCAGCAAAAATATTTCGTACTAACCTATGCAGAAAGATAGTACTAGATCTGGGGAAAAAAGTACTAAAGTTTTATCTGCTCCCGTTTCACCCTATATATGACATTTTACGATATTAATATCTTATTAGAAGGTTTTCGGCAGCTTTCTCTCCCCTGTGGGTGGGGGAGTGACTCCATATTATTCAAAGAACATTCATCTTTAAATCTGTTAGAGCCAAAATTCGATACAAACCGTTCAAACCTCTTACACCCTCTCAAGTTTGACTTTACATACCCAAACTAAATATCCTGACCGAAACCCTGCTTATTGTTGTATTAGAACTCACTGTAAAACCACTAAAGCAACACAAGTATGACAAATATAGAGGGTGTCGGGAGAAAACAAGATATATCATAAAATGGGGTTATTGGAAAATCGAGTTTTAATTTCTTAATAGTATAGTGTTTAAACGGATCACCAAATATGTAATAATAGGCGACCGGACGGTACCTATGTCCCACTTCCGCTCTTGTAAATGCGGATAAAATAGGCAGAAAACAGTCAGAAAAAGTTACCAGGAACAGTGAAATTTTCATGCATTGCTAAATTTTCATGATATTCCTTTTTCTGTCCCAAATATACTTATGTGAAAAGAAGAGGAGAAAAGTAGTAGATTTGTTGGTGAACGTATGAGAACACTAAAAAATATTATAAAAGGTACTAGATTCAGTACAAAAGTACTAGCGATGGTCACACTGAGCGAAATGTGGCAAATAGCAATTTGTTGTCTAAACCTGCCACCAGCTACGCTCAGTAACCGTAGCGTGTTCCCTCTGCTGATTGGTGCGTTATTTCAAGTTCGTTTTATTTTTAACACATCTCGTATATATACTTGCACAAAACTAAGAAATGCTATGTCCTTAAAGAATGGTACAACTTGTTATGATAACATGCTATCTGAAGTTCACTGGTTCTAGTTCACCAAATGTGCAGCTCGAAATATCCTATGGAACATCGTTCAGGGAAGTCTAATCTATCAGCTACAGATGTGAAAGTGTTAGGTGTTACTTTGATACTAAGTATTGGGTTGGTACAAAATAAATGTCCCATTTTTACGTCTGGTGGAAAACGAGTCTGTGCAATCAAACAATCTGTGTCTCGCGTACTTCGGTACAAACTCCGAATATGCTCAGAAAACAGGCTGGATGCTGTCAGTCCGACAGTGTCTTATTCAAAGAGTAGTGTAAAAGTGCAGGATGCGAGTGATTGCGAGTAATTTTGCTGTACAGGTTCAAATTTAGACTTTCTACACACCTAGCCAGGAAAAAATGCATCAACAAACCATTTGAGCTAGAAGTAAGAAATAAATGCTGACGGTTTATGAAATTTTGTATCAGTGACATAATATTGAAAAATGAGTCCCGATGCCGCTGACCAATGTTCTGTTGTGGTGATCTCCTCGATCAATATATACTCATTATCGAAATAGGCGGAACGAAACGAAAGATAGAAAGGAAAATACTGTAACTATTGGATGGTATTATTATTAGTGTTGAAATACTACTACAATTAATAATAATAATAATAATAATAATAATAATAATAATAATAATAATAATAATAATAATAATAATAATAATAATAATAATAATAATAATAATGATGATGATGATGATGATGATGGAAAAGGTGAAAAAATCGGCAAGAGCCTATATCTGAAAATGTTATATTCTTATATACCGGTAGTCGGTGGAACTGAAATATAACCTTTGAAAAATCTCAGTCAAGATGGCTGATCGCAGGATTTGATTTTGGGACCTCCTCATTACAAAACTAGAACATTAACCAGTAGTCTATACTTATTTTATTTTATTTTTGTCTACTATTTCTAACAGTACACCATGGGTTACCCGTTCCACGAAACTTTTCTCATATTTCTCCATACTCACGGTTTGATGTCCTCTAGCGTTGTTTTATCCATTATGATGATTAAGAGAAAAACTGCAAGTTTATCTTTAAAAGGCTTTGATCTCAAACGTATTCGTGTCGTTGCCAGGTTACTATGTTCAATATAAGCAGAACAAAATTGTTTCACCCCACTGGTCATGAAAGGGTTAATGCATGGGTGAAGGATGTAGAAAAAAATATTGTGGTGATGTATGCAGATTACGATGAAAAAAAATATCTTGCACATAAAAATATAAAGTAAATGCTCTAAGTAAATACATGTCCATATCAATTACAACAATTTTCCACGTAGTGTTTGCAGAAGATGCAAAAATATTCCCTCAGGGACTATCTTTGCATCTATACAGCAGACAGCATTCACGTTAAAAACAGGTACATGATCTAGTTAAGAAAGAGCTACTCTTTTTTCTCCCTCGTCTCCAACTATTTTCCCCACTTTATCCCTTAAACTTCATCCTTTAATCTCAGCAAGTATGTATGTCTGCTTCAGAGAAGAGACACAGAAAAAAAGGGGGGAGGTTATTTACACTGTTTGCAAGCCCTGACCGAAAGCCTTCGTAATTTCAAGGTCAAGCTGTGAGATTTATAGTGCGTGGTGTTAAAACATATTGTAGTCACGCATTTATCCAGCATTCCAACACGAGGAGTCTTTTTCTTTTTCACGTCTTTCCTTGTATTTTCGCCATGCGGTCACTTCGATTGTTGTTAGTTGGTGGAAAATAAAATAAATAAACATCTCCAGTTTGTCTCTTGTCGCATTTTCTCTCTCATCAGTGCAGAAAACTGGTTTTAAAGTCTTAAATGTAAACTATAAAGTTGGATTATTTTTTACTTTTTAAAACATACTCTACATGTCATGTACGAATACAAGATAAATAGTTGTTACCACCTCTCTTTAACACTGTAATCACGTCTATATAGGAATTCTATTAGGGTAAGGTTCACATGTTACATTCCAACAATATCACTTCAGATTTTGCTTTGGTGGGGGAAGGGGCAAAATCCTAGATGACAGTCAGGGCGGGTTCTACTATATATGCAACACGTGCATATCCAAGGGGGGGGGGGGAAATCTGTCATAATCATATTATTTACAATAAATATTTCTGGTTGGAAACAGACTTCATGATGATAGTAGTTAAATTTTACTAAGTAGACCTTCTATTTGAATACTACATTCATAAGTCAAGTCTAGGTCACATTAGTTTAAGATCACATGGACAGTGCTAAAGCAATTGTTGTCAAATGCAAGAACTCAATTCTCGAACAGTAACGAATACCTGTTCCATTTAGTATGTTATCACAGGTTTGATATGAAAACTAGTCTTGTCATTGTCACAAACAATTTCCGTATCACTGAAGGCGGAAATAAGTTTTTTTTTTTTAATTTTTAACAGATGCAGAAGGAAAATCAATCAATAAAGATAAAAGTGTTAGTTGCATTGGAATTGCAAACAATTTTGAGATTGAAGCTCGATATTGAATTCTATAACAAGGATTACCATCCTTCCTCTGCAGGGGTGTTTGATTTATCTTTCACTAACATAATAGATTATTATTTAAAAGAAACAACAGACACAAGAAGATTGTGTTTCTAGTGTTAGGCCTTTCTGAGTACGAGTGCTCTTTCCCTCCCCTTTGTTGTTCATGATAGGGTAGCATACTTAAAATCGTGGCTTTTGAGATTAATTCTTTCTGGAGAAGGGGAAATTATGCCATTGTACAGGACGGCAAATTGCCTAGGACTGACCCTACTGACAGTAGATTTTCAGGTTTTTCATTAGTATATATTATTATCTTATGAATTAAAATTTATGTAAATGTCAAACTTAGGGGAGGGCATGTGTCCCTTTGGGAGCCCCAAATGACGCCCCTGCTTACATCCTTGTTTTTCTTTATACGAAGTTCATGATTATATTTAGTGCAATGCATGATTATATTTAGTTTGTGAATCGGTGTAGCAGTCACCATGGACTGTGAATGGAGCGCTTACGAAGGATGATTATGTCGTTCACTATGACAACACGCTGTTCCATCGTGAAGTATTCCATTCCTACCCGTACAGAAAACATATGACAGTCATGGGCTATTGGGCGCTCCGTGACCCCTGACCACAAAGACAACAGATGAAAATCGTGTAACACTCAATATTTCAAACTTACTACAACAAAAATGTCTGGCATTTCATAAGTTCTGTTTTTTATGGGACACCCTATAGTTATGCTACATATAGAGGTAACCAAGAAAGTTCTGTCGCTTTTTCACCCACCACCTTCGAACATCGATATGCCACCTAACACGTAACTGGAAGATCAAAAATAGTCCCCATCAGCATCGACAACCTTCTGCCAACGTTCTGGAAGGCCATGGATTCCATCGCGGTAGAACTTGGTGGGCCGGGAAGCGAAGAAGATATCAAGTGCATTTTGCACCTCTACGAAGGATTTGAACTGGCGTCCTCTAAAAGCGATTTTCCAAGAAATGGAACAGGTGATAATCGAACGGTGCAATGTCCGGGGAATATGGCAGATACAATAGTGTTTCCCATCCAAAGAGTAGAGTGGTGTCCCGGGTCATCCTAGCCGCGTGGGGCTTGGCGTTGTCCTATAACAGGAGGACCCCTTTGCGATTCAAAAGTGCTGACTCCAGAGTTTTGAGTTTTTCTTGAACACGGCTCAACAGCTGACAGTATACAGTTGTATTGATGCTGTGATCAGCTGGTAGCAGTTCCCGATGCACGATGCCGCGAGCAATCCATCATGATGTTTTTTTCTGGCTGCGCCACTAACGCTCTTCTACCATTTAATACAAGTATTTACGTTATATTTTGCATCAATATATTAATTGTAATATGTCCGAATAAAAACGTGATGAAGATGCAAGATTCTATAGAAAGTACTCTGTTTTATTGTTACCATTAAAATATGAACGAACCTCGTGTTTAAAAGATTTTACACTCTCTGTAAGGTATTCTAGATCTTAAGTAGCGTATGAGCTACCTTCCAGACTATGATAAACGCTTAGAGAACAAGGAGCGTCTAGAACTCAGCAAATGAGATACGTGAAATATTTGACACTTCCACTAAATAGAATAACGGTACAACAAACATAGAAAATATAAGAAAACAAATAGAGGGTTGTCACCAGACAACAACAGCTTCATCATTGGATCACTTTCCATATTTGCTATCGTTGTCAAACAGTTATATTATGAGAAGCTTATGCTGTTAGTATGAAAAACTGAAAGTTCAACGTATCACGAGTCAGTGATCATCTGTGAGTAAAAACGTGATCTTCATTTAGCGAGAAAGGCTATATCGTACCGATATACGAAACTAGTGCTGCCATCTATGTGCTATTCCAAGAACTTTCAAATGACTCTCGTATCAAAAATATTATTTATACAAGAACTAGGATCTTATCTTTCTTAAGGAAGGGAATGGAGGAATATTGGGCACAATACTATTAAGTGATTTTTTTTTTTTTTTTTTTTTTGGTGTAGAATATGTCGGCCGGAGTGTCACGGATCATTTGGAGAATGAGCAACCTTGCAATTGCGATATTTATACACTTTTCGTTATAGTTTATAGTACTTAAAATTGATTCTGGTACTCTACAAATAATATTAGGTTACATAAGGGGTGTAACCCCTCAAATTCACCTTTTCCGTTCCAAATTTGCCATTCTTCTCCCAAATTTATCATTATCTCCCCAACTGTAACACTCATCCCAAATGTACCACTCTTCCCCCAACACTTACCATTCATTCTCTTCGCAAAATATACCACTCGTCCTCCAATATTTACTTTTCTTTTTCCAAATGTACTATTCTTTCCCCCAACATTTAGCATTCTCTTCCCACATGTACCACTCTTCCCGCAACGTTTAGAGTTCTCCCCAAATATATTACTCTTCCCCTAACATTTATCATTCTCTTCCCAAATATATTACTCTTCCCCAACATTTACCTTTCTCTTCCCAAATGTACCACTTCCCCCCCCCCTATATTTACCGTTCTATTCCAAACGTACCACTCTTTCCTCAATATTTGTCGTTCTATTCCTCAATGTATCACTTTTCCCCTAACATGTACATTCTCTTCCCAAATGTATCACTCTTCCCCAAACATTTACTATTCTCTTCCCAAATGTACCACTCTTCCCTCAACATTTAACATTTTCTTCCCAAACGTACCACTCTTCCCTCAACATTTACAATTCTCTTCACAAATGTACCACTCTTCCCCAACATTTACCGTTCTTTTCCCAAATGTATCACTCTTCCTCAATGTTTACCATTGTCTTCCCAAATGTACCACTCTTTCCCCAACATTTACCATTCTCTAGATAGGTTGTACCATTTTCAATGAAAACTTATGTCCCTCCAAATGATCTCATGGGTGCAACCTGCGACCTGAAATTCGCCTGTTGGCACCCTGGTTATATAAAGATATTTTTTAAATGTGGAACTAGTAAACTATTGGATGTCTGATTTGTAGATCTTTAAGAATTCTTATTATGATTTTCTTGCAGTTGTGGACGATAATTATCAGCCAGGATTACAAGATATTCCAGGTCCTTGGCCAGCTTTGCCACTCTTGGGCACAAGATGGATATTTTCTCGATTTGGCCCGTACAACTTGAAAAAAATGCACGAAGGATATCGAGGTAAGTAACACAAATAGTCTTGTTAACGTATCTAATAAAAGAAAGTTTTTCTTTTATTTTCAATTGTTATCAATATATAGTTCACATATTCATTAAAATAGTCTTGTATTATCTTTTCGGTTCATCGAACAGTTTCAAAATTTGATTTGATTTGGGATTTAACGTCCCTTTCAGCAGCGAGGTTATATGAGACGGGACCTACTGATTAACGTGGAATCCGAACCACATGCGCTTCCGCCGGGAATCGAACCCCGATCTCCCACGCCAAAGGCGCGTGTGCTAACCGCTTAGCCACGGATGAGCTCTAGTTTCAAAATTGTTTCTTACATCTTTTATATCAGAGTTTCTCAACCTATCTCACATCGCGACATCCTTTTATAATTTTTCACTTCATATCAGCACTAATTATACTATTTAGTTATCGAAAACTTATTATCTTTCCTCCTACTTCTATATTTGACACCGAACGCTTTGTTCCAATCATCATGACTTTTTCTTTCTAACATTTATTTTCATCTCATACTCTTCACAGCCCTTCAAGTTTTCTAACATCTTATTGGCTTTCTTTTCAGATTCTGTTTAGAGTATAGAAAGAAAAAATGTTTGTATCACAAAATGGGTAATTCAAAATAATATTTTTCCGTTGCTTGATTCTAATTATTTTTTATCTTTTTCACCTTCCAGCGCAACCCCAGATATTTCTCTCAACACCCTTCTAAGAGTACCCAACCCATAGGTTGAGAAACCTCGTTTTAGATTATAGTGTTCCAAATATCAGCCACCTGATTTTTTTGTGGTGCCGTTTATGAATCATTGAAATCAGATGCTGACTTCTGTAAGAAAATAATGAATACTATCTATATTTCAAAAAAGTGACCTGAATCATTTCATATAACTTTTGGAATGTTCAAAAGCAGACAACAATTGTAACACGTTTGATATATGTGAGCAGGCGGCAAGATTGTGAACTAGTTTATTTGTACACAACTAACACCAGACGATTGGCAGTGTCGTGGTATTGCTTTTATGTGAAATTACTTGTACGTATACAAGTTTTTCAAGTCAACCGAAAGGATAAGGAGTGCAATCTAATCAGATTTATGTAAGAGCAGTCATGTATATGTACTTTAAGACGTTTTGTGTTGAATACCTAACACTATTTAACATACGTTCATATATTAAACCTCACAAACAGTTTTTTTTTCTTTGTTTGTTTAATTAACATGAATATGTCTACAGACTACAGTATAGGGTTTTCCTTCTCTACAGAATCCCAATATTTTATACTGTACCGTATATAGGGTTTCCAGTATCGGACCGAATTATCTACTTTGTGCAGCAATGTTTCGGCATTTCCGTCTTCTTCATACGAGTATTATAGCAATCATACGCAGTGACAAAAAAACAAAATGAGAAATGGACTGTGTCTATTGACTCCCTATTTTCTTACATTCTGGTAACCCAATAAAGTAAATCAAAACGCCACTCATGTCTCCCTTCCCAAAATTCCCTTTACCCCAGTAATAATGCCAGGGGATTGCCCGGGAGGACTCCTCGGAACAACACTATTCCCTCTAGGGCCATATCTCTGATTGTTGTCAATGATGGTTACTATTGTCTGCCAAAATGTCTTGAGCCGTGGCAAAAATGCGAACTAAAGCTCACACCCTCACACACCCACGCGTTGATGCCAATAAGGGTTCAGCTGTTGCTAAGCGAGAGAAAGCGAGTGGAATTCCTTCAGACGATAGCAGTGCTTGCAACGGAAGACTAGGGATCAAGTCAATGTGGTATATCTTTAGTATTATTGTAGTCAGGGGCGAAATCAAGAGGGAGGTCCATCGGCTCCAGACCTTCCCCCCAAAAACTTTCTAACTCAAAATATACATTTGTACACTTTCTCAATAAAACTACTTGTTTGAACAGGGAAATGGTTGATGTAGGATGAAAACTTCATCTGTACTCTTTCTCTTATAAAAATAACCTAGTCTTATCATTTTTTTTTAAATATAGATGGAAGTATTTTACAATTACTTATTGTAGTTTTGGGTGCAGAATAATACCCGTTCAATACTACACAGACGTAGTGGCTTGTAGTGTTGGACCACCTCTCCAAAGTTTGGACCCCTCCCTACAAGAATTGAATAAAAGTATATTTTCCTTTTAAAACACAGACTTCCTCGTAACTAAGTACTTTTCATAGATTTAGTATGAGAGACCGGGGTTGATTCCGATAGGGGTTCATGAACCCACGTTAAACTGTGAGTCTACTTCATATATAATATTGGTAGGTGACGTTGGATTTCTAGTAAGCAAATCAAATAAACAAACAAGGAGATTACGTAAGCATAATTAACATCGAGGTGAAAAGATGTATTTTAAAAGGGATTTCTCTTTCTGACAGTTTTAAGAAAGAAAGAAGGAGTTCTTAATTCAATCCGTTCATATATGCATAATGAGCGGCTCGGGCGAATATAATGGTATGTTGCTTTCTAAATTTCGAGTAAACTGTAAAAGAAAGCTCAACATTCCCATGTAAGTCAATACCATGATTCATTTAAAAAAGCTTCCTCTTATCTGCAGGTACATTTCCAAAATTAAACTACCTACATACTCTTCTGTGGTTCGATCACAATCGATCCCAACTAATAACCCAATTTCACGGAAGTGGTGTTCATCATTATGTTCTTCCGAGCCGCTCATATTCTAGGTATGTTCCACATAATTTATAGAATATATGTGCACTGACTTTGATTATTTTGTTTGTTTGTTTGTTTGTCTATTTGAAAGAGAATACCTTCCTGCTGGTCTGGCGTAAATTTCTTTAGGATCTGAAGATAATCTTTGGAGGTAGACTATAAAACATTTTTATGGATGTTAGGTTAATTACAGCAAAATAACATGCTTATAGGCAACCATACATTATTTAGAGTGATTGTGGTCGCATAACAGTAAAGGGGTTGCAGTGCAAAGTTTCGAAACGCTTTAATAGCACATACTGTCTCTATTGTTTGTAACATTTTAAACAAATGGATTACGTGTTTGAAGTTGGTTAAGATTTTTTTTTCTTTTTGGAAATATATTTTTGTTCAAACTTCGTGACCTGTTCCATTACTGATTCGTTCAGTTGGTAAGCACTGATACCATGTGTATCAAATTTTCTGCTTTACTTTAGCAGCATAGATATGAGCAAGATTCTCTTTATTTACACACAAATTCTACGGTTGTTACTCACACCATTAAGGTGGATCACTAGGTTTTCCCAGTGCTATGCTAAACGCTGCTTAAATAGTGTGGCGTTCCCAGATAGTTTCGAGTGTTTATTGATGCCCAGGGGTAAAAGTGGATCTGAAAAGGTAAGGGGGGCCGGTAGGTAGCGACATGACGTCACGCCGCCCCCTAACTATCTTTGCCCATTGTAATTTTTTAGGAGCTGGGGGGACGCCGTACATATTTTTTCGAGGTGGAAAACGGGGTCCCCCCGCACTTTTACCCCTGCTGATGCCAGATAATAAAGGAAGTAATCATGGAATTCTGCTTGGATACTTACTAGAGAAATTAGTTTTCAACCCTTACCACAATTCCGCTTCTCGAACTGCAACGCCAGAATCCAGGAATTTTCTTATCGTGACTACCACAGTAAACGTACAAATTTGGCAACAACGCATTATGGCGTTCTGCGCAAGTTTCGTCTCAAAATCCATTTCCTTAAATGTAAATTAATATTTAAATAAAATATGAAACATAACACTAAAAACGGTCAAACAATATATCTATTTCGTAATAAGATCGTTACTTTAAAATAATTTACAAATAAACATTTCATAAAACTGAGCACTTCTAGTAAGATCTTACAGCAAGTGCCATCTTGTGTTAATTGTAAAACGAATCAAATATTTTCTTTTATTTGTTACATTTTTCGATATCAGGAGACACAACCAAATGAATCAGTGTCTCGTGCTGTAGCTGAAACATTACTCTATCTTATACTACGATATTTATAATATGTAACATTTCATTGCGCAGTAGTTAAGGCAATGAGCTAAAATATGTACTGACTTCCGGGTGGTGATCCATCTTTAAAATATATATAACAGAACACACTCCATTGCACTCACTTTTTTCCATGAGGAGAATCATATAACTTATTTACTTTGGATATACGAGGAAATATCACATGAAAAGAATATTTAAACTCATAAACTTTTTTTCCCATTTTCTCAGATATGTTTAAGAAGTATGGGAACATATTAAGAGAATCCACGCTGTGGAATTATCCTATGGTGAGTCTATTGGATCTCGAGGACATTGAGAAGGTGTTTAAGTATCCCTCCAAATATCCTTACAGGCCATCCAATGAAGTAGTGGTCACGTACAGGAAAACAAGACCTCAAATGTTTGATTCCATAGGACTCGTCGAAGAGTAAGTATTTCATGGAAATGAGATGAGAATTTTATGTTGACGGTAGGGACTTTATAGTACCGAAAAGGACTTTGTTTTATTGTTACATTTTAAAAGAAAGGTTATATGTATTAATATTTTAAATGAATATTCAATGACAAAATAGGTGGATTATTACTAATTATGGGTGCCTATCTAAACAGCATTAGATATATGTGTGTTAGTGAATAAACATATTTTACATTAATATTCTCTATGAATATTTCCGTAATATGGCTGTGCGAGAATGTATTTTTTTTAAAAAAAAACGCATTGGGTACAAACGTAAAGAATTAATTTTACTAAAAAGTATTTGGAACAGTAAAAACTGTTAACTTGATCTCATTCTTGTAGAACCACGATTTCTGCATAGGGCTTGCATTAGCTATTTCTCTGTAAATTAGCAATCTGTTTGTCTTCTGATTTGACAGTATTAAAGCAACCTTATTCCTATGCTGTTAATGATAAAATAATCGCCTCTGAAGATTGGACACGCACATGATCTTCACTTCTTTAAAAACATTTTCAGAACACTTTTTACTCTTGTATGTTTCTGAAAATCAATAAACACAGAGGATTTTTTTTTTTGGTGAATTAAAAATATTCCAAAAACGCGAGAGGTGGTGGTACTGCTTATTGCTTTCACGTCTTCTGTCGGCAATGGTGAATGTGAACACTGGTGAAAATGACGAGAAGTTCAGATTATCATTGGAAGCAACTGAATAGTGTACAATATTGTTTGTGAAATAAAATACAAAAGCAAATAAACATGAAACATATTCTGCTACAATAAAAGTTGCCAAAGGAAAGAAAGTCGAATACATAAATACGTACAATATAGTTGGACCTTGATATCCCGAACTCGAAATTGTTCATATTCCTTGGAACTCTCCATGACACTCAATGTTAAAATAACTTATAAGTCCAACATTTAAAAATTACAACCTTGGTATGTTGAATTTTAAGAATTTCATAGCCATAAAAACCTCGGTAATTCGTAATTTTGTATCAGTGAACCTCTACAAGTCGAAGTTTGCCTCTATAATTCGAATTTCTCTTGATGTGACCTCGATAACTTGAAGCTATTGCTTTGTGCTTTTACGTAATTGTCACTGTTGCTAATGTGTACTGTAATTGTGTTCTACTCATGATTACTCGAAAAACTCGATAACTCGAATTTTTGTCTATTCCCTTCAGTTTTATTTATTTATTTATTTAACAATCACCAGATACAGCTCAGAGGCCATTTTATACTGGATATCTAACAACAACAACAACAACAACATCAATGGAAAGGATTTGGGAAGGTGTCGGCCAGGGCCTGTCTTAGTAGGTACCATCCGGAATTTGCCTGGTAGAATTGAGGGAAACCCTGGAAAACTCCCATCAGGATGGTCGGCAGCGGGAATCGAACCTGTGACCTCCCGAATGCGAAGCCAACGCTCTACCACTTGAGCTACTTCGCTCGGTGAGTTATCGAGGACCAACGATGTTATTAAACTTTCAACCCTGCTCCCGCCAAGTGAACCTTGTGGTGGACGAACACCGTGTGCGTGGGTTTTCTCGGGGTTCTCCCGTTTCCTCCCACTTTCTTCATTCCACCATTTCATTCATTACTCATCATCACCGTCTCCTTTAGCCTAACCGGCATAACCGTGGGACGTAAAACTCAAAAATTTCATTTCATTTTTTATTAAACTTTCAATACAAGTAAAATCACAGACTTGTGGAAGCAAGTCGACACGACTAATAACTGAGGTAGCAGGAAAGCTTCGACTTATACAATGATATTTAATACCTCAACTAACAGCAGTGATTTCCAATTGATATCACTTATTTACTGCTTAGAGGTGTAACATTATTCGGGGTAGAAGTAACTATTCCTATCACCATCGGATAGTCATATATAGTTTTTCGAACAATCTTTATGATAATAACATATACCATAATGGAAATTGTAAAATTATACATGCTGGCACTCATTACTAATTCATTTCTTCAGGTGAAAAGACCCTACTACGTTAGATTTACAAACTTTCTCGCTTATCTCCCAAAATGAACGTCGAAATCTGCTCAGGACACGGAAACTGTACAGCCATGGGAATCATACTTCCATTTGTTCGATAGTAGATTATATATAGTACAGAACATATATTTTTTTCTTCTTTTCCAGAAATGGGGAGAATTGGCTACGTTTGCGAAGTGTGTTGACATCTGAGCTCACCAGTCGACAGACGCTGTTACGATTATTCCCAGAAATGAATAACATCATGGATGATTTTATTAGAGTTGTCAAATCAGTGAGAGATTCTAACAACAAAGTGTACGATCTATTGGATGTCACAAACAAATTAGGATTAGAGAGTAAGTGAATAGTAGATTAGAAGAACTAACAAAATTAAAGTGACTAGCAACATATTTACACTTCTCAATATTATTTGATTGGTCATTGCCGAAATCAATATTTAGCTTTATTCTTTCTCTAAATATATTACGTGGTTCTAAGCAAACGTATAAAGATACAGACAAAGAGCTCAACACAAGAAAATAAACCACAATGATTACAAACCAAACCACTTAAGCATAACACTCCCTTTTATGGGCCTCAGCAAGAACGCCCATGTTGTGGTTTCCAGAGAGGGGCAAGTATAACCGACATTTCAAATATAGTTTCAAATTTTGCTGTAACTATGCTTTAAAAAAAAAATATTAGAATTTATTATCATTTATTATACGTATTAAATATATATTTTTTATTCTAGCTACAGACAAACATTTGAAGCAATGGATTTTAATATTTTTATGCAACTAACTGGAATTTGTTGAGTTTATCTAATGTATAAAAGTGAGATAGTTATGAATGAAGAAGAAATAACGTTCAAAACATGGCTATACTAAGCAAAACTCTACCTTCTTTCAGATATAACGTCTCTGGTTCTGGGTCGTCGATTGGGCTTCTTGGAAGAGAAAGTATCACCAAAAGCTGAAGCCCTTGCCTCGGCGATGAAGTATCATTTTATTGCGTCCAGAGACACTTTCTATGGACTACCATTCTGGAAATATTTTCCTACCAAAGTGTACAGGGAATTTGTCAAAAGTGAAGATATGGTATACAAGTAAGTTTCAAAATGGTGGAATCATTTCTTGGAAAGGGATAATACTATTATAAGTCACCAGTCTAAAATCATACATGAAAAAAATATTTTTAAAAAATAACATTTATTTTTGCAAATATGATTAAATAGTCATTCTAAATAGTGCGTTCGCTACTATAGACAAAGTACATAAATAATTTGCTTTTGTCCTGCTTACTATGCACGACATTAGTTTGTTTATTTTCTGCTGCATGACATAGACGATCTCAGAAGACAAATAAAATACAGGGTGACCCAATAAAACTTCCAGATTTAAAAAGCTAATAAAACAAAAAGTATTCCAGATAGAAACTTGACTCTTCGAAAATATAAAATGGTATTTGTTCTGATTTGAATTACTCTGTTCTCTTGTGTATTGAATGACATATCAATCGACAATACAGTTATCAATAATACCCAATAATTCCCCTCCCCCGCCATTTCTTTATCTGCTGTGGTGCTGTCAGTGGAAGGGCGAGAGGAATAGCCACCCATTCCGCCCACCACTCTACTGCTGTTTTCAGTAGTCATTATGGTTTAGTCTGTAGCTCATAGTGCGTATGCAGTAGGAATGTTTTACAAAAATAGCAGTTCTGTAATTACTGTGCAAAAAGCTTTACGCTTAAGAGCTAGACATACTAAAAATAATACAAAATTTACCATTTTTCTTTTGCTTGTTTTTCATAAGTGAAAGGAGATCATGAAATACAACTTACCACAATCATAGATAATGTCAGGGGTGCCCACAAGGGGGGGCTATGACGCAAACTGCGTCATTGAAATATTTGGGGGGGGTTAAAAATCTATATAAATATGTTTGACGGGGGGGGGGGGTAAAAATTAATCGAAAAGATTTTTTTCATGGAAGAATACCTATGGATAGACAATTGCGGGGGGGTGCGTCATGGACATAAGGGGGGGTGGGCACCACTGGATAATGTTATTTTGCAACAAAAAATATGAACCTGAAGAATTTCCAGTGTTGCCACCCATAGAAATTACAATGTTGTCAGAATAACATTTCCCCAAAATCTAAAGTTAAAGCAGCGATTAGAGGAACGAACTGCATTTGATTACGTATCATGTTGTTTTAGTATCCTGTTACTTTTTAAATAACATTATTATTTAATTTTAATAACTGTATGTTAGAAATATTTTATTACAAACTAAATACAACTATTATTTAAAAAGTAATTCACAAAATTCCAAGACAACATGATACGTAATCAAATGTAGTTGAGTTTGTTCCTCTAGTCGCTGCCTTAACTTAAATTTTGGGGAAATGTTATTCTGGCAACATTGTAATTTATATGGATAGCGATCTGCTCCGCGGCTAACAGGTTAGCGTAAGCGCCTTTGGCGTGGGAGATCCGGGTTTGATTCCTGGCGGGAGCTCATGTGATTTGGATTCCACGTTAATCAATAGGTCCACGTTTCATATAGGCTCGCTGCTGAATGGAACGTTAAACTCAACCCAACTATGGATGGCAACACTGGAAATTCTTGAGGTTCATATTTTCTGTTGTAGAATAACATTATTTATGATTGTGGTAAGTTGTATTTGATTATCTCCTTTCACTTATTAAAAACAAGCAAAAGAAAAATGGTAAATTTTGAATTAATTTTAGTATGTCACCCTTTTAAAGTACGCTATTCCATGTAATACTAACTTACAGCGGATCAAGAAGTTCTGAACAACGGGCTCAGCGTTGAAAAAAATAATCTAGCCGACCTAAAAGTGCTCGTATGTCTGAGAATATTGAGCAATTACAAACTGTAGCCTTCAGAAATCGTCTTCAAATTGTATTGTTAATTGCTTTATTTCAAATACGAGCAAAGCGCTTACAAACTGCTTTCAATACCATTTCCTATTTTTGAATAAACACATTTCTACCTGCATTTTTTTTTTGTTTTTTTGTTTTATTAGCCTTTAAAATGTGGGAGGTCATATTAAGTTACCTTGTATAATACATGTATTGCCTATACAATGTATTTTAATATTATATATATATTTTATAATTGTCTAGCCGTATTCTTATTACCTTCAAATTGAGTACTAATTTTTTGCATTATATGTTGTATTACCTGTAGAATGGCAGTACAAAATAATTAAACTATTTGCATTTTCTCTTTGATATGCAGTATCATCTCTGAGATGGTTGATGAAGCGTTGAAGGAGGAGAAAGACACGGCCAATATAGACCCTGTCCAGGCTGTTTTTATGTCTATTCTGAAGGCTCCAGGACTTCAGTTGAAGGATAAAAAAGCAGCTGTCATTGACTTCATAGCAGCTGGCATTCAAACGGTAAATATTTTTTTCTAGATGTAGGTTCTAATTATTGCCATAGATCACGTTAAACTAATTTATTAAACTTTTGTCTGTAATTGTACTTTTAGTTCATTACTATTCAAAATGACTTACAAAAGACAGTTTAAAAAAAAGTTTAAATATTTCAAAACTAAATTATAATTAACTTAAAAATTCTATATCTGTAAAAACTGCTGTGTAATTTTGTCTTTAAATCTGTTTCCATGTACCAAAGTCAACTACCTTACACACACCATCGTGTAAGTTTATACATTGGCAAATATGATTTTAAAAAAGTAAATTCCTGTAAGTACACATACTTACTATTTATCACAAATACAATAAGTTCTTAACCTCAGTATTAGTGAAAAACAAAACGACTTGGCTTCCTTAAGTCGTGGCAATTACAACTCTAAACCTTAAATAAATTAATAAATAATAATAATAATAATAATAATAATAATAATAATAATAATAATAATAATAATAATAATAATAATAATAATAATAATTAACGTGTAGTAATAGTACGGGAGATTGGGGGAGTGTGTTCACTCCACAATTACCCTAATTACCCTAATTACCCTATGATAAAGGCTCGGTCTCTAGGCAAACATGAACAATACAATCGTGTACAAATGGGAAATAGGGGAAGAATGTTTTGCTCCACAGGAAATAGTTCGTACTGTTTCTTAGACTGACAATGAGAAGAAGTTTAGAACACAATTAGGATTCACTAAAATATTGTCAAATCAGTACAATAACATTATTATTATTATTATTATGGAATCAAAATTCCAAGGTTCACTAGTTTCGTAATGAAAGTGGCAAGAATTTTCCAGTTTGGTCTGAAACGTTTTCATCTTCAACACAGTTAATTTTAATAATAACATGATCACAAGGAAATTTTCTTTTCTCTTCTGGAAGCAAATAAGGAAAAAGCATATTAATCCATCATACTTGTACTAAAAGTCTATTCTTTCTTGCTTTGCAGAAAGTTTAAATTTTGCCTGAGTTCGGCATGATGTTGAATGAATGATTAAAGATAAGTTATAACGCATCTATAGCATTTTCTTTTTTCGTTTATGTACAGAGGGTAAAGGAGACGGTAATGATGAGATGGATCATAGTGGTGAAATGACTAAGGTGGAAGGAAACGGTAGAACCCAGAGAAAATCCACGCATACAGAGTTTGTTCAACACAAACCTCACATAGTGGGTGCTGGGATCGAACCAGGGACCTCATGCGCTCACCTAACTTGTTACTTGGGTGATATCCCCAAAAAAAATTTCACCAACAAAGAATTATACATGTCATACTTGTGCTGTTATTTGTGAGTCAATGGCGCGCTCACAACTTTTGGTCCTTTAACTCCTTGCGTCCAGGTGTCATTTTCCTATGTGCGTGCTGTAATATCAGATTTTCATTTGCTGTTAAAAGTCTGCGTAGACCGTTATATAGGGCATAGTTATTGTGCGCGCGTGCGGAGAGCATTCACATTACTGATAAAAACAATTATTTGTATTGTGGAACATTTGCACTAAAAAAAAAGTAAATTTTGATGTTCTGAAGAGATATTCTGCTTCAGGTTGGCAATACTGACCGGAAATCAAATACAAAGTCTCTTCTTTTTTTCTTTTTCCGATCTCGAAGTACGATCCCGAAGTTGCTAATTGTTTATTGTCAAAACAAATACATGTATGTTGTAATTGAATGCACGCTTAGGCCTGCCATCTACTGAGACAAGACTTTTTTTGGTTTTTCTGTCAGTAAGGTGCTGTCACCTAGGGAGAAATAGTAGAACTAATTCTTGCTTTGCATCCACTAAATAATTTCATCATCTTCAGGATTAATACAACCCTTAATAAGGGTTACGTTTTCATGACGTCCTCATGAATGTCACTGGTATTTTGCAACGGAGTGTCTTAGGATATCCACATGGATGTCATTGGTATGCAATAGGTTCAAATAAAAAAGAATATGCGACTAGTACACGTGAAAATACCTTCACCTATTTTCTATACTCACTTTGTCGCTAGTAACTAAGGAAATGTTTTACATAACTTAATAGTAAGCACTAATCTTATATCTAGAAATATAATTTCTTCTTGTTTTATTTCGACCTTGTTTAGGGCCTTCCTAAAGAATTCCTCTGTTGCTGCTTTCTCCCTTAATTATTCATCCACATGGAGAACATGCTTAAAACATTAGAACTCAGAATCTAACGAAGACCCAATATTTCTCTGTATATCTTGTAGATGTTCTCCATATGGATGAATAATTAAGGAAAACAAAGGCAGCAAGTAGCAAGAGAGGAGTTACTGAGAAAAACTTCAGAGAGGGTCGAAATAATACAACAAAGGAAAAGTTAATCTTTCTGGATGCAAAGTTAGTGCTTATCTTTAATCTATAAATGTTTCCTATAGCATTCATCAGCAAATGTTCTAAATATTTATTTCTCTATTTTTTTTTTTTTTTTTTTTTTTCAGTTTGGCAACACAATGGTATTCTTGTTATACTTGATGGCAAAAAATCCGAGATGTCAAGAGCGAGTGTTGGAAGAATTATCCACGCTAGCACCTAAAGGCTATCCTATAACAGCAGAAGTTTTGAAAGATGCTCATTATCTGAAAGCTTGTGTTACTGAAAGTTTCAGGTAAGGTATCATAAAGTCAGATCGGAATCATCATAGATAAATGAACCAAGCAGGAGAGAAAATAATAATAATAATAATAATAATAATAATAATAATAATAATAATAATAATAATAATAATAATAATAATAATAATAATAATAATAATAATAATAATAATCCATGAACTACATATATGTGACAGTTCCCTATCTGGTTAACAATTTATAAAGAAATCTTCGGAATTTTACCCGCGCAGTAGTCCAACTCAAGTTGATTAGTTACAATGTGGATTAACTAATAATTTAACCCCTTACCGCATGTCGTGCCATATATGGCACATACCCTTTTTTCACTTTAGCTTTTTTGTAATTTATCAAAGGCATCAAATGACTGTTTTGTCTGCTGTGTGAGATATTGACGTGTATGAATAAGAGATTTTGGTGTCATCTGACATGTTTTTTGTGAGTTGTAAGTGTGTCATATATGGCACTTACTTATTTCTCGTCGGAATTAAGTGAAAAATCTAAATTCAAGTTTTAATTTATGTTTCAAGTTCCCATACGACGATTTCCAATACTGATTATTTGTTTTAGCTAAAAAAAAGAATCATGCAGAAAGGGGTTAAGAAAATAAGATTTAAAAAAATCTCAAACCGGGAAACGAAAACGCAACCCGTGCAGAAGAGGTAAAATTTTAAGAGGATAGTTGGATCTACGTATATTCATTTTATTTCCCTTGTTTTTAGCTTAATAATACGATTAACAGAAATTTAGTTAAAATTTTGACACACAAAGTTAGCACAATTAAAAAGAATAAAGCACTTATATGAAATCTTTTTATAAATATATCTTTTCGTCATCTTTTCATATGGAAAACAATAAAATACTTTTCATATATACTTATATGAAATCACAGCCGTCGTAAGGTGCTCGATATATGAACACAGGATTGTCCAATCACAGCAGGGGTCTGTGCTACAATCCATGGGGTACGAGTGGAAAGCACTGATCTCGAGAGTGAAAAAGTATCTGGCTGTTCTGGGAAGAGAACTGGGTGGCGTAGTGGTTAACGCATCGGCACGGTATGCCGTAGGTCCCGGATTAGAATCACGGTCCAGTCAGTCACTTTTTCACTCTTTGCGTTAGAATTCGCACCTATAGGGGATTTGGTGTGTAAAATAAAAAAAAATCGTTTTTTTTATTCCTTCTTTCATTAGTATATATAAAACATTAGTGTATCTTCAAAATAAGGTTTATCATTGTGCTATGGTAATCACGTAAGAGCTATGAAGTAATTTAAAAACCCTTGCAATTTGGGGAAAAAAAGCGTTAGTTTTCAGAGTTAGAAATATGAATGGTAAGAAAATTACTACTTGTCGAATTTGTCCTGCACATACGAATAGAATTTCTCTTTATGTCTTTTGTTCCTATAATTTTGATTAAAAATGTTTTTATTATGTTAAAAAAATCTCTCTGCAATATATGTTAAGGAAAATATAGAATAAAAAGTACTTACGTCGTAGTTACGAACAAACACACTGTTAACGATTATGTGTTAATGTCGTTCATGTTTAATATTGACAAAATGGACTTTTGTGACTCTAATTTTTTTTCTTCGACGCTTTGTTTTTGTCTGACGACGAAACGTTCAGACTTGAAAGCTAAGTATCTTTATTTATATTTAATAATTCCCATACTTATTTGTTCATAACCATCATGTAAGTACGTTTTAGTTTACTTTTCTTCAGTCCACATTGGAATTTCTTGTTTTAACCTCTTGTTAAGTGAAGTGTTATATTTACAGGGTTCTTCCAACTGCGCCTGTTATCGCACGAATAATCGAAGCAGACATGAAGCTCAACAAATACTATGTACCTGCTGGGGTATGTATTATATTTATCTTTTTACTCACAACTGTTTTCTTTATTTTGCTATTTATAACTGATGTTTGATTATAAATATTTATTATTGATTGTATTAAGGTAAACAACTAATATAGTATCGTTATAAACAAGCAAGTAAAAACCCTTCTAACTTTTAGTTATTTCATTCTTTAATGAGTTATCATTTCGCATATTCAATACTGTGTATATTGTACATTTTGTGAGAAATTATGGTCAGATTTACTATATACCAAAAATTTAAATAAATAAATAAAACTTAACAATTTAAATGTGTAACATCGTTCTTACCATATCTTCTAGCTGGTGACATACTTAGGAAATGTTCATGATTATATAAAGTATTTTTATCTTAGTCACCATGAAGTAAGCTAAGCCTACTTATAGTCTACAACATTTTTACCTCCCATAGCGATCTCCCTACACACATCTCGCAATATCCAGGTTGAGAAACCCTGCTCTACATATTATACTATTCAGTGCAATATTGTACAGCTTTCCATTATCCAGGTGTTTTTTTATACACTTACTGCAAGATATTACTAACGGACATTTTAGAAATAATCCGCGCTTTGGGTTACTTCATTAATATCTCAAACATTCAAATTATTTCTTTAAGAGTACATAAGATTATTGTATTAAAATTTACCTTTAAATTAGAATTTAAAAAGGGTCGTCGTGGCTTAGTGGTAGAGCGTTCGCTTTTGGTGAATAGGGTCCTTGGTTCGATCCCAGCTCGCGCTAAGTGAACTTTGTGGTAAACAAACACCGCGTGCGTGAGTTTTCTCGGGATTCTTCCGTTTCCTCCCACTCTTCATTCCACCATTTCATTCACTTATCATCACCGTCTCCTTTAGCCTAAACGGCATAACCGTGGGACGTAAAACTTAAAGATTTCATTTCATTTTCATTTTAGAATATAGTACAAATAAAAAAAATGGAATTATACGTGCGTCAAAATTTAATTTACATCAGTGATCCAGACACATTTTGTGGACGATTCACCAATACGATATTTCACTGCTCAAGCGAAAACCAAAAGACAATGCGCACAGCTGCAGAACATAAGTTTTTTACACATCGATAGTAGAAAGCACATAAGTATCTAGTTTGAAGTTGCTAACGAAAAACAAGCACTCAACCACATCTGAAATAGTCTTAAAATATTTACTTTTAAAGTGTTTAAAATATCATTCTTAGCAAATCAAAATTCCATAACTCTTAGCAAAATTTCCTGACCTTTCTCGGTCTTGTCAAATTCTCTGACATTTCCCGCTTTTCTAGGCTTGTCGCCATCCTAGTTATAAGTGTTGTAGCGAATATAAACACGCTTAATAAATTTCGAAAATGAAGAATGCTATTGACTTCACTTCAGAGTATAATATTTAGTGAAGAGTTAAAACCTAATCAAACTATGAATAATGTATACTAACACTTTTCATGTTCGTGCCCATGTATTTTTTCCTTACTAAAATTATATCTACCCACTGGTTTCACACAAATTGTTGAACGTATTCATTGATGTTTACATAATTTTACCGGTATGTAGCCAAATTATGATGGTGATCAAATTAGAGACGAAGCCAACTTAACAGCATTTATATTTGATATTTGAAGTTTCATTATGCGCATTTGGGATTCTTAAAACAATAACAATCTGTGTGTGTGCATATGTTAATATTTAAGTATGTTGTTCTTATTTGGCAGACCGTCGTGTTGTGCCATACGTGGTTTGCATGTATGGAGGAAAGAAATTTTCCCAATGCTAGAGAGTTTTATCCTGATCGATGGTTGAACGACAAAGACCAACAGAAAATGAGGGCGTTTCTCCCGTGCCCCTTTGGCGCCGGAAAAAGAATGTGTCCTGGAAAGAGGTTCATGGAACAACTTGTTCCGCTTGTTCTTGGAAGAGTAAGTTATACACTTCTTTCAAGTTCTTTGCAAATTGCTATAGATTATATACTTCACTAACCTTACTCTGTAGTTTATTAATATGGTTTGATATTTTATTAACATTGTTCAAAATGCCATTAACATGATTAGATACTTTATTAACATTATTTGATACTTTATTAACTTGATTAGATAGTTTAATATTATTTGATACATCATTAATATAGATTAGACTTTTTACTAGATGCTGTATTTACATTTTACATTAATAATTAGATAACTTATTAACATTATTGGTACATTATTAACATGCTTAGATAGTTTTTTTTAACATTATTTAATATGTGGACTACATAGTTTATTAACATTATTTGATGTTTCATTAACATGATTAGATACGTTATTAAAATTATTTGATACTTCATTAACATAAGTAGGTTCTTAATTACATTGCTTAATATATCTTCAATATGGTTTATTAACATCATTTGATATTTCATTACCAAGGTTTGATAGTTTATGAACATTACTAAATAATTTACTATATGCTTTATGCACATTAATTTTATTAACATAATTAGGTAGCTTATTAACATTATTGATAAATCACTAACATGATTGGATAGTTTGTTAATATTATTTGATATTAATTTGTTAACATTATTTGATATTAATTTGTTAACATTATTTGATATTAATTTGTTAACATTATTTGAAATTTCATTACTTACTAACATTATTTGATCCATTATTAACATGATAGTTTATTAACATAACTTGATGTTTTAATAACATAATTACACAGTTTGTTAACATTATTCGATACTTCATTAACATATAGTTTATTAACATTGGCTGATATTTCGTAAACATGATTAGAGTTTGTTAACATTATTTGATATTTCTTTAACATGATTAGATAGTTAGTTAACATTATTTGATGCTTCATTAATATGATTATATAGTTTAATACAGGGATACATATAAGCAACAAAATTTTACTAGCTCAAGAAAAAAGCTACCAGCCCACATCCCAATCGTAATTTTTATAGTCTTTACTGGTTAAGAACTCGCCCGGGCGAGTGGGGATTGGTTATTTGTATCTTTGGTTTATTAACATTACTCGTTAACATGATTAGATAGTTATTAATATTATTTGATACTTTGTTAACATGGTTAGATAGCTTATTAATACGGATAGATAGCTTATTAATATTATTTCATACTCTGTTAACATGATTAAATAATTTATTTATAAAAGCATCCAACCATAAAGAAATATATAACAAGAAGCGATGTGTGTCGATAACTTATAAAATTGTGTTGATCATTGCCGGCCTTAAAAATTTACCGCTTCGTGCAGTGGCATCATTTCCCGCTTCCCCTTTCTCCAGAAAGAACAAATCTTAAAAGCCATGATTTTAAGTATGCTACCCCCATCATGAACAATGAAGGGGAGGGAAAAGAGTAGTGGCACTCAGAAAGGTCTAAACTCTATAAATACAATCTCGTTGTGTCTGTTTTTTAAATAATAATCTATTATGTTAGTGGAAAATAAAGCAAACACACCTACAGAGAAAAGATGGTAGTCCTTTTTATAGAATTCAATATCGAGCTTCAATCTCAATATATCAGTTTCCAATTCCAGTACAACCAGCTCTTTTATCTTTATTTCTTGATTTTCTTTCTACATCTGTTAAAAAAATTAAAAGAAAGAACTTGTTTCCACCTTCAATGATAAGGAACTTGTTTGTAACAAAGACAAGACTAATTTTCGTATCAAAACTGTGATAACTAACTAAATGTAACAGGTGTTCGCTATTGTTCGAGAACTGAATTTCTGTATTTGACAACAATCAAGCAGTTCATGCAGGGATTTGTTTGACCGTTTGTTTTAGCACTGCTCATGCGACCTCAACATGATATGATTTATGAATGTAGTATTCAAATAAAAGGTCAGCTTAGTAAATTTAACTACCATCATTATGAAATCTGTTTTCAACAAGAAATATTTGTTTTGAATAATATAATATGACAGATTTTGCAGCCCTTCGAAACTTACCACCCCGTGCAAATGCACGTGTTGCACATATGGTAGAGCTGGCCCATGAGATAGGGCTTTGATATGAGTGAGAAAGATTAGAATGCTAATGAATGAAAATTAAATTAAATTTTTAGTTTCATGTTTCACAAATATGTCCTGTTGACTAAAGAAAATGGATCTGAATAATAATGAAAAACTTAGTGGGATGAAAAAAGAGGAAGAAATGAGATAACAGTGAGAGGACCCATGAACACGATATTGTTACGACAAACTTATATGGTTTGGAACCAATCCAGGAAACTTCGTATCAAAAGTTTCCTCCTCCTCCTTCTCCTCCTCCTCCTCCTCCTCCTCCTCCTCCTCCTACTACTACTACTACTACTACTACTACTACTACTACTACTACTACTACTACTACTACTACTACTACTAATAATAATAATAATAATAATAATAATAATAATAATAATAATAATAATAATAATAATATATTTAGCAAATCAACGAGCTCTTCCTTTAACATAAATAAAATCTGGGACATTTTGTTAACATGATTACATAACTTGTTAACATTATTTGATACTTAATTAACATAGCCAATGACCAATAAGCTTTTTTGTGTGCACTGGGGTTCTTATTCTGATAAATACTTCCTGACGTTAGTTCAGCAACCATCCTGCTGCTATAATCTTCCAGGCACGAATTGAAGAATGTTCACTTCTAAAGATCTTTACATCTAATTCACCTTAATTCTTTTCCAAAAAAAACACCAATATCAAAGTCACAGTTTCTTGGAAAATAATTAAGATGATTAACATGTAAAAATCTTTAGAAGCCAACATTCTACAATTAGTGCCTGGCATATGATGACAACAGAACTGGTTACTGAAATATTACCAGGAAAGTAATCATCAGGATAAGAATTTCATGGCACATACAAAAGATTAGTCACTGTTAACCTTTGCTCTCCTTTCCTTGATTTTTAGTCAAAACTATTAGTTCTTATATTTTATGTGATCACTATTTCTACATAAATTAATGCCAAAGGTTTTATATTAATGTTTTATTGCATACGTTAGAAATGTAGGGCGTTTCAAAATGGATATCGGAATTTTAAGACTATGTAGTATTTATTACATTTAACGTGCAGTCAGTTTCAAAATGATTGTCGCATGTCTATAAATATGTTGTCGTAGGAATATAATTTGATAACGATTTTGCCAGGTATTTCCTATAATGTTAGTATGTGTATAATCGGCAAAGACATGTATGTGGTAAATTTCATGTCAAAACAGCAGTAAATAAGAACAATAAAACGAAAATAAAATTTTCTTGTCCATTTAGCAATATTTTGTTTTACTATTCTAATTTTCGTATTTATAATTATTTTCCTATGAAATTTACCACAAATGTACATTTCCCGATTATATGCATAGTAACAGTATTAAAAGTACTCTGAAAAATCATTATCAAATTATATTCCCACAACAAGACAGTTATAGATATGCGACAATCATTTTGAACATGACTGTACAATTATAAACAATACATCAAGTAAAAGAGCAACTCAAACAGTTTTTGCTACAAGTGTTCATTGTGAGCACCGTTTATCACACGGCACACATCGAGTCGATAGGCGAGTTCTTCCCAAACCTTGATCAATGTGTTTGGAGTAATTATTGCAACAACTGCTTCAACCCTCTTTCTTAAATTTCTCAATCTCCTCCAAATTCTCCACACAGACATCACTGGAATTGCTAATTCACGACTCGCCTTCAGAATTGATTTCTTGGAGCTACGCGTGACAGGTTCTTTCACTCGTTCAACACATTGTTCAGTCACTCTTGGTTGTCCCGTACTTTTTTCCTTTGCACAGACAGCCGGTGTTTTCAAATTGATGATAACCATCTACGGATGTTATTGTCACTTGGTGAATTTCAATTGAACTTAATGCGGAAAGCACATTACATTGTAACTACAGATTCAGTCTTTGCAAAATGTAAAACACAAAAATCTTTCTGCTCACTAGTCGCTATCTTTGCTAATTGGCTTCTAACCGTAGATAGAGGAAACAGTGCATGCGCATGTATGCGTACAAAGCTGTTTGAGTTGCTCTTTCATTTAAATGTATTATTTATAATTGTAATAAATACTACAAAGCATTAAAATCCCGATATTCATTTTGAATGTGTCAAAATTCAAGTAAGAACATCCTTATATTTTAATTTGTTTTTAAGTTATACAGTGCTATGTCACTTCCTCGTGCATTCCTATAATTTAGCTGATATATTTGAATACCACTCATTCTAGCTTTGGAACTTCTGTGTAAATTAAAAGACAAATTGTGACCAAAGCATATATTAACTAATAAATAATAGCGTTACAGTTTCGGCAAATTAACTTTGCCTTCATTAGACATCATATAATGTGTCTGATGAAGGCAAAGTTAATTTGCCGAAACTGTAACGCTATTATATTTTAGTTAATATATGCTTTGGTCAGAATTTGTCTTTTAACTGATATATTAAATAAAGGTTTACATGTGCTTCCAAATACAACTCTCCTGGTAAATTACAACTTTGCTCTGAACAAGGATCACAAATGATAATCGCAATATATTTATAAGGTTCTTCAAATTATATGAGTCAGAAAATTTTAAAGGAAAATCTTTACATTTTCAATACATTCGTACGATGTAAGTAAGGACGATATTTCGGATTATCCACTCAATATTTGTAATAATAAGAATAAATTAGTCCTGAATGTGTCCAAATGTAAATCTGTATCTTTCGCGAAAAAAGAAAACCCAATTAACTATACCTATACAATAAGTGGCACTTCCTTGTCTACCCCAAATACTATCAAAGATCTAGGAGTTTATATTTGATAGCAACCTTACCTTTGCTCAACACATTGACGAGGAGCGCATATAGAAACCTAGGTTTAATTTATAGTGTAGGACAGGATTTATAGGACAGAATCAACATTTATAAGGTTATATTTTTAGTATGTGAGGTCAAAATTAGAATACTGTTGTACTGTTTGGACATCGAATGTCATTAAATACTCTGATGCAATCGAAAATATACAGATTAAGTTTTTAAAAATGATTGCATACAAGAAAACAGGTTTCTACCCCAAAGTATATCCCCTGTGAAGAATTAGTAACGAATTTTAGTTTTCAAACATTAGAAAAAAGGAGATGGGTTTTTGATTTATTGTTCTTACATAAATTATTAAACGGTAAAATTGATTGTCTAGAATTAATTTCAGAAGTGTTATCCCGTGTCCCAACAGGTGAGACTGGAACAGCAAACGCTGGGACATTCTATTGTAGAAAAGCAAGAACTAACATATTACATAAGTCTCCTCTGTGGAGAATGTGTGTTTCGTATAACGAAGTGATTAGATTTCATGTAGTAGATGTATTTAGTATATCCGAAAGCAAGATCGAAACAATTGTCAGACAATAAATTTTGCATAATTAAACGACATATATTTGTGTACGTATAATAATGTGTATTAGATAATTATGTATACACTATAACTGGGCATAAAGCCTATTGTGTTGTCCTTATGGAATAAAGAAATAATTGAATATTTATTTGTTTATTTTGATACTTTTCAGTTAATCCAAGAATTTAAATTTGAATTTGAAGGAGATCTCGACTTGCAGTTTGAATTTCTCATGTCATTCAAAGGTCCAGTCAGTATAACCCTAAGAGATCACGAGTTCTAAAAGCATCAAGTCAACATTCCGTGATGTCTTTCAATCTCTCCATTGTCTATGGGGTGAAATGGCTTTAATAACTAAGTGTGAAAGCATTTGTTAAAAATGTAATGTATAATGAAAAAAAAAGTTACGTTTTTCAATGATTTGACTTTCACAAAAAAACGTTAGTACAAATTATTTTTGGATTTAGGAATTATAATTTTATTCGAAATAGAATCCTTTTATAAATATATTAAGTGAAAGAACAACAAACAAGTGGGTCTTTTACATCGACAGCTAGTCTTCAAACTTTTTTTTTTTTTTTGCTTCCTTGAAATTGTGCCAAAATTACAAATAAATAACACTTGTGTTTATGATAAAATTTAGAAACTGTCATTCCGAAATATGTAGTTAGTAACATATGAATGTCTAACCTGTGATGAGAAATACGGCTGTGGTCCGAAGAATAAGAATAAGAATAAAAAAAAGTCTTTTAATACTTATAAAAGGTATTTTGTTTCTGATTTTCGAAATGTTTTGGCGAACAGAATGCAGGGAAATTTTCAGGTATTCAACGTTTTAGTAGCTCAAAGGAGTTTCAGAGTAAGTACATGTATTGTTTTAAATATCGGAAAATTGTATTAGTATAATAAATCAAATTATATGAAAGGAAAAGATCTAATTGAAACATTATTTACTTAAAAAATCACTCAAATGTATTTTTCAATGGTCTACAATGGTTTGATACTGTGTTTAGTACAACAACAGAGTAGAACATGTAATTTTAGTGTAATTTATTTATCACCAATTTGTTAAACGGTGTTATTATCTGGGTAATTCGATTATCTATAATTGGCTATGAATAGGAGTTATATTATAACTTTCAATAGTTGTCTGTGTTACCTATTGTGTTTTTTTAAGTTTCCAATTATCTTACCAGCTTCTTAATACAGAAAATTTATTGTAAAACTAAGATGGCCAAAAGTTCTTTTTGCTGGCTTGAAAAGCTTGAATTTTATCAAACCAACTGGATTCTACACTATTGAACTGCTGATAGTGCTTAGATCAACGGCACTCGCAAGATTTTTCCAGGGAGAGTGAACATTTTGTATTTTACGTATAGAGTTGCCACAATTCTCCCTCTCCAAAAAGAATGGTACAAAAATACAGGATACTAATCAGGGGCACACACACACACACACACACACACACACACACACACACACATATATATATATATATATATATATATATATATATATATATAGTTTTATATAACAAACTTAGAGTACACACCAATCCCATCACTTCACTATCACCTATTTGAGTTTAGTAAGTGTAACTTGATACTTGTATTTTAAGGTATCTTATACGAGTTGAGATTCTCAGAAGACTGGTGAGGATACTTTCAATAACTGTTGTTACACGTGAGTTTGTAAAATTCAAGCAATTTACATGGGCCATGTTGTACTGAATGTCACAGTGGCGTAACTAAAGGCTTGGGGGCCTCCATGCAGACAGCGTGGAGTAGAGCCCCTTCTCTACGTCCCACTTCAAAATTGGGGCCCCCTGATGGTATGGGACCCCGCAATGCGGGATCTGCGGGGTCCTTATTTAGGCCCCCTGGAATGTCAATAATAGTTTTAATGGATGATAAACTTATGTTGATTTCTCTCGTTAGTACATTGTAGACTTATCAGCAACAAGACACTTTTGATACTAGCATTATGACCTGGAAGAGAATAGTAAAACTCTCCAAATATTAGCTGCAAATATTACTCTTTTGAAGGATATCTCTTGATAAATACCTCATTCCGGAGTGCGTTTGGTGAGAATATCCAATAAATATCGTTGTTCAGTATATCTACAAAGCTAGGCCCAAAAAGATCCGAAGAATATGGTTGTTTATTAAAAAAATTACTGCTCGAGCCCGAAGTCAGATATGCTTTGTAGGCTCGAGTCCGGCCTGCGGGCTTGGCCTGAGCCCGTGCAGATCTCTACCATGAGCAACATATCTCATCATATTTACCTGAAGTAAACTAAATATGCCTAACAACGAAACAGAACTTGATCTAGGGGATATCCAAGAGTTATAATGAACACTGCAAAGTAAAATAACGTGTAACAAAATTCCAATACATTAATAATAGGGACCACAGTCACAACGAAAAGAATTAAACACAATCTTGACACAATTTGGATACGCTTGCAAAGCGATAAATAATATGGCTTCAACATAGACTGTTAAATGTGTTCCACTGTAAACTTGAAGATGTTTATATAAACTTTCTCAATGTAAAAAAGGTAATGTAAATAATTATTTTTGTTATCATTATTTATTATAAACTCTTCTCTAAACATAATAATGGTAGTTTCCTGCACGACTTTAATATTCTTTGGTTAATAATCATAAATATATCTATTTTATATAATACAGTCTTAGTCTATTGCTTCCTGCATATCCAGTACAAATTATGTAATGATGTAAACAATTGTATAAAAATTTGTGCGTGTGAATGTTCTATTGTAAATATATTATATTATGAATAATGTTATTATGTATAATGTTATTATGTATGGTTGTGATCATTTGTGAAAGCATTCCAACATTTTATCTATTTTCATAACTTGTCAGTGGCTGTAAAATATATAAATGTAAATAAATGTACAGTCTCTTATACGTGAAATGTTTTAGAATTTTTTCTTAACCTGACGATTTTTATTTATTATTACATTTTGAATAAAGATTTATCTTCAAAAATCTATGTAACACCACATAGGATACTTAAAAAAAATGAATACTGCTATGTAGAGATATATGGCCTAAGGACACCACTAAGCTTTATTTTTAAAACAGGGGCTATCTATGTCTTTTCTAACTATAGCTCTATTTGAATACCTCCAATTTTTTCTAAGATTTTTAAATCTGTAGTTTACGATCATATTTTGTGTCATGGAGTGTTGTTAGCTCTCCCTTTTAACATTTTTTTTCAAGGATTCGCCAATTTCCTTCAGAGTGTTGCTGCTGACATTTCAATATTAGGAAAAGTTTTGAGGTCAATTATACTGACTGCAGTAATACATTTGGGCAGAGTAACTGTCGTCTTATATGCGAAGGTGATTTTGCATTTTAACTATTAGAGTGCTAAAACGGTTAGTTCTAGCGACAGTAGAGATTTATGTCTACAATTGCCAGTGTTTTTACCAGACATATTTTCGTACCTTCGCATATACGACGACAGTTACTCTGCCAAATGCGTTATTTCAGTCAGTATAATTGACCTCAAAACTTTTCCTAATAGTGAAGGTATTAGTAGCAACGCTCTGAAGAAAATTGGCGACCAATCCTTGTAAAAAAACATGTTAAAAGGGTGAGCTAACAACACTCCATGACATAAAATATGATCGTAAACTACAGATTTAAAAATCTAAAAAAAATAAATATATAAATAAAAAAGTATTCAAATAAACCTATAGTTGGAAAAGACATTTTCGAACTCCGTTTCAAAGACAGAGGTAATTAAAACCCATTATTACGGTAAGGAAAGATTATTTTATTTATTTAACTTTCGTCTCGAAAAATTCAACACATCCATATCGGAATTTACTTCTTTTCCATCTATAATGTGACCAAAGTTTGCTTTTCGAAAGATTTCTAATTTCCTTTCCATTACATGAAGATTAACTGCTTGTGTTTTATTGAGGAATACTTACTACCCAAATTGCGAGAAGATTGTAGAACAGACTTGCTTTTCCAGTAACTCTTGAGAAATATGCAGAACATCCCAAAGTAAATGACTCAGAAACTTAACGAAGCTTCACGTTTTTATTTTATTTCTAAATATATACGAAGTAAGGAAAATACCAACAGAGACTTCAAAATAGTAAGCAAAACAAAGAGAAATATGACCAGAAAACAGTTAACTGTAAAGCGAATCTTGAAAGGAGATCGTAATCGAAAATTATTCAGAACCTTACTTCTCTCTTACCTATCTCTCTTTCCATTTCAAGTAGGAAAGAGAGATATATTTGTGAACCGCCTGTCTCGGAAACAAAGCTTGGAAATCAATTAGCAAACATGAAATCAGCCATTGGACAAGGTGGTTATTGGGGTGAAAAACTATCAGATTGTCATTAAACTTGATTCACACTAAAATCATCACTCAACGACAGCTAATCGTACCACAAATATGGTGATTTTTCTCTATTATTATATTTTAAATAATGGAACATCTATCAGGTAAGTTTTATTTCGTTGTAAAAATGTAGCCAAATAATTCAGTAATGTTGTCATTGTTGTGTGTAGTTAGATGTTTTTTGTTGATCCGGCATTATAAAGCGATTTGAGATCTTTAAGACGGTCAAGATTTCTGGAAAATACGTTGGCCACATATAAGCCACATGAAGGAAATAACTTGGAGAGAAGAACAATGTCTAATTTTGGCTTCTTGTAAAAGTGTATTTTAATGTTAAAAAAAGGGGTCTTGGAGTTCTTCATAATTTTAGTGATGAATACAGACATAACCAGTCTCTTAATGTGTTTTACATTTTAGTTGAGCATATTAACATTTGAGTTTTGTGCAAATATAACTACAGATTTTTAAAAAAATAAATAAATAAAAAAAAAGTATTCAAATAGACCTATAGTTGGAAAAGACATTTTCGAACTCCGTTTTAAAGACAGAGGTAATTAAAACCCATTATTGCAGTTACATTACGGTAAGGAAAGATTATTTTATTTATTTAATTTTCGTTTCGGACATAACCAGTCTCGTAATGTATGTTTTACATTTTAGTTGAGCATATTGTGCATTTGAGCATTTGAGTTTTGCGCAAGCATAACGTGAACAAAGATAAAATTTATTATTTGTTTCTTATTGGAAGGCAATAATGAAATTGACATTAAAAGCATGGAATACCTTGGGGAGATTTGCAACGGAAATCGGTAAAATTTTTACATATGAATATATATAAAATCCAAAGAATTGTTTCTCCTTCTTATTCAAAAACTGTTAAATTAGCCACACTCTTTCGACTGAGTGTCCCCACCGGGAATCGATCCTGGGACCGCTCGCGTTAGTGACTACGCTACGCGGGGTCATATCCTTCAATTCAAACCAGAAGTCGTAGAAATAAAAAAAAAAGTTCGGTTTCAATACTGGTGCGCAAAAAGATATCGGAAACTATTTACATACGGATTTAGCGTCCGAAGGTATGTTCTATCTTAGTTATTATCTTACGATAGAATCCACAGAGCAAAAAGTGTAACAGATGGTGAGAAATTGTGGATTCAGAATCTCAGAAACAGATTCCATCCTCAACCTTATCTCATTATTTAAACCGGAAGTGAAAGATCTATCATTTCCGGTTTCAGTCATGAATCCCAATAGTTTGGCAATTTATCATAGTTTCTCAATGTAAAACGCACAAGAGAAAGACCAAAGACATTTCTTACACTAATTATTTATTTACATATTTTAAAAGAAACTGATTCATTATTGTGTACACAAATGAAGAAATAAACAAAAAAATAAATCAGTCAGTATTGATCTTAGCAACTTTTCAAGGAAAAATACACACGATTGTATAATACAAAACATGCATCGTATTAATGTACTTTTTAGCAACTTCAAAATGGTCGTCCGGAAACAATTTCTACCATTATTCAGGAAGTGTATTTTTCACGTCTTCTTCAGTGTAGTACTCTCCTGTGATAGGATTTCTGCCTAAAAATATAAAAGTAATATTTATTGAGTATTGTATATTATTCTTATGTTATGAAGCCAGTAAAGAAAGACTGCTTTAAATTCAAAGCACGAGGTTCTAGAATTAATTACTGTATGTTGCCGAACCATAATGCCTGAACCCATTTATTCTAAAAACGTAAGTTTACACGTAATATGATTGGTAAAAGTATAATTATACCTTAAGGAAGTCTTAAGTACTTATTTAACGACGGAAATTGAAGCATGTTAATAGTCATCCTATTTAACTAGTATTTGAACTTACCACTTATTGCGTATGCTATGTAACTTTTGCAAAGTTTCAGCAATTTTGTCTATCCACTATAGTGTTGATAAATATTGGTATAATTTTACACCTGGTATGTGGTGAACTATTTTTTTAACTAGAAGAGGAAGGAGCAGGCCGGTAGCCAGCCCAAAAATATAGGGAGAGCCAATCCAAGCATATTATAGTTAATCACCATATTAGTTTATTTGCAAGCCTATCGTGAAAATTTTAGGGGGGCCAGCAAAAAATTTAAGGGGGCGGCCCCCTAGATACGGGCCTGGGAAGAGTGTTTTTCGACAAGAAATTTTTATAGTGATATTTCAGGGATAGGAATGGCGAACGAAGCCTTTAGGAGGAAGAAAACACTATTTTGTGGGGCCTTGAATAAAGAGTTAAAAAAACTTATAAAATGCTTCATGTGGAGCATTTACTGTATGGGGAAGAAACATGGACACTGCACAAAAATGATGAAAAACGACTGGAAGCTTTCGAAACGTGGGTGTGGAGAAGAATGCGGAGAAGTAGCTGGATCGAGCGGAAAATGAATAAGAGGGTGTTAGAAACGGTAGGAGAAAAAAAGAACAATTTTAAGTATTATTAAGAAGAGAAAGAGAAACCGGTTGGAACATTGGCTAAGAAGGAACTATATCATGAGGGATGTGCTAGAGGGTATGGTGGCAGGAAAGAGAGGAAGGGGGCGAAGGAGACTACAATTAATGGACGATATCAAAACAGAAAAATCGTACATGGAGACGAAGAGGTTAGCGGAAGACGTGAAGCATGGAAGCTTCTAAGTTGCGGCAAATGACTTGCCAATAATGGCAGAATACCTATGATGATGATGATCAGAGAATAAAGTTGTCTCTACAATGGGAGGAAACTAATGAAAATATGTAGTTCTACAAGGAGCGAAATTAATATATATATACGCATATTACATTATATGTACGCATGTATGTATATTACATTAATATATATGTAATATATATACGCATAAAGAAGATATTACGGGATTATTTAAACATTGCATTAATTTGCCCTCACTATTTGGTTGCATCAATGAATATTAGTGATGTATCTACTTCATAAGTACTGTATCTTATGGCGGGTTAATTCCTATCTTAAATCTTACACATTATACCCTAACGTATCGTGAGACACAACCATGCTTGATCAATAAAATATTTCGCTCTATTAACTTTTTAATTAACACGCCATTTCTATTCAGCTGTCATGGTAATATAGCACGCTGTGAATTTACTGACACAGTCAACCATATTGAGGATAGATTATGAAGCTATTAATAGCAGTAAAAATTGTGTTCGTTAAAAGTAATCATAAACTGGAAAGGTTAAGTGCTTTGCCAAAGATTACTATGAAAAAGATTACTAAATACAGGCAAATCTCAGTTTTCCAAACATATTCCTAATATTTGTAACTTTTTAAAATAAACTTCTAGTTTTGTTACGAGAATCTGTTAAGTTGAATCGATTTTAACAACAATTTGGACTCATTGGTTGAATTGGAAACAAATTACGATAATAAAATCTATACAAAAAACATAACAACATGAAACTGACATTCGTGTAAGTACTGTTCATTAAAACATACTGTATTCACTACACTTAGTACGTATCAACTATAAAAAATGTACGTTTGGAAATTACTTCAATACGATAGAGTTGGTATAATTTTTGGCATCTTAATTTTCAATTTTCTACTGGTAAGCCATGTTAGCCTAATTCGACCACTATTTGCACTGCAGAAATATTTTGTTACTTCTTCACAACAGAAAAATCATTCCGTGTTTTAGGAAATTTATATTCCAGGACAAAAATGAAAATAAATAAAGTAAAAAGCATGAGAATTTTTAACATTATGAAATTTGATCCTTCACGAGTTGATTCGAAAATATGTAGAGGAAGGTGAGCACGATTAAACATGTTTTATTTACAAGAATATTGTGATTTTTAGACAAGTATCATCCATTTTGAAATATTTAAAACTTTGTTTCAAGAAAATAATTGTAGCCTAACACTATTTTTTTCTTTTTTTGCTGAAAACTAGAAAGGTACTCACCTTTTAAATACTGTATTTAATAAATGAGATACTCATATGAGCTGAGTTATAATTAAAAATAAATCGATTTCCACTACTGCTCATAATACAACAGTAGATGTTGCTGCTCTTATGCAGCACGAATAAAATACTCGGCAGTATTAAGAACAAAAGTACATCATGAGGAGGCTTCCAACACATCGCACTAGTATTACGAGAAATATTAGGGTATTTTAATTGTAGACCTACATGTACCAAACTGCACAGATTTGTTATGTTAAGCATGTAGTGAGTGTACTTGTAATAGCAAGTCATTCTGGCTCAATCAATGTTCTAATGCTGTGTTATATTTATGGTTATAATCTATGAAGTTTTAAGTATAATCAGGGATTAAATTCTAAAGTCATCAGTGAGGGGTCTCGATAAAATGTTATCTTCTCACGAGAGAGTAGCTTAAATTATGCAGCTTTATCCCAGCATGGACTTTGATATATTAAAGCAAGCAACCAATTCCAACAAAATAACTCATATCAAATAAGTGAATGATACTGTTAAAATTATATTACAAAACACTTTTTCATATATAAATATTTGAGACTGATGGGATTTAGTTTTAACTGAACAATTTAGTGGTAAAGGCGACTTCACCTATAAAATTGGTGCGGGGGCTTAGTCCTCTTGGCCTCCTGAGTCAGCAGCATTTTCCATAAAAAATAAAATAGTTATTTACCTTTGACTCACATTTTATTACTTATAACCGTACACGATAATTCGTTTTTGCCTCTTCCTGGGAGCATCGTCTGGCAGCGTTTTTTTTTTTTTTTTTTTTTTTTCAAAACAACACTGAACTGTTTCTACATTTATATTCTTCTGGCTGCTTGTTGGTATACGGGAAACGAAAATTTCTGCTTAAGCATAATTATGAAGATAATTAAGCTGACAGTGAGAGATATATAAAATTTGAGAAATAAAACTTTTAAAGCACAAAAATCAGCCACAGGTGACTCATTTATAACTTTTGAAATTCCAATGTTGCCACATCAAGAATTATTTTGAACTTAGGTAGAATAATTAGTTGATCTCTTCGGAAATGTTAGTGCCAAATTATATCGCGGAATTTTTATATATAAGAGATTTTAACGTTCTTATTATTAATGATATAATTCCAGTGTTTATCGAGACTGTCTTTGTCCAAATTTAATTTTGGATTCTTTGTCCTATAAAATAGGATTTATAGAGGACGACTAATGAGGACATCTTGAGTAAAAGTTGATTTCTTAAATAGAATGCTTAGATTCGCCTAGGTGTTTGGACAATCCTAAAACTGCTGAAGTTTAATTTTTGGAATTCCTGATATGTTCTTTTTTCCTAGTTTCGGAATCGGAATTCCATTTTGAGTTGAGTTGATTTTGAGTTTTACGTCCCTTTTCAGCAGCGAGGCTATATGAGACGTGGACCTACTGACTAACGTGGAATCCGAACCACATGAGCTCCTGCCGGGTACCGAACCCGGGCCTCCCACGTCAAAGGCGCCTACGCTAACCGCTTAGCAACGGAGGAGCTCCGGAATTCCATTTTGTTATTCCTATATACAGGCTCGTATTTAGGTAAGTGTTATCCTGTGCTCGAGCACAGGGCGGCAAAATTTTGATTTTTTTTTAAAGATTCACAATAAAGTAATATTTAAAACTAGCAACCTGCAGCGTTCCGCGCAAGCGAGAGAAATGTGTTAATGTGTTGAATTCGCTCTAATTACAGTAGTTACTGATTTATTAGCTTATCTGATTATTTTTAAAAAGTAATCTCTCCTATCTTCACCCGAAGGGGTAAGGATGAACATCATGAAAGCTGATGCCGTTAAACTCAGCGACCTCGAAAACTATGAATTCAACACTAATATCTGTCGTTTTCGATTACGTTTAAAACTCACCCCCCTCCCTGGGGAGTGGACTATGGCCTTGAAATTGAAATGGATTAAAACTGTCTCTATTCACCTCAACAACCCCAAAAACTATGAATTCAATTCTAATATTGGTCATTTTTGGATGGAGAGGCGGAATATTTTGTGCGGGGGCGGCAAATTATTTAGAGCACAGGGGCGAACATGACAATAAATACGAGCCTGCCTATATACAGGGTAAATCTGGCTACAAGTACAAACCACCTCATAAATGCTCGAACTAACCTTATCATCCAAGAGGATAGGTATACTTTTATAACCTATTAAAAAAAATAATTAAAAAAAAAAGATTTGATGGCTGCAATGAATCCATATTGCTGTGTTGTTTTCCGTATTCTATATGAAAAATCCTAGTCATAATGGGAAGAGAATCCCTTTATCTTTTATACTTTGTTGGTATATGGGTCCGCTCCTCTACATTTTTAGTGCTTATTGCTTTCATTTATCGAACATTAGATTTCTGTAGCCATTTTGAGAACCAAGTCTATATAAGTTATGCTGAGTGCCCTTCTATATCCTCGTCTTGTAACATAATTTAATAAACTCTTAAGAAGAAATTAATCCAAATCAGGTATAACTACTTTATTATTTATACTGTACATATAAGTCACTAGCGAGGCGTACATGTAACGACTGTAGTTACAGGTTACACTTTCCATTGCCAAAGAAAAAATGCATTATTTTCTATTTATCAATATACCATTTTTTTTTTTAATTACAAACACGGCGCTCGGTTTACGTTTCACAAAGCACGCAAAGATTGTTTGGAGTCAAAAGAACACTTACTGCATGCTTACGCCATTTATGCTGAAGTTGAAACGGTTGAAAGCTACCTATGCTAGCTGCGCACAAATACACTATTTATCTTGTCACCAGTAAAGCGATGAGGACGAAAATAGTACGTGATACCATCTCTAGCGTAACCAGGACCTGCTAACGCTTGCAACTGTAATGTGTTATAAATCGTAGTTTGTATTGCGCCGTTCAAAGTTTATACCTGGTAATTGAATAAGAACGTACCAGGCCTATATCGCAGCTAATACTGCACGTAGAGCCTTCAAACAAAAAATTGCATTACCAAATCGTATGTGTAGAATACAATACAAATAGTAGCGAGACCAGTGGCGTCTCATGAATACCCCCAACGGGGGGCAACTTCAAAATTTGCAAAGGAAAGTGGTATAACTGTTGGAATCGTTCGAAAGGACATTAAATGTCATGCAACTTTTAGAGGACAAACTTTGTCATATCCTTTCCCATTTAGCCGCTAGGGGCGTTGTTGCAGACTTGTATCTAACTACCCGTAGCAGGCCTTTATGTCAGCTAATAATGCACATAGAGCCGTTGAAGAAACAATTGAACTACCAAATCGTATGCGTAGAATGCAATAAAAATAGTAGCGACACCAGTGGCGTATCGGAATATCTCCAATGGGGATCATCTGCAAAATTTGACATGGAAACAGGGGTTCGTTGTGCCTCCATTGAAACAAGCGCACAATGGGAGAAACGTCGAGAGGAAACACGTTGGCGTATTTCTTCCTCACTGGCAGCAACACGGTCGCATTACTAGGTGAAAGTCAGATGGTGCGAGGGTGTTTCCTCTCGACGTTTCTCCCAGATGGTTGTCAAAAAATATTGGAAACGTTAATCCAGCAATGGATCGACAATATGTTGATAACGGTATGTATATGTTTCAAATATAAGTAACCCTCACCACTACACTCACGTGATACCAATTCTCATTCTTGATATCCGAGCATTTGAGGTTAAGAAATAAACGCTTATACCTTGTTCTGAGATATCATATGTTTAAACCTGTAGCTGTATAAACAAAGATAGTTAAACTAGAATTTACTGTTCAGGGGTATAACTGGGTAAAATTTACTGTTATGTCAGCGTATAACAAAAGGTTAAGCGAAATCGGAGTATTTTAACAACCCGTTCTAGCAAACCGATGCGAACCAGTTGGATAACACCACTGGTTAAATGTGATATAATAAACAACTACACTACAATTTCCTGCGCTAAGCGCAAAATTCAAGAATTACAATCTTTATTTTCAGGAATCTTGGTACTCTTCTTTTAAATGTTTACGTTGTTCTTATGTATACACAGAAGCTGTGTAATCTATTTTCTTCGGATGGGGTGTAGACCAAGAATTAAGTGACAACTGATGAGAACAACTTTTTGAATTTGAAAAACAGACATGAAAATTCAAAGAAACATTTTTACATCTACAATTTCTAATTTGGTAATACTATATTTTTCTTTGAGTAGTGTTTTGAAATTAAGCGTGGAAAAATGTAATGAAAGAACCGACATATTGAGAGCTAATTAACTGATGCTACGTCTTTCCTAGCTTCACAAGAGCTTTCATTCGGAGTTCATCATGACACTCAGAATAGCGACAACCAGGGAAATACTTAGAATTTTACATTTAGTAGCACAAAAATGTGAATGTTTAGCTAACCAGTTACAGCCAAAGTAAGTTTTTAAAAGTAATTTCAAGTGATACTCAAATAATCTAAGCTATTCGAATGCTAAAGTAATGTACAAAGAAATTATAAAGGAAGTAGAGAAGCAACCATTTGACGCTATTATTAGGGATAAAACGGCTGAGATTTCTGATCAACCTCAACTCCCAACTGTATTGAGGTATGTGTCAACTAATGATGAGGATTGTGAAAGAGTTCTTCGAGTTGACAATATAAACATTGATCCGACCGCTGCTAGTTGATAGAGCATTTCTTTGGTTACGTAACTAAATTTAATTGTAAAAATAAGCTTGCTGCTCAGACAATGGTTGTTCTTCCATAACTGGCCAACATAACGGCTTGCAAAAACTTGAGAGAAATACCCTCCGGTTCTTTTTGTGGGGTTGCTATGCTCACAAATTAGTACTGAAACAATGCGGAGAGGGTAGGAGAGTACAAAACATTTTTTCCAGTCAACGCAATGGCAATATAATAGCAGGCTGATCGAGTTTGCGTTTACATATAAAGCAGAATTTGAACAAATTTTCAAATTCATACAAAACGACATTAAAGAATGGGACAGTGAAACGGTGAATCGTTGGTACATAGTTCAAAAACTTAACTTTATTTATTTTTGTTCAACGTATTTTTCTTAAATAAACTGACAAAGTCAGCAATCCTTTTAAAAATACTGCAAACAAAAGTGTTTGACATAAACTTTGCTTGAAAAAAAAATTGACATAAACTTCGCTTGAGTGAACTGAGAGAACTTCGTATTCAATTTGATGCATTCTGTGATAAAAGTGAGGCAGAAAATAGCGAAAATGACTCCCATGAAAGAAGCAATGGATTGTGGGTGACAGAAAATCGTCATACTGTGCTTTGATTTGTGGAATTGTGGGCGCTTGTTCTTTTGTGAAATTGTGGACGTATAATTTATGTAAATTGGAGTTACGAATTACGAAACTGTACCTAGTATTCAACCAACTTTTCCAATTCGGCCTTACATTCTTTAAAAATGTTCTATGGAGCACATTTTGACTTTTCACAACTGCGGTCGGAACTTTCTGTAACATACTTCGGAGATGAAAACAGAAATCTACCTGTGTTCAGAATTAGCCAGTATCTCACCACTAGTGGTCTCTATGAAGGATTACCAGAAGCATCAAAGCTTACATATTTTTAATATTAACTATTCCTTCAACCAGTGCTTCGATAGAGAGGTCTTTCTTTTCATTAAAAATAATAAAAGCTTATTTCCGTAGCACACAATCACAGAACAATCTCTCTGAGCTTCCTTAATTGTCTGAAAGAAAATTGCTGAAGACGACGAAACAACATGTGTCACTCCGTATTTGAAGTTTTCGACAAAGAGGGTGCAGAATTGACCTCAAATGCAAATGAAGGTATGTTTTCGTCACATCGTGACTAATTCTTACAATCTGAACCAATAGCACAATTTAGTAATGTCGATAATAATAATAATAATAATAATAATAATAATAATAATAATAATAATAATAATAATAATAATAATAATAATAATAATAATAATAATAATAATAATAATTTGCTTCGTGATATATTAATTTTGCCTAAACTGCTTATACATGCAAGTTGATAACGTCTCGCCACTGATATAAGTGCGTCAATATTCAGATCTTGACCATTTTCTATGTTTTGAACCGGTTTAGGATATTCCCAAAATATCCAGCAACCATTGTAGTTTTACTACCACCTGTCTAGCAAAGTACTCTTCAGTGACTGTCATAGCAACGCATCCTATTATATTATATATGCATTTTATTTTATTGTTTTTTCATAGATTAAGTGCAAGAATACGTGCTATACGTATGGTTGGGATACGTCAGAGAGTTCCAAACTACCTTTATCTCTACATAGTATAAATTTACAACATTGCTAGATGTACAGATGATTAAGAGTATTTTCATATACTACGTATATTAATAATTTTCTTCACACTATATACGTACATTCTCTAATTGAGATATTCAGTTACTGAATAAAAACAATGAAAGTAAAAATTCTTTGACTAGTTTTCTAAATTTTTCCGTACCTTCCACTGTTTTATGGTTAGCAATTTATTATATACTCTAATTGTCACATACCTTTGACCTTTATAATGAAGTATAAGGATACATATGGAGGTCTTGTTTTCTTTCTAGTGTTGTAAGTATTTATTCTGGAATACAGCTCAAGTTTTCTTTGGGAAAGGTTAAAATGTGATATATACATGGTAATGGTAGAATATTGACAAATTATTTTAAGTTTTTTTTAAAAATATTCCTTTACACAAATCTCTTGGTTTTTCATCTACAATAAGTATATGGACTCTTTTTTGTAATACAAATGTACGTTTACTAACTGTACTATTTTCCCAAAATATTATTGCATATCTAATGTAACTCGAATAGACTTGAGTAGACTGTCTACGCAGTACTTTCACTTGCTAACTAATTAACTCTATGGCCTATGGAACTCGGAGGTTCAATGCTATAATCACAAAAGCTCTCCACCGACTTCTATCCTTAACCAACTGGATCCAGTTTCTACTTTGGATTCCTGTTTCTGGGAGATCCATCTTAATACTGTCCTCCCATCTGTGCCTAGATCTTCCTAATTGTCGTTTTCCGATTGGATTTCCAGTTAAAACTTTCACTTGCTACAGATTTAATTATATTTATAGTCAAACGACAAGTAATTGGATATGAGTGTCCCATTTTAGATTTTCATTTATTGACAAATCTAAAAATTTAAGTTATATTGATAATTAATAACATTATTTCCAATTTCAATTTCCTGTCTGTTTCCTGGTTTTTCTTCTCACATGATGACAGTTTACGGCTATGATTTTGTTTCAATTTACTTTGAGTTTGTTGTATTGAAACCACTGTATTAACTTATTTGTTGAATCCTTAATTTTAAAGATCATTTCCCCTTCATTATTGGCTGCAATAGCCAAACTTGTATCGTCAGGAGAAAGAGTAGTTTTTATTGATGGTAGCGCTAGAGGTAAATCATTAATGAGTATTAAGAAAAGATCTTGTCCTAATATTGACTCTTGTGGCACTGCAGAAGATATACTATTAGTCTCTGATATTCTTCTTATTCTATTTCAACTTATAAATCGTATTTCAACTGCTTGTGAGTGAATTTTTAAATAAGATTTAAATCAATTATTATTTACGTGACCTCTAATATCACAATGTTCCATTTTGTCTAAGTTTTTCGTGTGGAACAAAATTAAAAGCTTTTGTTACATCAAGAAATGTTCCAGTACATGAAGTCTTTACATCTAATGTTTCGCGTATGCATTGTAAATAACTAAAAATAGCTATGTCTATCGTTTTTCCTTTCTGAAAACCATTTTGTGCATCAGATATAAGATTATAATTTTCGTGATAGTATGTAAGCTGATTATTCATTGCTGATTCTGCGATTTTTGAGAAAACTGAGAATTGTGAAACGGGTCAATAATCCAATATCTTTTCTCGATCCTTTTGCGAAAAGGGGGATAACTTTTGCTTACTTTAGCCTATCTGGAAATACACCTGATGAGAAGGAAAGATTTATCAGAAAACATACTGGTTTTGTAATAAGTTTAGAATTCATTTTCACAATAGCCAGAGGAATCTCATTTAGATCGAAGACCATTAATTTTTCAACTTTTTTTTTTGGGGGGGGGGGGTTGATACAGGTTTCAGAAATATTGTTGTTTCGTAACTATTATATCATGTCTTGTTTTCATATTGTCAAACACAACAACACACTAAGCAAGGCTATGTGATAAAAGTATAAAAAACACAATCACTTCACTAGCTGTGTCTTCATCAGACTTCCACTTCTTCTGGCTACTTGGGAGTGTCACCTCTTACATACTTTCCAGAGATCAGCTTTTAATTAGGCTCCATTTCTTCTTTAAAATGAATAAATGAGAACAAAAGCTGAAGGAAGGAGGAGGAGAACGATTGGTTATATTTTGCAGATGTATGAATGATTGTTTAAGAATTTGAAAAGGAATAAAGAGGCAGTTTGAACAGTTTGTGAGATGGACCGAAGATAAAGAAAAACAAATAATCCTAGAGGTGGAATTAGAGCAAGACGGTAAAATCAACTTTTTGAATATGACAATAAGAAAGGTAGAAGAGAGATTCAATACAACGTGGTACAAGACAGAATGCTCAGCAGGTGTTATTTTTTGACAGATGTAGATGAAGGGACTAAAAGGAATTTTACTAAAATATGGAAAAAAAGGATAGAAATGATAGACTATGAAGAAAAGAAAAGAAAGAGACATAGAGAAGTTTCATAGTTTATGAGTGCAGAATGGATACAGTAGAGCCAAGTTGAAGAAAGAAAGAAGAAAAAAAGGAAAGGAAAGAAAGTGAGAAAAGAAAAAGAAGAAAAGAAAGCTTGAAATAGAAAGTAAAGGAGAAGAAACGGAAGTCCTGAAGAAACTATTGAAGAAAGGAGTAAGAACATACAGGAAAGGGAGTAGGAGAGTATTAGATTTATTGAAAAGGATGAGAAGAGAAACGGAGATTCAAAAAAGTGAGGAAGGGATAGTATATAGAATTAGGTGCAAAGAATGTGAAATGAGTTATATAGGAGAAACAGGGAAGAAATTAGAAGAAAGGATTAAACAATACAAGAACGATGTTAGATTAAAGAGGGATAATAACGCAGCATATAAGCATTTGAGAGAAATAGGACAAAGAGAATATACTGGGTAGGTATGGAAGGATTGGAAAGGGAAAGAAGAAGCATAATAAGGAAATGGAGAGAAGAGGAGTAGATACGAAGAGAAGAGAGAGAGAGAAACTGATGAATTGGAATAATGGACTTAATATCCGTGAGTTGTGGAGAAGGTTTTGAATAGAATTGAAAACAAAGAAAAAAAAATAACACTATGTGTTAAAATGTATATGGAGTGACCAGGGCCGGATTTACATGTTTTGTGCCCATGGACCCTAGCAAAATTGCCGCCCCTAACCACGCATTGCTTTCCAAAACTTCCATTCTCTTAGATCCACTTCTTAAAATATTACTTCTATGCTACTAAATTACAATTATTACTATTACTAGTTATTACTGTTCATATTTCTTATTACTCACGTTATGCAATATATTTTAATTCCTATATCTGACCAGCATTTGGAGTAGATTTATTAAAACTTACCTGGTTTCTGCCTAACCTATTCAACATCGCATGGTGTAAAAGACTGCAAAATATAAAACAATCTTAAATGATATAAAGTTATATTATTGTACCTAAAAATTTACAAAATGACATTTCTGAAATTTTCACGTCTTGCTTTGACATTGGCAAAATCGTCAATAACGTCATCAAAATCAAGTTTAACAGACAAGTCATTTTCAATGGCTAAAACAGCTAGATGAACAAGTCTTTTCTGAGAAGGAGTATATCTCAAATACTTTTTTGAGTCTTGACAGTGTGGAAAATAATTTTTCACCGCGCCGCACAGTTAGTTCCAGGTGTACATAAAATCACTTTAAGGCAAATACTTATGTTAGGATATAAGTCCTGAAGATTTTTCGATATGAGAAATCGGATAAGTTGCGATAGTGACATTTCTTCAACTTCTCTTGAGCTAAAAGTCCTTTTAAATAAAGGCAATCAACAACAAACGAATATTCCTCGATGTCAGCTGCATACACTTCCTGCAGAGAAGTCGCTTCTGTAGTGGAGTACGAGTGTTGAGCTCTCTACTGCCGCTCTTTTCAGCATATCCACCGACAACTGATCAAACCACCATAATAACCAACCGACTTATGACTATTTGCAACGACTAATCTGCTACAATATTATCGTAGTGACGGCTATTAAAAAAAATGGCTTTCGCTTATCTTATTGAGTCGTTGGTGTATCTTCAATAGTTTTATCGTTTCTTTTAAAAATACCTTTTAAATTGTGCCCTGGTCTCGGGCCCATGTAGCCCATGCCTAAATCCGGTCCTGGGAGTGGCGCAGGTGTCTAATTTATAGTTTATATTTTTAAATAAGTGAAAGTCTTCTCATTAAAAGTCAAGATCTGAATGCAATTAAATTAAAGTTGCTAAAAATGAAATGAAGAATCTCATTGGTTCTTAGAAATAACCTTCTCTCATTTTCTGATATATATAAGCTGTAGCATTTTGATTTCTGCATTCTAACGGAGATAAATTGCATTCGTTATCCCCAAAAGTTAAATGTTCTGTTATCTGTACAATCTATTGAGGGTTAGTATTAAAGAGAAAATATAAAATATACAAAACTAAGTGTCGATATATCAAGTTTACCTTTGTCTCTAGCTCTGGGGCTCTCAACTTGTTTCCAAGCACTTCGATGAGCAATGTATTCCATTCCGTCTCCAGTGACTGGATTCCGAGAAGCTGCAAGAAAGCATAACTCATGCAAACACATACACATCCAAGATAAAACGACTTAAAGAAAGAAATGACAAAAAAAAAAAAAAAAAAAAAAAAAAAGTATTTAATGTTACGATAAATGTAAGGGGGCATGGTAGCTCAGTGGTAGAGCGCTTACCTTTGCTGCGTGGGGTTTCTGGTTCGATCCCCGGCTAAGTAAGTTTCTGGTGGACAACATCGTATCCGTGGGTTTTCTCGGAGTACTCCCGTTTCCTTCCACATTCTCATTCCACCAATTTTTCCGTCATCATTCACTTGCATTAATCCTTGTCTCCCTTAGTCTAAAGGGCATAACCGTGACAGGTTAAACTCAAAGATTTCATTTCATTTTTAAGATAAATGTAGAAAAATGGGAAATGTAAAAACAGCTTGGATATGGAATTCTCGAATAAGATGGATACATACAGTGCTTTTTTTTTTTTTTTTTTTTTTTTTAGTGTGCGTGGGAGTGGGTGATCACATATGTCAATTCTAACCATGAATATGTTACTACAGTAACTTTCACAGTTTTAACATAGCCAGGGATCAAACTGAAATTTTGGTATTGATTTTCCCTGACCTGCGACACCACAAACACTATATTTTACAGTTGGATTATTAAAAAATAAATATATAAAATACTAAAAGAAAAGGCTCTACCATCGCCATAGTGGTTCAACACTCATTTTATTATTTTTAAATACAGTATAAGTTTATTTTATTTTCTTCCTGTGAATACTTGTTAAGAGTCGAACTTCCTGTATTTGTAATACAATGAAACAGTAGTAGAATACACTAACGATATCTTTAACATCTCGGCATTTTAAATACACAAAAAGATAGGACAAGTAGATACATAATTTGGACCATCTCTTTGATTATCTACAATCACTTAATCTAACTTATGTTTTTCCACTGCATCATTTGAATTTTTGATGCTCCTCAATGTTTTTATTTCTAAAGATAACCATCTTTCTAAATATTTTCTCTAATCATCATCATCTTGAATGTGTCTTGATTATTTGAGGTGTTCTTCACATCTACTGTGGCGTTGCTAAAGAAAATTCCCTAACTCTTCATGAAACATAGTAGACTTAGCCGATTTTCGGCGTATTTTGAAACATTTTCCTGACTCATTTTAATTTCTCTGACTTCCAAGGTCAGTGTAAACCCTGATATTGTCCGACATACTCTCGTTTTTTATAGATTTTTTTTGGTATTAACTGCAGAATGAACTTTCGAGTAGCCATGAGCCCATATATTTGCTGGGTTAAAGTTGGGGAGGTAATCATAGGAGGGTGATTCAGAGAGTAATGCCTCCAAGGTGATATTTTTATTTGTGTTTGACAGATAGCACCAATACAGGTATCAATGGAAAGCTTGCAATGTCAGCTACAAATGGTGGCATAATTTTTTCAACATAGTCTCCATTACGGACAACACACTTGTGCCAACGCGAAGCAAGGTTTTTCATGCTGTCGGCGAAGAATTGTGGTGGCTGCTGGCAACACCAACTCGCGAACTCCTGTTTCCACCTCCATGTCACAACTGTAGCATTGCCCCTTAAGGTGATCCTTAAGGTTGGGGAAGAGCCAAAAATTTCAGGGCGTAAGATCCGGATTATAGGCAGGATGTCAACAACACTTTACCAGCAGATGGAACAACTTTGAATTTTTTTCTTTTTGGCAGAGGAGAGAACGTGTAGTGGTACTTGTAATGGTGTATCCACGACTCGTCGCCGGTGATGAATGTTCCTGAGCGCCCAACCTTCTGTAGTCAGAAATTTAATGACAGCCCACTGTTTTAACCGTACGTCACCACTGAATGCCATGGATTGTTCCATTATTCTGGAGGAAGAAAAGATAGGAAGGTGGAATAAGTGACATTCTATCAGTGCAGCTTAAACATCAGTGCATTAATGATAAACAGTTCAGAATGTTTACAGTACTACTGGCCAAGTAGTGGACTTGGAGGCATTACTTTCCGAAGCACTCTCATATTATCCTGATGAACATTGGTGTAGAAGTTGTCCGTACAAGGAGAGATGACCTAGATGAAGTTACTATAACGCTCATCAGAGAGAACCTCCTTTCATATTTACTGGAAGAGATTGCAATGGTGGCCAAAGGATAAAATGTGATTTAGAGGAAATAACATGTCCGGTACTTTATTTTTCTGAAGATACACATGGAAACCACGAACTATTTCTCTTTCATTTAAGTGGAGTTTTACAGGCTGCGAAGGCAAGGGTCAAAATCTAAGCAAATGCAAGAAAATAGCAGGTCCTGCAAACTATTGTACGATTATACTACTTTTAAGATGCAGATAATATACTGTTGTTACGGTCTTCAAACCGATTTAAAATGAAGAACTAATTTCACAAATACAAAAGTTAAAAACTAGATAAAAAAACTTCCATATTCTGCTGAACTTCAGGGAAAAAAAGTTGGTACTGCCGAATCCTACCGAGTTCATCAGGACATCGAAGCCAATATGAAATTGATAAATTGAAATAAAGGGTTGGAAAAGCACTGAGATTGTTGTCACAACTGATATGCTAAAATTTAGGGTCATCTGCTCTATTGTTTAAACAATTTAGTATGTATCTTCTGTTACACAGGTTTGGTTGGTCAAGTCCTAAGGCCGGCGTAGGACGATCTGAGTATTTAAGCGACAGAGATCCCCGAGCTCGGGTCCTTCGACGTGATTCTTCAGCCTGAATAGTCGGATTGCTGTCACTCATTGCCAAGAAGTAAAGATATTATTTCTTAATTATTTAGACTGTGTTGGTGATGTGGTTGGAATACTTAGGAGACAGTCTACAGAAAGACTTAGTCGTAAGCCTTCGGCATGGAAGTTGGACTCGTTACAATTTGGCATAACCTCCCAAATGCAAGTTATTAAAGTAAGGTTAAGCATCTGAAGTATTTCCATAATACGATTGGGACTTCGCGTTGTCTAGCAGGATTAAAAAAAAAAAACTAATTGTTCAGTGGGATTATATTAAATGAGACCAATAAGTTGTAACTCAAGGAATGCAATACTTTGTAACTCACTTGTTTTGTATATGTTCTTTGCTTTACTTCTTCTTAAAATTGTAATAAAACTAAGCATTAGAATTGCTTCTTTAATTTAAGAAGGCATTCACTCTGTTAACTAAGATCCTAGACAATAAGTTCGCAGTCTCCATATGTTACCTGGTATCATTTTTGGTACATGGTCTTCTCTGAGATTCAGCGTCCCCCCCTTCCCCCAATAAGACTAATTGCAACTTTCTCACCATCTCTCAGAACCAGTAGGACTGAAGACGTAGTATCTACCGAGGCTTGAATATAAGTTGGGTTTTTAAATACCAACTTTGTAAAACGGGTAGAGAAAAAAGGCATCAGTCGCAAAAACACAAAAACTAAGAGAAGAAAATATCGTAACACTTCCTCGACAATAAAATAAACACACATGTTCGAGGGAATCTCCTCCTCTTCCCTCATCATATCAATTTTTTCTTAACGTTATCTCTAGTATTTAATTCCAATAAATTAATGTAAATTTAATTTTCCGCAGACACACAACATTTTCAACGAAAAAATAAAACATACAATAACACTTCTGAGTAACAAGTAATGTATACATAATAGTTTTGCATTTGTTTATGCTTTCACTACGGTAACATGAATTCATTCTTTACAAAAACAAAACAAACTCTTTAGGGAATTTTTGGTTTATTTCTCACTGTTCCTGACGCACTAGCTTTATACTAATATTCTCAAAAATAAATAAACTTATTCAATGGATTTTGCACCCTTCCTAGTCGCATGTCTTCGGTCCACGAAGTCTCGGGTTCGATCCACGGGAGGGGGGATGAATTAAGGAAGGCATTATAGTGGTTCAGGTCCCACTATAAATTGGTCTCGCAAATATACTGTATAACCTCGCTGCTGAAAAAAAAGTAATATACAACTAAATCAAGCAATATATATATTACATCAATAATGATCCTAGATTATTTAAATTAATTTCGCGTTGTTTCATTTACAATAAACATAAACCAATGTTAATTATATTTAAAATTCTAATTACTTTTTAACAATGTTTTTATAGCATTTTTCGTTTCGATTCTTTAAATGTTTTATTCCTCAATATTTTTCCTTTTTTTCCATAAATTTTTCTCCTTCAAACTTTCTAATGAAATGAAATGAAATGAAATTTATAGTGCTACGTCCCACGTTATGCCCTGTAGAATGAAGACGCATGATTAATGAAAATGAATTATTATAAAAGGAAGTGATGGAATGGAAATGTGGAAAGAAAGAATTAGATTTCTGGGCTTTCGGCATCTATGGCCATGTTAGCCTATCAGGTATGAGGGATGACATCTCTTGGCGATCACACTATCCGAGGAAAGGAAAGGAACGAAGCGGGCTGGGACCTATATGTTACGTACTATCCCGGCATTCGGCTAGTGTGAATGAGGAAAACACAGGAAAACCTAACACAGGATGGCTGCCTGAAAAAGCTTTTATACTTTTTTCGACCGAGTGTCCCTACGGGGAGTCGAACCCGGAGCTGCTCGCACCAAAGACAAGAACGTTAGCACATACGTTACGTGGGAAGAAATGAGAAAATCACATGAAAAATCACGGACTTGATGATCCACCACAAACTAACATAGCTTAAAATCGGACCAGGGTTTCCTCACATCACAGGTAAGGGTTCTATACCTGAGCCATAATGCTCCTCTCAACAAATCTTTGAGCAAAGACATTATTATTATTATAAGTTTAACGCCCTCACGATTATACTCCGAGATTAAGGGAGATGGTAATGATAAACGAAATGAAGAAAGTTGGAGAAAACGAGAAAACCCACGCATACGATGTTTGTCCATCACAAAGCTCACTTGGCGCTAGCTGGTATCGAAACAGGAGTTCCACGCACCAGAAGAGGGAGCATTTATATATAGTCAAATAATGACGCTATTTTTTATTATTATTAGTGAAAATTAAGATGGAAAACAGTTATTAAATTATGATGGAATATTACTAAGGTAACATTTTTTTAGGGTTTGAAGGAAGTTCTTGAGTATTCAGATAAATATAAACCTCTCACCGCTAACACTCATTAAATATTTTTTAAAGTTTTGTTTTATTTTATTTTATTTATTTATTTATTTATTTACATATCATTTCGGAAACAAAACTAGCTCCTTCGTCAACGTGACTGGTCATGTCTCGCTGCTAAACGAAATCCATCTTGAACAATTTTTTCATTGTGATCGATCCTGAAAATTAAATGTAAGAGATTTGACTTGAAATTTGTCAAGAAGCGATCCTTTACCATTCACACTGACGAAAGGATGATCTGTGCTCCTTCGAAACCGTATGTGAAATAAAAGTATTTATGGAAGTTAATAGTAGAGAGCCTTACATGTATTTGAATATTTAGGATGCGTAAGTTAATAATCAAAGTTCTGAATGTTCGATGATATATTTACAACCAATGCTCAATTTTATGTGTTTGAGTAGTAACCAAGATTTAAAAAATAACAATATGTCAGTTTAAGTAATAGTGTATATATATAGATGACCCCATAGTAAAAAATAAGACATTTGCAAACTTGCTAATTTTCTGTAGCTAAAAATACAATAATATTACATAGTTCATAAACTAGCTGAAAAGGAGCAACAAATCTGGAAATTGATGGAAAATCAACATTTAAAGATAATGTGCTTTGGGTATTTACTTATATCCTCCTTCCACCAATATAAGAAGGAACCTTTTTCGTGAACGTAGTATAATTGGAAAGGGGTGTTTATAGCGTGTAAACGAAGTCGAAGTAATTCTCTAGGGTTGATTATAATTCGATCTTCAAAAGGGGAGCCAAAGCTCTTTAAGAACATATCCATTTTCCTACTCAAACGGTTGTTCTTTATTATAATACTTCTATCGCCTCTTTTCTTCAATTTTGTTTCCCATACTTAATAATTCTACATCCTCAAACGAAATTTTATTAATGTATGAAATTTTATTAACAACAAAAACAACAAAGCTAGTATTGAAACACCCTGTATTCTCATCCATAAACGAAATTAAATGAGATATATGTGAAGCTTCTTTAATCAATTAAGATCTTCATTTCAAAGTATTAAATTGTTCTACAAACGGTTGCAACATGGCCTTTAAATCAGGGCCGTGCCGTGGGAGGGGTGGGGTGAGCGAGGCGACGGCCCTGGGCGCCGAAGTAAGGAGGGCGAAAAAATCGGGAGAAAAAGGGGAAAAAGATAGGAAAATTCACTTGGAATATATATATATATATATATATATATATATATATATATATATATATATGGGGGCGCCGTCGTATACTCTCGCCCCGGGCGCTGATTTTCCACAGCACGGCACTGCTTTAAATAAAAGATGAATTGGGCAAGTTTGCTCGAAAAAGACTTACATATTGTAGTATCCCGCATAGGCTCTGTTTACAACAATCAATACATGTTTATAAATATATAAACACCATATGCGTCTTACTACGAACTACTAGAGTGGCAGGCGACAGGAACACTAGCGACACCATTAGTCATGTGGCGAAAAAGGACCGCCAGCGCCACCGCCACTGAAGCATCTATAAAACCAATAGAACCATTACTATAGACATTAGTCTTTGGCTGGTCAAATCTATTCTCTCAAGCTTGCCTGGAGCTTTGAGAGGAACCTAACACGAAGCCTTTAAATTGCTCGGAACATTGAGGATCATAAATCCACTCCACTTACTTTGCTCGGAACTCTGTGAAAATCCTTCTCTAGGGTGCTCGGGCCTTGAGATACCATATTTTACCCAATTATTAGAGGATTTTACATCATAGTGACTTTTGTAACATACTGTCTATAAAAAAGAGGATTTTGTAATAAAACTTGATAGTGGGAAAAAAACGATTCCGGAGTATAATTTGTTCTACGTAAGCAGGACTTTACGATATTATCTTCTGCCACTGCAGACTTCTTCATGTAAAATTAACATTATTGATAGTTTTTCCCCTACGATATCCTGTTCTTCATCATTAACATGACTACGTCGAAGAAGTTTGATAGCTTAATAAACATCCCAAATTGTTTGATTACACACTTGTAGATTTCTCCACCATTTCCATAGACATCCCTTTTTAAATTATTTTTTTAGTGCAGTAAAAGCTTACTTTCTTACTGTAAATACTTATTATGAGTCGGACTTTCTGTATTTAAAATACAACAAACCCATAGAACCAAATAATTACACATTAACGCAATATTTCGGTATTCTTAATACACTCATAAACATAACATATACCATAATTTGGCCTATCTTTTTGATTATCTACAACCAACAAACCTAACATACTTTCTTTTTCTATAATATCTAAATTTTCGATTTAATTTGTTCTTCTTTCAAAGCTTGAAGTATTAAAACCCTTTGGTGCTCCTCAAGCATATTCACTTCTAAAGGTAATTATCTTTTTATAACCCTTTTATCATAATCTTTTTTGAAGGTGCATTGATTATTTGAGGTTTCTTCACATCTTCTGTGAGCAGCTGTAATGCTTGTTAATATCGCTTGATTAAGAAAAACTTGTAAAATCTGATTGCATTTTCCCTGATTCTTCTGTGAAATATAGCAATTTCCAACCATTTCACTGACTTTCCATGACTAATTTTAATTTCTCCGACTTTCAAGATCAGTGAGAATCCTGATAATTCTCTTTTCTTTCCTTCTTTCCCGAAACTGGAATTATTATTGCCTATTAGTTCCGGTATTACTAACCAAACGACACAGACAAAGGATGCATATTCGTTTACTTTTGTTTACGACTATACATTCAACTTTTAACACATATTTGAATGGTAGTGTTAATGAACAGGCTTAACGTGAAAAAGAATACGATGTAGAACATTTTTTCACTCACTTATTGAAGCACGGACATGTAGACTACGAAATCTGTTTATTTTATTTATTTATTTATTTTTTTCATTCTATTTACAGGTTTCTGTAATTCCTAAATCTTCATTCATTAAATACAATCTATTTAATGCATTGAATAGAATCTATACACAATACGGTTTTCGTACAGCTTTAAAACCACCTAAAACTTTAGAAAAGGACATCATCCAATTTAAGAGTTATTACACGGATCCCAATGAAAAATCGAGTATTTACGAAATAAAATGCAGTTGCCACGAGTGTTATATAGACAAAACGAACACAAAGTAAAAGTCGGAGTAAAGGAACACAGCAGATATTCAAAAGCGGAAAATCCAGTGTCAGGTTTATCGAAACATTTTAAAGAAACGCAACACACGGCAGAAGATTCAAAAATTGTATTTGGAGCTAGAAATGAAGTAGAGAGACTGGTTTTTGAAAATTTATTTATCTATTTAATAAAAAATAAATCTAGATAAGGGATAGCTGAGTGACGAATGGGAGGCGGTAATTACAAAATTTTCACAGCATTAGCATGACAATAAAAACAACATGAGTTGGCAATCTTCTAACAAAAAACAGAAAAGGCCCACAAATTGACTCCACCATATTTTAGTTTGCTTCAAAATTACCTGTAGATCGCTGATGCACTTGACAACTTTTCTTTTTCCCCTTTTTACCCTTTGATGTTTTTGTTCTTTTTCTTCCTGTTTTTAAGCTCCGTGACCAAGACTTCAGGGGAGAGTCGAAAGCTTGAAACTATAAAGATTAAGGAATTACAAGAAACCTGTAAATAGAATGATAGTTACAATTCCTCAGCGTGACTTTTTCTTTTTTTTAGATCTGAAAATTTACCTGAAAACGTCTTAAAATAAACAGTTAAAAAGCCAATAATTCCTCCTACGGTGAATGAAATTACGAATCTTTCAACTCCACATGGGTTGTGTCAAAAGGGTGAAAAGGTTTGACAATGAAGGTTCAACGATGAAGTGGTGCCAGTTTCTTCAGTAAATCAATGTGAAAAAAGAAAGTCAGCCATATTTATTCGCAACTGTCCACCGCTCAGTATTTTCAACTTTTTGATGCATCATGTGAAATTAAAACCTGCATCAGACTCGCTCTATTTCTACTTATGCCTTTTGATTCTTGACAATGCTCTTAATCATAGAATTAAATATTTGATATTTTAACCGAGTTAGTGAAGATTTTCAAATAACATTTCTAAGTTTTACAAATGCTTTCCGTACAAATGGCCAATGTTGACTTTTAGTTCAGTTTATACCTTCTCCCTTGTTGTAAGTAATTGTCGATGTAATTTAAATATGAGGTGTTTCAAAACAACACCGACAACGTTTAGGAGGTGATTCCTGACACCAAGATAAGACAAAAAGTATAGACCAACCTGGGTGTACAAATCCTTCCTTTCGGAGTTATAGCCTGCCGAAAACATGAACTTCGAAGGTTCATAGCTCCAATACTATGGAATCTACTGAGTCGGGTCAAGATTTCACTGAGGAACTAGTATGTGTCCTATCCAAATATCCAAGTTTCAGAATCCTGTGATACTTCTACAACAATTTGTATAGAGGTAATTGGAGAGTACTTCAAATTATATGCCTGTAGCCAGACTCCCTCTATAAAAATTGATTCATGAGTATCTTAAGAACTAATATGTGCGCTATTCAAAAATACATGTTTCAGAATCCTAAGTCACGTCTTGATCCGACTACAGTAGATCCCATAGTTTTGGAGCTATAGACCTTTAAAGTTCATTTTTTCATGTTTTCGGCAGCCTATAACTGTGAAAGAAAGCATTGGTGCACCCAGGTTGGTCTATACTTATTATCTTATTTTGGCATCAGAAATCACATCCCAAACGTTGTTGGTGTTATTTTGAAACACCTTGCACAGGAAATGTATGTAAGTGCAGCTATTTTGCATTAGTTAATAATGATGCAATACGAACATCACAAAATTTTATGAAATCACTGCAATCAGAGTGAAGCATTTATTTCTTTGCTACTGTGATTTATAATTCTTGTTTGCATTCTATACTGTTACTACAAAACTAGTTTGATCTAAAGATGTTTACAGCCGCGAACGGAAGATTTGTGTTGTGTTTAAACATTGCGTTGAAATATAATTTCCGGTTTGCTTCCGTTCAAAAATGACAACTCCGTCCCATGCATTAAACAAAAGACTTCACTCTTCTTAGGAATACTTATTAAGATACCGAGTTTGTGAAAATTTAGATAAAGATGTAGAAGAAATTCACTTTTAGAAATAAAGTGCTGTACAATTAATTTATTTATCACTGTGCTAGAAATAAACGAATGTAGGAATTGTAACGCAGTTCTGTATCGTAATTATAAAACTATATGAACTGACATAAAATAACGGGTACTTCCGGTTGACGTGAAAAGTTGAATTTGTAGCTTTTCGAGACTAACCCACAGGAAAATCGTTTTATTTTTTAGGGAATCTAAAAGAGAGATGAAAAAATTACCCGCGTTATTTAAATGGATTTTTTTTTTTTTTTTTATAATCTCATGTTTTAGGTACTTGGAATTGGAATAGAAACTTGAAGTTCGGTATGCTTGGACGTTTTCGTCAGCGTTACCCAACTAAATCACCAAAGTAAACATTTCCAACTTTAGAGTGGTATATGAGGAACTGAAAAATCTTTCCCACGTTATTTATATGGAATATCTTCTACATCCCAAAATGTTTAGGCACTTCCGGCAGGATTAAAAATGATGAAATTTAGCATGATTGTAGCCTTCCGGGACTAATTTACAGGAAAATTCCCAAAAGTGAACATTTTTAATTTGTAAGGGATCTAAAGAGAGGATTAAGAAATTCGCATCTTATTTAAATTGGCGTTTTTTTTTTTAAATACAAAATCTTATCTTTTAGGTAGTCAAAATAGGAAAAGAAACTTGAAATTCGGTAGAAAAGTGCGATGCCATAGGCCGAGCAAACGCAGAGGTTTGGGAACAAAACCCCAAGCTGGCCAAATTTAGGAAATGTTAAGAGCAAGTAAACGAAATCCACTCTTGATGCCAAGGTTGATACATAAGAAATGCGAGGCCGTAGGCCGATCAAACACGGGGATCTGGGGCGGAACACCCTGCTAGCCAAAGGGTAATCTGTTAATAAAAGTGTAAAACAGTAAACTCTTAATTTTAGCGTTTACTACAAAGTTATCCCATCACCTTCTTATTTTACAGGATGGACCAGCAGAGAATTTCATACATCATGTAATTTATGTAACAACAAGTTTTTCTTTAAATGCGCCGAGAAAGAGGTAGGGGCTATCCCGAAACCGTCCGCAATTGTGTGCCTTTGGTTGTTTTAATGCATGAGAATTTTTGTTTGTCAACACTACTATAACAGTAAATTTTCACTTTTTAAACTGCACAACTTCCAAACGATTACAGATAAAAGGGAAAAATTAACACCATTTTTATTTATTTATTCTAGCGTCAATTAGTCACATGACCTCTTTATTTTAATACGAGTATAAGTCAGTAAGTAGATGCAACATTTTTCTATTCCTTTTCAGGTTGGCTCTACGGCATTGTGCTCACCAGACGTCAGGTGTCACCGTTGGCTTCGCCTTTGGTAGGTTACAGCGTTATCACATCAGTCTCCGCTTTGCGCTGTTATGAAGTAAATATTGCCGCGTCACTCTCTGTGTGTGCACCAGAGAAGAACAGCGTTCTGTTATCCGATTTTTGTAGTGTACCCAGAGCGGAAATTCATAGAAGACTTTCAGCACGATGTGTTGCCACAGCGAAGTGTTTACCAGTGGATTAAGCAGTTCAAAAGTAGTCGAACGAGTGCGAAGGATAAGAGTCGGGCGTCCAGCTACAGCAGCAACTGATGGTATTATTGAACGTGTCCATGCCTTGATTCTGAATAACAGACGAGTGACTATTGATGAAGTGATAACCCATATGCAAATTAGTCATGGTTCTGCATATAGCATGCCTAACAGGCTGAACTTTCACAAAGTCTGTGCGAGATGGGTTCCTAAAACCCTCGATGAAGAGCACAAGCGAAACTCTAAGAATCTGTCAGGATCTACTGGACCATTGTGTTAACGAAGGTGAAGCGTTTCTCAGACGAATCATCACTGGAGATGAAACGTGGATTCATCACTTTGAACCAGAGAGCAAACACCAGAGCATGGAATGGAAAGACTCAGGATCTCCCGTGAAGAAGAAATTCAAGAGAACCTTCTGCAGAGCAAATGATCCTCACAGTGTTTGGGTCTCACATGGGCCAATCCTGGAACATTACCTGGGAAAAGAGTCAACAATAAACAGTAAACGGTACAATGTTGTGGTAGTAAGCAAGTTGAAGCTTGCAGTTCGTAATAAACGCAGAGGCCGATTGTTGGAAGGCGTTCTTGTGTTGCATGTCAATGCGTGTCCACATACCGCCGCCCACCCCACTCAAACTCTTCAAACACTGCGTTTCAAGGTGTTGGAGCATCCTGCATACAGTCCCGATCTCACCCCATCAATTACGATCTGTTTGGTCCACTTGAAGATGTTTTTAAGAGGCCGTCGATTCAGCTCTGATCAGCAGGTGACGGAAACGGTGCATTCGTGGCTTGCTGCGGAACCAAAACCCCTTTTGCAGAGGGTATCGGAAAGCTTGTGGAACGGTAGACCAGGTGCATTGAAAATCAGAGTGATTATGTTGAAAAATGATATAAATAAAAACATTATACTCTTATGGTAATAAATAATAAAAATTGATTGTAGATATTTATTGCCTACCCTCATACACCCAAGTTGAAAGCTATGATGCTCATATCCCAGCTAGAAGTCATTGACATTATTTTCTCAAGACTGGATTCGATTTCTGCAACGGTTTCAAAAAATAAAAGTGTGCCGAGATTTATAATTCATCCCAGTATTTACCTGGAATAAGTTATTTTTCCGTTAGTGAGAATGTGTATAATGTAAATAATTACGTTATAGTTGCTCCTACATAATAAATCACGTAAAAGCGAAGTAAAACAAGTGAAAAAGCACTCAGAAATGAAAAGATACTAATCGTCATAAATTTAACGATAATTTATACTAAAATACAAATGCTGAGCAAAGCAACGTTTTATTATAAAATAATAAACTTATAAATGTGACAGTTTCGGATATCTAACATATCCTTCTTCAGACATTATCTAAAAAAAATTAACGATGTATAAACTCTTTTCCTTTATGAAATACAAAATAACGATAGTTTATGGATTCCTCACCGAGCGAATGTTTCTTAATTTTCATTCTTCTCATTCTAGCTGTAAAGTTATTAATGATGAGCCGTTTTATTTATTTTTCTTATTCTTCAATATTTAATTCTTAAAGAAATCCATCGCTAATCCAGGAAAATGCGAAATTTTGGTATTTACAGCTCACAGATGACGAGAAGAACCCTAGCAGAAGTAGTGTGACGTAGGTATGGGCTCTCCCACATTTTGCACGGGGGTTTGAAAAGACACCACGGAATAGCACACATATAACTTTACCCAGAATGGCAGACATCTAGGTATAGACCACACCTCAAAAACCGAAAATGGACTTCACCGTGTCGTTGATCTTTCCCCACTTCCCCTGTTTTAGGGTTCTTCTCGTCATCTGTGAGCTGTACATTTAAAGAGAGTTCACGATCGTCGCCAAAAGTATGATCAGCAAAGTTTAGATACTATTGACAACTTTGTAAACTAGAATTTCTGATTGATAATATTCTAAGTTTATAAATGGATATGCTATTCTAAATATCTAGTCTGATGTTTATATAAGAAAATTTGTTTAACCAGGAATGCTTTCCAACTGTAAAATAGGTTTTGCATATTCTGAGAACAGATTTTGATAGCTGTTCCGAAGGTATAATTTATACCAAAGTTTTATCTGCTAATGAGCATACACATAAGTATAGCACAATAACGATTTGTGAAGAATAAACCCAGACAATGGTAAAATTTTAAGATAAATTTAAATAACCTCAAACATATTTAAGTGTGGTTATGCTTAAGTTTTATACGTGAAATCTTAATTGGATGCATTGCGAGAGGTTTTCGTGACTTAAACATAACCAACTCTCTACTATACTCTAAATAAAAGAGTTATACAACATTAATTAAACATGAATAAAAGATACAAGACTCACTGTATGATTGATTTAATGTTTCTGATTAGTTGTTATGTGGTATTTGTGAATTGTTTATGTGTTGAGACATACTTGGCGGTTGACAGAGTTCTTTTAAGCACATCCTTGCGTTTCTTATTTAAGTTATTTGTCCCACAATACAGTCACCTGGTGCACAATCTTAGCGCAAGTACTTAATATCGTGGAGATCCACTGAAAAGTCTCATGTTTGATGAAATTCTATCTTTTTCCGAACTTTAACAGATAGTAAGTATGATGTTATTCCAGTTTCCGAGTTACAGCGATACAGCTAACGATATAACATCCGGTAACACACCATACCATCCTATTAAAAAAAAAAAAAAAAAAAGTTTTATACTCTTACTTTTACTGAGGTTATCACCCAAAGTGCCCGTGGTTATGACATAGAAACAGTGGTGCTATTCAGCCGGTTCGCTAGAACCGATTGTTAAAATATTTCGAGTTTGTAGAACCGTTCCTTATACCCAGACATACTAGTAAATGTTACCGTTATACCGTTAACTTTTAGATTAACTATTTTTGTTTTTAGAAATTCTTACAGCTACAGGGTTAAACATATGATCTCTCAGAACAAGGTATAAGCGTTTATTTCTTAATCTCAAATGTTCAGATATCAAAAATGAGAACTGGGATCATATGATTGAAGTGGTGAGCGTTATTATATTTGAAGCAAATACATATCAAGAATTGTCGATCCATTGCTGGAGTAAGGTCTTTCCAATACTTTCTGACAACTATCTCTCGTGGATAATTCTTTTGCAAGATATTGGCAGTGCTACCTAATTTCGTCATACCACCTTGTATTAGGTTGTTATGTAGGTCTCTACTTGGCACTTGTGGTATCCAGTAAATAAAAACAAAAAAACAAAAAAAATCTACTTTGTATGGTTCGTTTGTTTTCAAAGAGAGTCAAATCTATTCATCTCCATCTCTATCTATCTATATATATATACATGCAGAACCTTTGTTAAAAAATAGAATATCACCACTGCGTAGAACCACGCGATAGAAAGACTGAGCCAGAAAATCGGGTTCATGTACAAGATGGAATTTGATTCAGACGATGAAATCTGTCAACGCAAGACGATTTAAATAATGAGGAAGTTCATTATGTAAGTCAAATTCTCTTCAGCACATAAAACAAATTTACAAACAAAATTACATAAGAATTCTTAACACTTTATAACATATTTTCTGACCTGAAATAATGTTAAGGAATACTTTCCTCTTTTTGTTCATCTTCTCTGACAATTAATATTAAAGTCAACGTACAACAGAAATAAAAAAGTTTGTAAGTGGCTGTTTACATAACCAATCTATAAAAAAATTTAGTAACATATACATACTGTAGAGTCTATCAAAAGGTGTTACCATCAATGCTGTAACGCAGTGTTTCCAGCTCGGTATGCACTAAGTGTCTAATAGCAGTGTTGCAAACTTTAGGAGTTATTTGAGAAAATAGATTACTACAGCATTGATCCATAGATTGCACAAAAACAAGTAATGGTTTTTGACGAAAGTAGTTCCAAAGAGGATTACTTTAACTTCAAGTACAAAAATATGTGCAACTCAACAGTGTTGGAAGAATAAAAAATATTTTCAATAGTTTTGTAAAGAATATTCCAAACGAAATAGTTTCCAAACTAATATAACATATGTCTCACATCAAAATATTTCAAATATAAAAATTGCAGAACACCATGGCGAATAAAACAAAATAATCATCAAAGAATCAGGCTGGGAAGAGAGAGTAACGTGAAAATCATTAAAGTAAATACTGCTTACCAGCTCTCGCCCATCGAGATATATTATCTCAATGCTCTCGCCATGGTCTGGTGGTTAGCGCACCGAATTCTCAGCTTTAGAATAGGGTTCGAGTCTTATTCATTCCAACTTCTGTTTTTAATGTTTGATTTTCCGTCCGAGAAAAACATTGTAGAATTGTAGAAAACATACACATTTGAGATATCGTTAATACTAATATTAAACATTTCAAAGTAATGGGTTTGCTACCTTGTTATATAATTAAGTGTTTTGCTGGAGACTCATTGCTATAGGCTTGATCCACATATTAGAAAAATTTAAAATTTCTCATTAAAGTAGTTCTAAAGAGGACTATCTTACCTTCAAGTGCAAAAATGTGTCAGCTGGCAAAACAATGTTATCAGAGTATAAAATTCTTTTTTAGTAACTTGGTACAGAATTCTGATCCGATCCATTTCGATCAAGGATAGAGATCTTGTCTTTTCAAATCATAAAGTTTGCAACACTATTACATATTATACATATATTCTTGTTCAATGTTATCAAGTCACCATTCTTGCATACCTACAAAATCCAACTGTATTATTCGGACAGATCGTAGGAAAGGAAATGAAATAAGTAGAGACTCAATTTTGGATCGTAAATCTTAAAACATCCGGAAAAATAACCAACACATTGAAGTCATTTGAAATACGGAATGCTTTTTCTCATTCCTGTGTCAAGGGAAAGCACAAAAGTGTCTCCTTGACGCATGGATTGTACAGTGGAATGAAGACGTTCGGGAATAAAATCTATTAAGAGACGTCAACATAGAAAAATTGAAACTTTCTGAGATTTACACTGCTTCCATACAGCTATTATATGTGGGTTTTAGTGCATATCAAATGTATCTTTAAACGCGCTGCTGACTACGTTGCTTTAAATAAGTTCCACGTAATGTATCAACATAAAAGAAATTTGTTGCCTTGTTTACATTAAGTTCCCTTGTTGCCTTGTATTCCCTCCAAGAGGACCACTATAAAAACGGATGACGGGACTAAAAAGTTATCAGTGCCAGTGCTGATCATACTCCTGAGGCTGCCATGAGCTACGGAGTACAATCCTTTGAATACCTGCTCCCGGGACTGCTATGAACTATGGAGTACAATCCTTTAAATACCTGCTCCCGGGACTGCTATGAATTATGGAGTACAATCCTTTAAATACCTGCTCCCGGGGCTGCTGACTTACGTAGTATATTCCTTTGAATACCTGCTCCTGGGGTTGCTATGAGCTATGGAGTACAGTCCTTTAAATACCTGCTCCCGGGGCTGCTATGAGCTATGGAGTACAGTCCTTTAAATACCTGCTCCCGGGGCTGCTATGAGCTATGGAGTACAGTCTTTTAAATACCTGCTCCCGCGACTGCTATGAGCTACGGAGTACAATTCTTTGAATACCTGCTCGCGGGGCTGGTTTGAGCTATTGAGTACAATCCTTTGAGTATCTGCTTCCGGGGCTGCTATGAGCTACGGAATACAGTCCTTTAAATACCTGCTCCCGGGGCTGCTGACCTACGTAGTATATTCCTTTGAATATCTGCTCCCGGGGCTGCTATGAGCTATGGAGTACAATCCTTTGAATATCTACTCCCGGGGATCCCATGAGCTACGGAACATAAGCTATGCCGTCTGAGGCCACTGTGAACAAGACTAACATTCTTTCTACCTGAAGGCAACATCGTATGCCGAAGGGGAATGCTCATAACTTGAGAGCATTTTTAGTGATCAAAGACTCCGAGAAATACTCTTAAAAATTTTGTACAAAAGATATGTAAGACATTTTTGTAATAAAAAGGTGAAGGGTTAAATTCTCGTGTATATTGTTTTGATTGTACCTACAGAACATTGCAATATTCTCGAAAACTACGTTTCAGCTTTTATATTGACATATATTATTTTGTTCATCTTAACTAAGTTTTATCGAATAGTATTCGATATTCGGACATTTTTTTCCCGTTAAACTCTATAATATTGTAAAAATTATGCCCATTAGCAACTAAAACTTTGAAATAAATTATACCTTCGGAGAGGCTACATAAATCTCCAAGAAATGCAAAACTCATTTTACAGTTGGGAAACATTCCTGGTAAGTTACTGGACTTCCTTCCGCTTTTAGAATAGATGAGAATTTGTAAACTTCATTAACACTAAATCTACCAGTTGATACTTTTTTGTATTTACAGTTAGCTAATTTATTATTGTTGTTAAACTACGTATTCACAAAGAGGGGGTCCGGATCCGAAAGTTTCCTAATTGAATGTATAGTGTTTCTTAACATTTTTTAAAGTTTACTTAAAAAATATTTAAGAAATGTTTCGGTTTTAAGAAGTTTTAGCGATAAATGCTAAATACGAGGAATTAATATCACAAACATTCTGATTCGGATGGGCGACTTTGACAAACATACAGCACTAATTAATGGTTGGAGTTACATTGTCACTACTTGTACCTTGCTTATAATGTTTCTGAGAAAATAAGAAGGTGCATAAGCTTGAAATAAACACGAGTAGTAATTTTATGCCCGAGAAAACCCACGGACACAATGTTGTTCATCACAAACTTACTTGGCTGGAAGTTAACCACGGACCCCATGCACCAGAGGTAAGCGCTCTAGCGCTGAGCCACCGTGCCCACTTTCAATCATTAGTAAAATTTGTTAAGATACTGTCACATTTTTTACAGTTTTATGTCGGATGTATACCAGGGAACTTTCCAACTTACAAAAATAATATATTCAAGTAAAAGAATGCATTTAGGAAATTCAGTAGTTATCCAACAGACTGAGTGGTACAGTACGCAGCAAAAAAACGTGCAACATGAGCATATAAATTTAATGTGAAACGACGAAGTCTTCTGCTCCAAAATAAGTGTGCAGGGAAGCACGCCGAGGTTTCTGCTAGCGTGATTCGTACCACTTAAATGTTATGTTGATTTCCTGCACTGTTAGGCGTAGTTTCACAACAAACTTACATGCTAATGTTGCAGGTTTTTTGCTGCGGACTGTACAATTAAGATAATCTCCTACTTTAGCGTCAAGTGGTTACAGAAAATAACGACTGCTACTTAGTAACCAGCGGCAGTCCGTGGAGTAAGGTTACAGGACAGCAGTACCCCTCTCCCCCAACGTAATTCCATATTTCTGCTTCGAGACTTAATAATCAATCTTTATATTTATGCCCTTTTTACGCGTGTTTTGTTGCTCAATTTTTCTCCTGCTTTTAGCAAATTTGTTGTTCCACTTCACTCCCTGAGACTGTCAGTACAATATTCTGGTCTTTCTTATGATGCTGTGATTCCACATTTTATTTATTTATTTATTTTTTTAAATTGAGCATGTCTTTACTGATAACGTGTGGACTGCTTTACATGCAGTCCTTTCGGCACGTTGACAGTTTGCGCAAGCGCGTTCTTCTCATTTTGTGTCCGTCTGCTTTGCTGAACGATGAGTGTGTATATTCAGACTTGCCAAAACTCTAGGGGAAATATTCCCTGGCCAATCCTATATATACATATATATATATATATATATATATATATATATATATATATATATATATATATATATATCAAACTTTAGCTTCTGCTTTTAGCTGAGAATGGCATAGTCATTCTTTCTTTGATTAGTAACGCTGAGCATACTTGTATTGTTTGGGATTTGTGTTTGTCTGCTGGCGGGGTGTTTCTAGTAGGCAACGGATTTATTCTGTGCAATATTCGATTATATTAAACTCTTTGAAAACGCGGTTTTCTGTTCCGTGAATATTTGCGTGGCGTCGTGCAAATGATCTGGTGTTACTTGTGATTTTTACCTTCTGTATTAGTGTTCCCAAAAGACAAGTGATGAAATCTATGAAATATACTATACAATTAGATTTTCTGCAGTTCTTTTAGAGTGGTCTGCTTCATTCTTGTGAGTGGCCTTCTTATTGGCGAAAGCTATGATGGCGCAGCAGTAATGAGTGGGACTATAAATGGAGTCCAAGCCAAAGTGATAGAAGTATACTCTAACGCTTATTTTGTGCATTGTTTTGCTCATCAATTAAATCTTGTAATGGAAATAACCACCACACAAAACACTAAAGGCAGAATATTTTTTTCTAATCTTTCTGCTATCCCGGCTTTTTTTTCTCGTTCTCATAACAGAACAACAGTTTTAGATTCATGTGTTGTTAAATGGATACTCAGTGCTGACAACAAGATGGAATTTTAAATCTAGAACTGTTAATGTGGTGTATGAAAAGCAGGAAGAACTGAAAGAATGCTTTCATTTTTTTTTTTTTTCTCTTCAGAATCCGACACCTAAAGCACTTCAACAACAAATCAACTATCTGCCTTGTTGGGTTATCTTCAGAATGAAGAATTTTGTTTCTGGCTAGTTTTTCACTTAGTTACGCAACATCTATATATTCTATAGAACCAACTACAGAGTCGTCATATAGATGCAGCAAAAGTTCAGTCATATTTATCTGCCTTCACTACTGAAATTAATAAAATAAGGGAATCAATAAGACTAATTGACACCGAAACGCAAAATCAAAACAAAAGGAGAATTGTTTCAAACACATAGTCAAGAGTAGTCACAGCCAAAGAAGTGTGTGATGTTATTTTAAACGAAGTAAACCTGTGCTTCCATTTTACAAACCACTTATCTACATCTTCACTTGTGCAGGAATCTAATTTTGATAAGTTTAGTGCTTCCTTTCCCGAAAAAATCTTCAATTAACGTGCAGTGCTCTTTCCTGTTTTTGATAAACTTCACACTGAACTTAGTGTACTTTATGCGAGAGAAGAGTTCAGAAAATTTTGTAATGGTGTGAATTTCCTCCAGTATATTATGAACAATAGTTTTGAAATGCTAAAACTTTTTCTGAAATGCTAAAACTTTTGACACTTTTCATAACACTGCCCCTAACTACAAGTGAGCCTGGAATGATGCTTCTCTACCCTTAAAAGAGTGAAAACTTTTCTAGGAAATACAATGGGAGAATAACGGCTAAAAACTATACGCCATGTTATCAATAGAAAAGGAAATGGTTGAAAAGATCCCTAACTTCAATGATAGAGTTATCGACAAGTTTGGCTACAAGGACCGTCGTATGGAATTAATTTTTAAATAAGGTGTTTTATTTTACGCGGCCCTACTAAGTATACGCAGCACGAGCGAACTGATAGCTATTATTTCGACTGGTGTTAACTACGGTAGTTGACATGTACAGGAATAAATTTGCTCATTTCTTTATAGCTGCTCCTTCAAACTTTGCTCAACTTGACATCCGTGAAGTCACCCATGATTTGACAAGTTAACTACATAATGTGTTGAATTGTTTTTATGGATAGTTACGATACACTATCAGTAATATTCCTTAACGTTTTAAATATAAAACGTTCCTAGACGGACGAGATCTGTGAAGTCAGACAGTAATATGCGGTTTTTCACAAACAATCTCTCTCTCTCTCATAAACATACAGAGTGGCCCAAAAGTAGGTATAGAGTCCCGTACTGATCGGTCATGACATTTTATATCATTTACTTATTGTTATGCATACAGGTATTGACTTAAAGTTTCTTCTTTATCTGTTCTTAATTTCTTTTCACTTATACCTTAAGCTCGGAACAGACCGAAGCAAATAAATTCATTTCAATTAAAATGTCATATTTGATAGATGCAGGACTATATACCTACTTTTGGGCTACTCTGTATATGAAGACGAGAAAGAGATCAGTTCTTGTACAACAAAAGGTTCGAATTAAAACAAAAAACATTGGTAATCTACTTGAAGCTATACGTACTGCTTCTTCATATCTACGTGTACTTGACGGAGGATGATAAGCATTCCATTAATGAAGGAAAAAAAAAAAAAAAAAAACTGTTCCCACGAAAATTATTCGAAGTTTGTTTCTTGCATAGCTGAATTGTTTTTATATTGAAATTATTGTTCAAAGTCTAAATAGAATCCTTTTTTAAAAAAATAATCTTATTCTTTTATCCTTGATAATGACTGAGATGGTAAGCAGCATCAAAAATAAAATGAGTCACCTTTTTCTGTTACAAGCTCGGAAAATTTATGCAATAATTTAACTTCATAGTAAATTTCTGTATCTACCAAGAAGTATATATAAATCAACTAACGTTATTAATTTATATTTTTCTTAGTTCTTATATTTTACAGATTTCAATTTCACATGTCAAAGTTTTAATCACAAAGTACTATTACCTTCAATGCTAGTGTTATGCCCCACTACTGTTCTGTTTTTATTTGTTACTTGTGACTTAGTTTATTTTATTCACGGAAGTAGTTCATAAGTTAATGTGTTAGTAGTTCATGTTAATTTCCTAAGCTATTTAATTTGTTATATTATTCTTTATCTGCACCATAATTACAAATTATTTAGAATACTAATTAATAAAAGATTTAATTGCTTGAAGAATAAAGATTTGGGAATTCTTCGAAAATCAACTTAAATCAGTATTAATTACATATAAGTGTTAAATAGAGTAAATTTAGAAATCAATTCGACATAAAAGATCCGACAGAAGTTAAACGTAATATTGTCACGTAAAGATAGTTATTATACGTTATTTATTGCTTAAAATTTGATAATCAGTTGTTCTGACAGGATTCAAAGTGATCAAAATGTCGTACTAGAAAGTTTCTTCTAGGGGCTTAGGCTCTTCTTTATTACCGTTGGCCACCAAAAAGAAATTAAATATGTAGAAATATTAATCAGAATATAATTCAAATTTCAAATCAAAATTTCAGTGATTTTTAACGTCTGTTTATATACGATTCTAAAATGTTTAGAATGAATAGAATCTCTGCATATCTTCCGCCTGTAACAGTTAATTTACCATACATATTTATCGACCTATTAAATATAATAAATATTGATAATATTAGAAATAGCTTTCTTCAGCATGAGACATCTTATTCGAAATGCGAACAGCAAGTTTCATTACTTACAAGGAAAGTACTTGGGCTCGAACGGATGAATACGCACAAGAAGGAAAGCATGTGTAATCTGAGCACTCCGGAAGCAAACAGTGATGTCCGTTTTTCTGCAAGATCGGTAAACGTCCGCAAGAGCATGGCAAAGTAGAGCAAATGCCATAACTACGGGGCGTTATAAAGTCAGACCCCGAGCCATTTTTGAGGGTGGAGTGAAAAATCAGCGCACACGCATCTCATTATTTTTAGGGCCATACATTTTGAATGAAAGAAGTTGTATTCCAGGGCCCCTCAGAGGGTCCCAGGCAGGGTCTAACAAAAATTTTCAAATGGTAAGGGAGTCAAGCAGTAAATCGTTGGAAAAGTATTGTGAAAAGAAACAAGATATAGCAAGTCCCGAGTCTCTACGCTTACCCTGTACAAAATGGTAGGTAGTCAAAATATCAACACAGTTGTCATGAGTCTGACTATTTTGCATAGGATGCGCATACGGACCCGGGACTTGTTGCAGCTTGTTTCTTTTCACAATACCTTTTCAACGATCTACTACTTGCCCCCCCCCCTTACCATTAGAAAATTTTGGTTGGACCCTATCTGGGACCCTCCGGGCAACCCCCTGAGAGACAATTTTTTTCAAAATTTATACCCCTAAAAATAATGAGATACGTGTGCGCCGATTTTTCAATCCAGCCGCAAAAATGGCTCGTGATCTGACTTTATAACGCCCTGTAGTTATGGCATGTGCTCTACTTTGCCCTGCTCTTACGGACGTTTACACGATCTTGCAGAGAAATGGACATCACTATTTGCTTCCGGGGTGCTCAGATTACACAGGCTTTCCTTTTTGTGCGTATTCATCCGTTCGAGCCCAAGTACTTTCCTTGTTAGTGGTGCCGAACATAATGCTTTTATATTCGAATTTTTACAGATGAATTTTGGACAAGGTACTGTTAATTAAAATTATTATTATGAAATATAAATAATATGTATATTAATTAAATGAGAATGGTAATTACTATATTAAATAAGTGAATAATTTGTATAAAATGAAGTTTTAACCTTGTCACAAGATATAAAAGAATGATGAACATCGAATGTACTAAGCACCTATTCGTTCTGCTGCGCAACGATAAATGAAACATTAAGTTAGCCACTATTATTAAACTACATAAAGATAAATACCGTCGTGCCGATAAACTATTTAAATGAATAACTGTACATGTAAGGAATATCTGAATTCATGAACAAATTTTAAGTGAGGTATGTGTAATAAATATGCAAAATTTGTGTTAAAAACATTTTCGAGTCACGATTACCAGAAATTCTATGAGTTTTATATGTCAAATAGGAATTTCAGAATTTTCATCACAAATTATATTAACTTATAAATTTTCGTAAAAGCCTTTGTAATTATATCTGAACATTAATCAGTAAAGCCATTATATTTGATTTCTTTGAATATATATACCAATGTAATTAATTAACGATGGCATCATTCACAGAAGTCAAGTTATGTCCCGATGTTCCTTGTCCCGAGCGATGTAATTGTCTTATAAATGTGATTACACTCACCGGAATCTTCTGTGAAGACTTTTCCACGTCAGAACGCGTGGTAGCGACCCAAGTAACCTTAATATATATATAACCATAGTACAAAATTAGCGACGCAGCTCAAAATTAAATTGAAAAAGCTGATTAAAAGTTAAGGTAAAGTAAGAGCAGTTCACTAGGGATTCACGATTTCTGAGACATCTGAAAATAGTTTTTAGAATTAATGATTTGGAGGCAAGTCCATAATGTAATGTGATTCCAGTTTACCGTTTTTTTTCTTTTACCGATGAAGACGAAACTTGTCCGTTGAAACAGTTTGGTCAAATAAACATTAGGACACTAATTAAGTTTTATCTTTTAATTTTAATGATGCGTCCATCTCTTTTAAGTTGTTTATCCATCTTTTTTTTTTTATGTTTACTTACTTCCCAAATACTTGGAGAGGAATTTTCAGTGGACTGGTACCCAGAACATAGGCAACCAGTAGAACCCATGGTTGCTGTGCTCGATGTGAACGTCTACACACACACACACATACACAGACAATTACACAGATCCACACTGATCTTCAAAATAGTCCAAGCATCAGTTTCTCTTTTTACCTATCTTGTCTCATGTTTTTGATTTTTAAGATGCTGGCGATTTCCAAGTGGTTCCTTGTCTTGTTAGTCGTCGATCGTAGAGGAGACACCATATTTGGTTTCCTGTTATTATCCGGTTCAGGAATGTTCCATCAACGTCAGCACTTCTGATCGTTGGTCTTCTGTCAGAATGCGTGGGAAACGATGCTGGGTGACACATGTTCAAGTCATCCGTCAGAATGTTGTGACACATACCGTACTGCTGCTGCGATGTCATCTACCGACTGGAAATAGTTAGAGGTCAAAACGACTGCAACTTCTTCGATCTTGCGTTCTGTTCGGATTGTTGTTGGTTGACCTACTGGTTCATAATTCCGTAAACCGTTGGTGTCACTTCAACACTGTACTATGGCCCAGGAATTTGTCACTCTACACTTGCCTGATTATCTGCAACGTTCCTGCAGCGGATTTACCTACTTTTTGGTAGAACTTGATGTTTGCTCGTTGCTCAAACTGCGATAATCTCCAAGTCCGCCGCGGCGCAATCAACTCCTTCCACAACAGAAAAGTACGTCTGTTTACACTCTTCGCACAGACCTGCCTCTTGCTGAGTCGAGAGAGGAATTTCAATTGCTTCCTCCAGGATATCACTTATTAGCTGTAGTATACCACTAGCGCCACACTGCGTCCAGTCCACGAACTTATTGGCTGTAGTAGTATTACTACATGCTATCATAAATTGATAAGGGTTTCCAAAAATGTTCCTTTTATTGCGATTTTAGGGAAATAGGGGTTTGCTTCCTATGAAACTTAAATTTATATGCAAAATCAACAATAAATTTACTGTGAAATTGTATCTTTAACTATGTCCATGAGAAAGTTTTAAACCACTATTTCTGTAGATACAGCAGTTTTGTTGCTTCACACAAACAACAGGTCTTAAATTATTCGCTAACTGGTAACAGTAAATATTATTTCAAATTTCCATTATGAGAAATGGGATCTTTCACTTTAAGGCTACATCTTATGCCCAAGAAACATATCGAAAAAATGAGGATGAAAAGAGTTACTACATTGTTTAAATTTCATTCTTCTCTTTGTCCCCTATTATTTTCCTTGTTCTACCTTTCTTTTATCGTTCTTTATTCCTATTTCTTTCTTACCACTATTTTTCACATGTAATTATTATTACCAATACATTTTCCGTTATAGACAAGCATGATTAATTCCAGAATTATACAAATTTATGAATATCTAAAAATTATGTTAATTATCACAATTAGGTATGTAACTTAGTAGATATTTTCAATATCTCAGTGGAATGTGAACAAAATACCCGTAAGAGCAAAATGATTAATAAGCATCAGTTTCGCTAGTGCATTTGATCTTTCAACAACGAAAATGTGAATACCATACTTTACGGAGAATTTATAGATACCACATCCATCAAAATAAACAGTTATTTTCATTAATCTTTACATTTTATTTCCTTTGCGTAGATTATTATTTCTAGGTTAGGCTCTGAATCTTCTTACAAAAGACTAGAGACATATTGGCCGTTATTTATGTATTGGCAATAAGTTAAAGTATGACAGTTCGACCCCAGTTAGACCTTTACTAGCCACATATTCTAAAACCCAACATCAAATATGACCGATGGTAGGTGATCTCTTGTCTGTAGTATTCTTTTTCTCTCTCCACTTAACTGACGATCTCTTTTGAGTTTTGAAACGGTTTCTATTTAGTACATGACACATATATCACTCCATTAAATTTTATATGCTCTTAAACAAGAACGTTCCACTACCTACGGAAAATCGAAAGCTTTTAGTGGATCTGTGATACTTCATCAAGTCTGTTTTCGATGCCACGAAACATTTCAAGATGGTCGTAGAAGTTGTGAACTAAAGGAAGATGTATTAATTACAGTATTGATGGAAGAAAGAAACACTGCATTGCCATTATTCACATTGGTCCATGTCTTGCTGTTCAACAGCTTGCACGAATATTGAAAATATCGGAGAGGAGGACACATTGCGTAACTATCTGCACACGTTTGAAAAGGTACGTACGATGTCTTCATGAGTGATGGAGTTCCTAAACATGAAAGACATCTTTACGGTACCACATTTACCTTACAGGTTTGACCTCGCTCTTTATGATTCCTTTCCGCATTTTATGACTATGAAAAATTTTAGAAAGTATTAATTTGACGAACAAATCCAAGCAGTGAAAACTTTAAAGGAGAATCTTAAACGATTATCGAAGAATGGTTTCCTCTTAATCTTCCAGGAATGGTGGAGGAGGTAGACAAATATATTGCATTGGCTGAGAAGTATTTTTTGGATCAAAAGATTCAATATACTCCAAACAAAAATTTTCTTGTAAGTCTTATATCTGGAGAAGTACATACAGTGTAGCCAAACCCAAACTATCAGTATCATGTGCTTTTTTCATAGGAAATACAAAAACTTGATTTTGTGATCCCTGATACAAAACCTAATTACTGGCCAAGATCGCAATCTTCTGATGATTTTTTTTTAATCATTCCTAAAATTCTTGGCCAAGATCACAATCTTTCGATCCATTTTTTTTATCATTCCTAAAGTTGTTGTTGAAGGAATCTAGAAGTATGAATTAGTGACATGTGGTAATAAATTAGTGACACCACCCTTTACTGAACGCGTTGCATTTTCATTTCCTTCAATAGTCAAGCTCAGATTTCTTTGTTCTGACCCTTATATATAACTGATGGGATAATACAGGATTGGTTTAATTTATAAGACTAAGATAACCTTTTAGCAAAAACAATTTATTAATGAAAAAAAAAAAAAAAAATGTACAGAATGAGGAAAAACTAATACCATTTTGAATGATAAAAGAAAAATTACTGACAGAGTATTAGCCTATTAATGCAACAAAAATGAAACTACATTTATTTCTATTATCCTTAGTATAGAAATGCATTTCTTAACACACTCTTCATTTAGAACTGAATGTTTTCATTAATTATGTTGTTTACCATGCAAGTAACATATGGTTACTACAAACACATTCTAATGAATACACTGAGAGCGATAAAATGCCAGGAACTAAATAAATATTTATGTACATGTTTTGCATTACTGGATTAACAGGCCAAAATATATATAGATAATTCGATATAGTTGCAGCGGATATACGAAAATTACGCTGAGACTTAAATCATACCCTGAACTATTTTTTCTTTTGCCTTTGAGGGGAATTTGTATGAAGGCACGTTCCCACAACAGACAATTTTCTTTTCATTTATTCACTTACTCACAAAATTGTATACATTACAGTAAACACTCCAAAATATTCTCCATAAGACAAGTACTTATATATATATAAACTGGATACTAAAAATGCGGAGCAAAATATCTACCATGGCATAAAAAAATTCTCGCAAAACAAAATATGCCAACTTCCAATCTGTACGGAATGCATAGTATAATAATAATAATGATAATTATAATTAAGAAGCAGCCTGATTCGTATTTAAGTCCTTGCTTTATGCAAACTGCGAATTATCAGACTGGATCACAAAGTTCTTGTCGAAAGATTTTATTTTAATTATTTATTTATTTTATGGAGAAGTTGGCCGAAATTTTTTTAAAAAGTAGGGTTGGTGGTGGGAGAAGTACGAAACCCATCACCACAGCTGGGATGAATAACCACCTGGAGGAACGCGCTGTCTCACGGCGGCTGGCTGTTGTTGCTGCTGCTGGGGAGAGTGGTCCTTCTCGTCAGTGCCATTGTAGCCTTCGCCTGTCACAGGATTGCCACCTACGAGAGGAGAGGAAACAAACAATAATTCAGAAATACGAAACTTCCGATCAAAAACCATTTGTCGATCGAATATGCATTTTGAAAGTAGATACTATCATCATCAAATCATGCCAAAATTTACATTTAAATTAAGTCACAAAAAATAAGTTTAAGCGTACATAATACACGAAGGTATAGACTACACACATGGAGCTGAAATCATGAAACTTAAGTTAAACACAAGATACAGTTTTTTTGCTTCCGCATGTTACACTAATGATTCATGGCATACTGTATATTTAAAGTAGTATGAATAATTTCGAAAAAACACTAGCCTATTTCAAGAAAATTCTCTCCCACCAGAAACAACCTTTGAGACTTTTCCAAGGGATAACAAAACTGCAGTTTCTTATATTTCTTTCCTCCAGTAAATACTTTTGCTTTTGGATGTTGAAGAAAATTCGATAAGCGCCCAACGATCTCGTAAGTTAAAAATTTTATTTTTGATACGCTGATAAAAAGGATAACCAACAGCCCTTGGGATAAACGAAATTTAAGAACCAATGAAGGAATAATGAAACGTGTATGGGACACGAGCCATCTTTGGTACATGGGTTTCTGGTTAATTCTCAGACTATTTGAGCTTATAGTGGACAACATCGTGTCACAATATTTTCTTGGGATTTTTCTTTTTCTTTCTACATTCTCCAGCGTTTATCATCAATCTCCTTTCACCTAAAAAATATGAGATGTTGAACAGAGTATTTACTCGTAACTTCATTTTGATTTTCATAAAACGTGTAAATCCATTAATATACCAAATTCTATTATCTTCATGATTACAAAGTTTTCCTAGGTTCTATAGTGGCTAGAAAGTAAAAATGACTCATGTGTTAAAGGAAATGGCGCAAACATGATTTGATTTCCATTTGATTGGAACTGCTATCAGCAGTTCTCAGCGATGATCCAAGAAATGACCATCACGCGAAGTTAAAGATGATACTATGCAAGCTTACTCCTCTCTCTCATTATTATCTTGTAGGCTATAAATAATTGATAACTGTTCGTCTAAAATCAAAATTCAACGTTCAATATTATGTAATTTTCAAATCTTTAGTTAATAATTTTAATTTGGAATCGTTCTTAAAGAGGGTTGACATACAATTTAAGTGGATCTGCACCCTCTTACGCCATCCATGATTCGCCTACTGCTTTTTGCAACAGTTTCGTAAGTTTTTACTGTCCTGACTTTATTGATTTCGTTGTATTTGAAATAAATATCAAACTCATATAAACATACTGAGAACTGGGGAGGTATAATAATAAGGGGAGAGACAAATTCTTATGACAAACAACTAATAATTGACCACAGATGTTAGGTAGAGTAAACTAGCAGGCATCTTCCAACATTGTAATCAATCTCAGTTAAAATTTAAGGAATATACGTAGGTAACTAATGGGACAAAAAGGATTTTGATAGCTAATTTCAAAATGAAATTGCGTGACTTTTTTGTGACCTTTTCTTTTCCAAACCATAAAATTTCATGACATTTTTAAGTGCGACTTTGGGTGCGAATTAGGCCAAATTTTCATACATGCGATAGAAGTATACTTTGGTTGCGATTTGGTACTGTCTAAAGCCGACCATAGACATTTTTGGTGGTGGATTTTGACGTTTTATAGAACAAATTTTTCCGGTCTGCACTTGTATTTGTACAGATTAAAAAATTCTTGACCCAAAAGCTAAATTTCGTGACTTTTTCATGACTTTCATGACCGATAGACACCCTGTTACATTGTTTATTTTGTGGCACATGTACAATAATGTAACGCAAAGTTGTCTGCAAATGGTACAAAAGTAAATGTGGTATTGAGTAATCGTTGTAAAACTAGTGGAGATTTTGATGCTTTCAGTAAAAATACTGCTGTATCTAATCATTAATACGGATTCCTTTATTTTTAAACTGTTTCCAGTCCTAAGGCCAAAAGAAAATATACATTGTGCAGCTACTTCTGTGTTCATCAGTCTATTGTACTTGTGTAGCTTGTTTATAGGGAATAATAAAGAAATTAACAGACAAATTCTGACCAAAGCATATATTAACTAATAAATAATAGCGTTACGGTTTCGGCAAATTAACTTTGCCTTCACCAGATACATTATGAAACACAATTTCTAAGATTACAGCTTATATACTTCTTAAAATGAGAGGAGGTCATTCCATGAACCAATCATATTCGTCCTTTCCATTTTAACAAAGTTAATTTGCCGAAACTGTAACGCTATTATTTATTAGTTAATATACGCTTTGGTCAGAATTTGTCTGTTAATTTATACAAGAAGTTCCAAAGCTAGAATGAGTGGTATTCAGAATAAAGAAATATCTAGCCTTATTGTGAAACTTACAGAATTCTGCACGGTACTATCCTCGTAACAATGAACTTATTAGTCACACATGACTCCCTGTAAATTTGTAAAGAAGGACCAAGAAAAATTAATCTGTTCTCTGCACTTCATCGCTGAGTCATTTGACTCGAAAGCTCACTGAACCAATATAGTGAATCAGTGTCCAAATAATAGTGTATCTAGGGTGTCATTCAATGAAACAAACGGCGGGAAGGGATTCCTGACACCGAGATAAAGCAAAAACGGTCCTATGAAGATATAGTATATTGGCAGTTAGTGACAGTCGAAAGCGTGGGAACAGTAGGTTCCAAGCGGTAGATATCGAAAAACAATAAGCTTAGAGATGGCAATCTAGAAAGTCTAGAGGTGTGGTGAGTTCAATACGTAGTTGCTCGGTTCTCACACACACAGGTGGCGCTTGTGTTCAAGACGCTACAGTACAGAAATGTGGTAATTGTACTGCGAGTGTTGAATAGGACAAGTGGCAGTGCTGAAAAACACATGTTGCGTTATTCAAACCGTGAACAAGCCGATGCTATTCATATACGGTCGTACAGAAAGCAATGGGCGTGAAGCAGCACGACTATCAGAAGCGTTTTCTTCACATACATCAACCAACCATTATACAGGATGTTAGCAGCAATTTATCGGCACGAAACAGAGACCGTACTAATTGCCCATGTGGATGCTACGAGCACCTGTTTTGGACGAACATGTGTTAGAAGTTGTGGACAGTGAGCCAAGTACGAATACGAGGAAACTTAGTCATGAAACGCTTGTTAGTTACACGACTGCATGGCGCGTATTACATGAAAATGTCTTGTACGCATGCCACCTGCAAAGGGTACAAGAACTGACAGAACCTGATTCAAACCACATGAAGCATTTTGGCAGTGGTTCATTCAACAGATCACTATTATCATGCTGTTTCAGGCATAAGTACTGTTCACTGACGAAGCTACGTTTGGAAGAGATGGTATCGTCAACATACGTAACACACACACACACACATACACACACATGTGGACAGATGCCCATCTCCATGGTACCCCAGTTGTACCATTCATCATAATCAATTTACACTCAATATATGATGTGGTATTGCCCATGATCAACTGATCGGTCCATACATGCTACTCCGAAGACTGAATGGAGCACAGTATTTGATCTTTCTGAAGGATACACTGTCTGAATTACTGGAAAATGTCCTAGTATTCGGCCCAGCATGTGGTACATGCATGATGAAGCTACCGCGCACTTCAGTGTGAATGTCTGTCAGTGGTTGAACAATAACTTTCCAAGGCGCTAGATTGGGCGTGGGGGTCCAGTGCTTTGGTATGCCCGTTCTTCGTACTCGAATTCACTGGATTTTTATCTGTGGGGACACATTAAGAGTGTGGTGTATGTTACTCCTGCCAACGATTTGGAACAGTGTATCCGTAACCTCATACAACTAACTGTTCGTCATGACTCAGGTATCTTCAAACGGATTCGCTAATCCATGATCCGCCATATGTCTATGGCGGACACTTTGAACATCATCTGTAATGTGCTTGACAAACGTACGTTTGTTTCTCATTGCCCATCGATATTTACCGCTTCGAACTTACTGTCCCCACGCTTTCGATTCTCATTAACTGTCTTAACTGCCAATATACTATATGTTTTTGCTTATCACCTACCGACCTTTGTTACATTAAGTTACACCTTTATATATGTATGTATGTATGTATATTTTATTTTGGTTTTTGCGTAGCAAATTACAAAATAAAATTAAATTTGCAATTTGTAAGTTTCGTATTGCATTTTCGGCAGTAAGAGAAACATTATAACTATTATTTAGCTATTTATTTTATTCTATGAAATAATAAAACGATTTTATGCATCACAAACAAGTATGATAATGAAAAGCAAAGTAAGGAAAAAGTAACAGCTATTATATTTTTTTAAAAAAATCTAACTTTGCCACTCTACGGATGGTTTATCTGCTTTAGGATGTGTTCATATTAGCTTTATCTCTTTATTTATTTATTAATTAAATTTTGAATTCATAATGCCATCAATAAATGGAAAACTGGAATTACGCAGTGCAAGAAGTGAACTTTTTTTTTTTAACGGTAAAAACAAAATAATTTTAACTTCATACAAATATTTATTTTCTAATTGTAACCAATTGCTACTCGGATCCAGTTGAGTTTCCAGTTTTAAACATTTTAAAACGAACATTAATGTTTTTTTCTTTTTCGTCTTTTCAATGTAAAATAAAAGAGAATACCAAAACTAATATATTTATTTCTGGGGCAATGCTATGAAAAAAAAAAAAAAGTCGAAAAGAACAGATTTCAAGAGTCCATTGTGTCACTTTCTTTACAGATAGAATAAAGTGTCGAAGAAGATAGTAGTCAGTAGTTGATTGTGTTCTTCAGAGCCTAATAGACACCTAAAAGAAAAACGTCGGGTTTCCAAGGAGACTAACACTATAATCATTGAGCTGAGATTTTATGTAAGATCGAGAGAGAATTATTCTGTCGTGAAGGAAAGACAATAATATACTATTTTCTGTTCCAAATTACTTCACTTCGATAATAGATTATGATTATGAATGATGCATCGCATTTTCCGATACGATTTTTCATTTGCATCGCATTTATACGATTTTGTGTCTCAAACTGCGATGTGATAGCCCTCAAATAAAACGCTAATATATATATATATATATATATATATATATATATATATATATATATATATATGTAACGCTGAATAATGATATTAGCTCCTTCTGCTACTTATGTATTACAAAAGAGAAAAAGAAATGTATATCTAAAATTGTTACTACTGAATTATCACAGGAACCAGAAATAAAAGCTAACATTGGCACGAAAACAGAGTCTAACTAAAGTGAGTGACCATAAATCTTAAACAACAAATAATACTTTCTTCATGCCTAAAATCTTCTGATCATGGATTTAACGAAGGGCTTTTCAAACAAAAATTACTGGTTATGTATGCGTATAGCTAGGTTGCCATGCTGCAAAAATTTTGTAGCTGTCATTATAAAAATCTTGCAACCTTACAATATTTTTCCATGTAAACATAGTCTTGAAAGGAACATGCAACAATTTTTTCCACTTGCAAGGAGTTAAACCATGTGGAACTTTCTGAGTGGTCTTGCTTGCTACCTGCTATCGCCTCCCATTGACATTAAAAAATAACTGCTTCCGAAACGACTGATTCTTTTGGCCAGGGAAGAGAAGCGCGCCAAAATAGACGCTTTTAATGAGGAGGTTCACTATTTGTCCACTGGAGTGCAGTGCTGCATGGGTGGAGATATCTTTCTTGCTTTCAAAAAGTTGTAATGTGTAAATAATAAATAGAAAGATGGAGTTGCAAGATTTTTTTTTAAAATGATATCTATAAGATTCTTGCAGCATGACAACCTAGCTTTAAGTACGACTATAATTTTCACTATGAAAAGTTCTAATTTTTCGAACTACAACATTCTAAAGTACCCTAGAGAATACAACACAACTTCAACATTTACTTTTCTAACTACTATGATAGATAATGAACATGCTGGCATGATGCTATTCTGTCAGAATCATGAACGATGATGCATAGAAATTACGTTCAAATAACAAACAAATATTTTTGTTAACACAAAACATTTACCAGATACTTTCATTTCAGACAAATCACATGCACACAAAAAACATCTGTTGTACGAGCATACACTTTACATGCTTAAATCAATCACAACTGTAATTAACTACATTCTAATTAAACATGGTGAGTAAAGAAGCACTCCATAACATATAGTTACCTCGATTCTTAGAACTTCCCAATCGTTTTCCCGTACTTCGCAAATCAGTGGAACTCACTCCGTCTCCAGTGACTGGATTACGAAGTGTGTACGCTGGAACAAGTAAAAACAAGCATTCCACATGCAAACACCAACACCAGACCATCCCCCAAGGATAATTGCAATGAAAAGAACATGCGAAGAAAGCACAATTATATTGCTACTCTACCACTACTCTGTAAATACTACTCTCATGCTGTCACCAAACTCAAAATAAAACAAAAAAAAATGTTAAATTGTTGCTGAAATTTACACCTCTTGAAAGTACTGCAACATGTAGATTTCTCAAACCATTAAAATTTTATGTAACTTTTTAGTTTCTGTAAAATACCACAATTCAAAACAGCCGAAATTTCCCAGAAATTTTTCATTGTCGAGGGCTCTATGTCAATTGGGACTTCATTCACTTTGTTAACGTACTGATCTACAATGAGCTGAGTTTTCAAAAACAGTTACTAATGGTTGTACAATAATTCTAGCGATTTTTCTTCAATGTTTGTAGGTAACAACATTGTACATAATCTCTTTCTGGCCTCTTGAATAAAAGGTTATGACTGTAGAATCACACTACATTTCTTCCATAATTTGTTATTATTATTATTATTTAGAGTCTCAAGACGGAGTGTCAAGTGGACGACCTGGTTGCTGTTTGCCTTCAATCAAGGTTTGAATGTTGCTAAAACATTAACAGCAAGAATTTGGAACATATAGAAAGAAGATTACACAGGAGAATCTACAGTTCGACACTCTATTAACTAACTAACTCTATGGCCTATGGAACTCGGAAGTTCAATACACCCTTTTATAATATATGGAGGTACTCCATCAGGGCCAACAGCAGTTCTGGGCTTTAATTTTTTTTATTGCCATTTCTACTTCAGACGGAGTGATTTCCTTAATGCTAAATGACTCCTTATGCCTATTTTGAGATTATTAACGAAATATTTATGAAATAAGAACGAAATTTAATAAAGAGTTTTTGAGAAAATTGTCCGAAAAGAAGTCATCCTTAAGAGTAAACTACCCATTGTGCACTTTCTTGGCTACTGAATTTCACCGTATTACAGGTTTGTTAATGAAATAATTACTTATGAAATATGAACAAAATTGCTCGAATAGTTTTCAGAATATCAAACGGAAAACAAGTCACTTCAAAGAAAACACTACTACTTGTGAAATTTTAAAATGAGAACTTAATTTTACTATATTGTAGATTTGTTAATGGAACATTTATTTACAAAATAGAAACTTTTTTTTTTTTTTAAATTGTCCGTTTAAAAAAATTCCAAGATAAACCACCCTTTCTGGACTCTTCCTAGAGAAATGACTTTACACATAGTATAGAGTTATTAATAAAACGCTGTTACGAAAAGCAATCAAAATCGTTAGAGCCATTTTCGAGAAAAATCATCTATTTTTAATTTTCACCTTTCATTACATTGCCCTTATTTTGAAGACTGGAAGGAAATTCGACCCTTCCCATGGAGAATCTTATAAGCTTAAAATTTATCCGTGTGGCCTCTAGGTGAGTACATCAGGACAAACGGATATCGAAAAACCCCTTTTTGGGTACGCAGGGGCCATGAAACGTGTAAATCCTTGAAATCGCAATTCGATTCTTTTCCCACGATCACCATATTTTATCTCTTTATTATCGTCACTTGAATGTAAAAAAGTTGAAGAATAAAGATTAATATTATGGAGGATACCTGATCCTACAATCATAATCTTTATCCAAAAGGCTTCAAAAGATATTATGTACATTATTATTATTATTAGCTATTAAAGGGGACAAAAACCGACACACATTTGCTATAGTCCAATACTTGAATGATAACATTATAATAGTATAAAATAGTTACCCTATACTCAAATATTATTTCTTGGTTGCTGCAGTACTTATACAGAAAGCTGTAAAATTCATCAACATTCTTAAGAAGAGAGATTACTCAAAAATACGAAAAACCTGGACCAATGTCACAATTTCACTTCAGGGCGGCTGTATATTTTCAAGATATTACAAAATAAAAAATGTATAATTTATTCTCGACAAATTTGTAAAGTCAATTTTGCGGCAATATATGGAAATAACTTCACCTAATAATATTCCTTACTGGGTCGGTACAAAAGGAAGTATAGTGTAGTATTCAACCATTTCAAAAAATCTGTGTATTCTTCCGATTTAACTTAAGTGGATAACAAAGGCTGTCCCAAAACAACTGAGAAAATACGTACTGTCGTTTGGCAACACTACGTATAACTTTGACACGTTTGGTAATTGTTTAAACCGGTTATTCTAGTGGCAACAGCCACAGTGGGCATGTGTTTATAGCGCATGTGCGGATTGTTACACACAGTTGAGTGAGAGTTTCTATACCCCCTACAAGCTTTTGGGGTTTGTGGATGAGCAGAGATGTGCCATTAAGTTGTTGTCGAGTGTAGAGCCCTACAAGAGAAACTGTCCATCTTATGCAAGATCTACACACCAAAGCAGAAAGTAGTACTTGTAAATGGTTTAAATCACCTAATGGTAATAAGTTTGCCAATCTAAAGCAGCTGGAAAAGCCATGTTGATAGCATTCTTTGACTGTCTAGGTTTGCTTTATTGACATATTGTTTCCTCAAATACTACAGTAAATATTGATTATCACAGAACATTGCTGCAAACATTGAAGAAACATGTGGCATTAAAATCAACAGAGTGATGCAGTACGATAACTCCAGACTGCATACGGCCAGTACAATTCTTCTTTCCTTACAGGAATTAAATACCACACTCTTCATGTAGTTAAGACTTGTCCCCATGTGATTTTGAGTACTTTCCAACTTAGAAAAGCAGTTAACGCTGAACAAAATTTGAGACTGATTAACCAGTCATTATAGCTTGTGAGAGATTCCTAGCATTCAAAAAACACCAATACGTAGAAAAGTGGCAGAAATGCTGGGACACTTGTATTCGATTGAATAAGGAAATTTTTTTTTTTTTTTTTTTTTTTTTTTTTTTTTTTTGAAGATACGGTACGTATCGTTTTTCTTTCAATATTTTTGGGACACCCTTTGTATTTTACTAGTTTCATCTCAACGAAGTATTTAGTAGCTTTTCTGTCAGAGTACATATAAAGAATCCTTGCTATGTAATTTTGTTACATTCTATGAAAAAAAAGTGGTATTAACATAATTTTCATTAAATCTTCTGATTGCCTGTAATTGTATTACGACTAACTAATTATATTTTTCTTTCTTTTCTTTTTTCGTTAATAAAAAAAGTCCACATGCTCGTCTTTGAAGCATTTTCATAATCAAATTATTTGTCTTTTGGCCAAATTCCAGACATTTCATTAGAACGGCGAGAGAGAGAGAGAGAATATTGCCTATTAAAAGTCTCTATTTTAACGGATTTTTTGTAAATTAGACCCTTCAAGTTTGAGCAAGTCTACAAGCACTAACTAATTAGTTTGAAATGCGAGCTTCAAATCTCTTGTGAGAAATACAACATTCAAAACAATTATGGTTAAAGATCTATTTTCTGTGGCATGCTCACTAACTTATTTTCATATCAATGGCAATGCTACATTACAACAGCCAGAGTCAACATGATTATTTCGTATCTTAAGCCATTATTCCTCACACTCCTCTTTGCTATTAATCATAATAAATACTACATGCAGACAGCCAACACCAAGATTTGGTTCACATGCAAACTTACTAGTGCTGGACTCTTCGTATCAAAGTCAGCAATGATGTGGTGAACCTGCGACTAAAAACTAGTTAGCCAAAAATAATGTAATAATGTCCATTGTCTCAAAAACCACCAAACTGCTTAAGTTTGTACTCTATTAATAATCTTTTAAGTTTCTTATAGGAAGTCATGTATTTTTTATTGTTCTAAATGTTCTGATATAAAGACAAATAAACATGTATTGAATCATAATTGAATGAATATTGACGTTAAGATTATTAGGGATGGGCAAAATTGGAAACTGGCATTTCGTTTTTCTAAAACCGGTTCGATTTTAACCGAAACAGGTTTCTGATAGAAAATCGACATTTTTAAAAAAGAAACTTTTTTTTTTTGTTGAATTTTCAAAAACTGGTTTCGCTGTTGCTAAAATGTTTGAGAAAATGTAAAATTATTGAACATTCATACTGGAAATTCTTATCGTTTTTTTTATTCACTTAAATTTCCAAATATCATTAGCGAGGCCAACAACACTAGACTCATTAACAACCAACAACAATAGGAAAGATCTCGACGGAAGGAGTAAGTCAGGACCTGTACTTAATACCATTCCATATTTGCCTGCTGAAACGGGAAAGTAACCATAAAGAAATCTATCAGTGTGTTTTGAACTTGGAATATTCCGACTACCTCTTAGCCTACGTCCGATTTTTACAAATCTTATCTCGAATTTGAGAAGCTATCATCATCCAATAGATATGCTGAAAAACTACTATACCTCAATACTTGAAAGAGAATTTATTTGTCGTCGATTATGTTTTTTCAAAACAACGAACAAAGTTAAAAAATTATCTCCATAATTTTCGGGTACCTAAAACTCACTCTATGGCCTATGGAACCCAGAGGTTCAATGCCGCGTTCACAAAAGCTCTCCACTGACTTCTATCCTTAGCCAATTGAATCCAGTTTCTACTTTGTATTCCTATCTCTGCGAGATCCATCTTAATATTGTCCTCCCATCTGCGCCTAGGTCTTCCTAATGGTCGTTTTACGATTGGTCTTCCAGTCAAGACTTTGAAAGCGTTTCAACTTTCTTCCATTCTAGCTACATGACCTGCCCACCTAAGCCTCCTAGACTTGATGACCCTAACAATGTTGGGTAGACCGTATAAATTATGTAGTTCCTCGTTATGATGTTTCCGCCATTCCCCATTCCCGCTCCTCTTGGGTCCGAATATTCGTCTCAGGATCTTGTTCTCAAGTACTTTCCGGGTACCTACAAAATACTATACAATTAAGACGAAACATTTATTTCGCTAAATGGAATTTAAATGAGTACTATAAACTCACAATTAGAGAGGAATGAAAAAAAAAAAAAACCGTAACTGGACGGGTGTTAGTCACTGATGCCACTCACCAGTATGTTTAGAGCAAATAACAAGGCAATGTACATATAGAAAAGGTGGTATTTCGGTAGGAGATAGGGGGGATTAGATATATTAAGTTTGCACATGTCATAGATCTTGTTGCGGAACCTAAAGCGAAAACCAATACATTAGAAACTTCGAGAAAACGTAAAAAATATGAGATGAAAATAAACGTAACAATGACAAAAGAATATTGCAGCAAAGCGATCTGTACGACAATTATAGAAGTAGGAAGGGGAAAAAACATATTAAGTGACTAGTGTTCTGTATCCACGTAATAATATTAGTGAAGGCATTAGGCGAAAATGCCTGTACAATATTAAGCATAATGGTGGTATGCAACTCAATGAAAACCGTGCAATGTTGAGTTGACGGTCAAGTCAAAACTATTACTTCGGCATGTGGTTCAGTTGTCTGTCATGCTTAGCGAAACAATTACGTTATCTATTCTCCAAAATCGTATGGTTATAGTCACTTCTACCTTTCAATGAGACACCATGAGTTGTATATGGTATATGAGATTAAATTTGGAAAAACGAAAGCATACACTTATAATTATTTTAACAAGTGTAATGTATTTGGACACCAATGATACTAAATTTTTCGCATATTAAACACTTCTATAACGTAACAAAGTAAGTTGCTTATACAAAGACAAAGTTATGTAGCACTCACTTTGTAGTAAGAAATTAGTTTGTGTAGCTAAGGATCCAAATTCAAATCTTAGTGTGACACTTTCGTTTTTTAAATAATTTTCTAGGGCATATTTTGTTATAAAAATCAAATTTGTTAACTATAAGTGTTTACAATGTCATTAATTAAAACACATTTAAAAGCTAACTTTAATTTCATTTTACGTTACAATTTGCAACAGAAAATTAAAAAAATCTGTAATGTAAAATTTAACAAACGAAAAAAAAAAATCTTACGTGAATTTTATTGTGAAGTAAAACTTGCTTAGTACCGGTACTGATTCATTTACTATCATTTGTCTTAGTTTGAACTTGCAATAGTTGTTTCTCTAACGTCCGCACAAACTCTCAAACTTATAGTGAAATTATTACTAAATTTTCAAGATTCCGTTATTTGGCTTTGGCGAGAACGATAAATATATTATCAGTATCACACAAACCATATTAAACACTATCTTTATTATAATATATATAAAAATGAAATCGACGTTGTATGTCGCCTTTTTCACGACATAACGGCTGAACAGTTTGACACGTAGTTTTCGCACTTGGATCGAGATGGGATTTTATCATTTCATTTTGATATCCAACTTCTACAAGCTGGGGTAAATGATCATCAAAACGTAAAGTGAATAGGATGCTCAAATACGTAAACCCCGAGAACGATAGATAACCCGCACAACATAATTGTAATAAATGGTTGCAGACTCTACGACATGTTCTCTTCATATACAACTTTCTACGTATTTTATTATTATTAGGACCACGCTAATGGGCATTATAAGATTGTAACGTTATTAGGATCACACTAGTGGGCTTCTAAAATTGTAATGTTATTAGACTCACACGAGTGGGCTATGTAAATCATGCTACTTGGTCTTATACGATTGCAATGTTATTAGGACCACGCTAATGGACCTTATATGATTATAATATTAGTATGTACGTACGTTCGTTATTTCACACAATAACTCTTGAACGAAAGTGAATTTCTGAACCTTGTTTCCTGTAATAGATACAGAAAGTGATTATCTCGGTTGAGCCTGTTAATGGAGTCATCCGCTCACATCTTTACGGGCAACGCTAACTATTCATAATATCTCATTCATGCGTAAATGTAAGTTTCGCGTAACGCCAACGTACAAATCTCAAAATGGACCATATACGATACACGGTGTCTCCTTGCTAATAACAAAAGACTTTTTCATGAACTAATTCATTCCTTTCAACGTAAGATAGAGCCACGTTGTTTCAGCCAATGAACGATGCTACGTCTGTGTTAGATGATAATATGGCAGTATCCAAAATGAATTGTGGTCGTAATTTGAGACATGGACAATTTCATGCTTACCTTTGTTTGGTGTATTATTTACAGATTCATCTCCTGCATTTTCTGAGTTACCAAACGGAATATTACTTTTCTGGGGATTTCTAGAACTCGGTGGTCTTTGGTTCACATCCGAGGCACCAAACAACCTGTCATACGTACTATTTCCAGCCTTGTTTCGAGGCTGTGGTGTGTTGACATCTTCGGTCGCCATCTCGCTGAACACTGAGGATTGCATGTGGTTCTTCACGCGACGGGGAGTTGGATTCTCTTGATCAGCAGCGCCAAAGATGTCACTGCTGCCACCGCCGGGTGGTTTCAGGACCCTGGAAAATAAATAAAAGTTCATCTTAGAATATATATTTAAAAACAACGTACGCAATATTTTAAAATTATGCATTATTTATTTGATTTCCACATAATGTTAGAAAAATCTTATGTTGAACTGGTAAGATCTCAAACTCAATCTTCTATTTAGTAAACCAATCACTTGTATTTGATGCAATTATTTGTTTTGCCACAATCAATCATGCACAAGTGCATTTGAATTTTTTACATATCTCTTAAGCAGTACGTAAGCTTCATCGCGTACACATAATTTGAAATAATCAGTTGTTTAGAGAGATTTTCACTTTCGTTGGCTATTGAACCCAATAATAGACATTAATTACAATGATTGTTATTAGAAGTTTAACTATATATTCGTTTGATGTATCAACACACCATATTTTAATCTAAAACCGATTTTTGAAAGGAGCGAGCCAGCAGCGATTGCCAAACAGTCGATCGCGAGCTATTAGTATCGGAGTGAAAGAAATCTACTAGGGAACTCTTGAAGGAAGGAGAAGCATCGGGAGACAGAGACTCACTTGTCAGATGGTTGGACAATGTGCTGACTGACTTAAGAAAAAAGAAAAAAAGGGAATAACGACATGAAGAAGCAGAGCAAAAAACAGAGAAGAATGGAAATTATCCCGAAGGATGTCCAAGTCCTACAAGGACTGTAGTACCAATGGGTAAAGTAAAAGAAGTGAAATGACAGGGTGGACAGAAAGGGTGAAAACATCGATGAAACCCACGGACACGATGTTGTGCGCCACGAGATGGCTTGGGATCGAAATACGAATCCTTTGCATCATAGGTGAGTGGTCTGCCATTGTGTCAGTATTTCCCTTAAGTTTCTTGGAGCTGTTCTTTCGTCAAATATGGTGAACTGTGGGATGCTCCATTCCGTAATTCATTGACTGTTTCTTCTTTATTACATTAGCGGGGAGCACAGTAGTTCAGCAGTACAGCGTTAACCACTGGTTCGATCCCAGCCCATCTGATTTTGCAGTAGACATTATTGTCCGTGAGTTTCCTCGAGGTTCTCACGTTTCCCTCCACAGTTTTATTCCACCAATACTTTCATATACATTACTTTCACTAACCCCCCGTCTCCTTTAGTCTAAAACGCACCACCATGGGACACTAAATTTTAAATTTAACTTAATTTCACCCATTTTTATTAGGTTAGCAAATAGAGATCTTCAGGAATCTTAATAAATGGAAAGCGTATGTTGTACTTATAAATGACCGGAAATTCATGGCGTTCATAAATGCCATTCATCAAGCATTACTATCAAGGTTAACCTTGTAGCTACTGCTTCGTTACTTTCACGAAGGAGGTCAGAATAAACTTAATACAATAAAAAAAGTAACACAAAAAAGAAGCCTTAATGTACGCACTGTTGAATACCTTATTCGAAACAATCCACGTGAGCGAAGAAATGTGTTAATGATACTTTTCAAGGATTACATGGAAACATAATATATTCTTTGGAATTTCTTACCAGAGTAATAGTTACGATTCTTGCTTTCTAATTAAACTCTATGTTTAATGAAGTAATCTTTACAGTGGGTTCCGAGTGAATCAGTGGTCAATTTTTACTTTAGAAGTGTTTGGTTTGGGGTTTGATCCCAAGTTTTGCTAGTGGTTTTCATATTATTTTGTCATTTAGTTTAATTTTCACTATAATTTTTCACTGTGTCGAACTGTAACACACTGCACCGGATATGACACAGAACATTCAAATAGTCATTACTAAATAATAACAAAGATAGATTATTATTATTATTATTTTGGCAGTAGACCCATTTTGGGCTCTATATTTTCCAGCTGAGGTAAAGTCTTAATATCTACACATTTCTCGAGTTTCCTTCGTACAGACACACGTAGTAATTCAACTAATACTATTTTGTAAAACTCAACGAAAATAGAAAGATTTGCACCTGACAATTTTGTCAAGGCATTATCTCGGCATTTGCACTGTTAAATAAGAAAAGAGCTAAATATTAACAGAAATAGCAAGTAAATCGAGATCTAATTAGTACTTCAACTATTTCACGTCAAAATCACGATAGTTTATAAAAATTGCTGCAAAACGAAAACACACAATAATACTTTCGAGAACAGCTTCCAAAGTAGAGCTTAAAAGTACAGAGAAATCTCTGAATAACGGAGACCGATGGAGCACAGATTTGTCCGCAAATCAAAGGTATAGGTTATAAAGAGGTTTCATAAAGTCAAGTCAAAATGCTTTATAGCCTAGAAATATCAAATGATCACCTGGGTAATGAAGTTACTTACATAGTTCTTGGTTAAGAGGTATCCAATCTCAATTAATTCTCAATCTATTCTTCTACTCCAGTCCTTTTTGGACAACGCGGGAAAGTAACTGGCCACCTTACCCCTGCCCTACTGGCCCCACCTAGCTACGTTGAGATAAGTGGACTATAACTTGCCTTGGGGCAGAAACTAAGACAGCAATTTTTCACCTCAACATTCATTGGATGACAATGAGGAAGAATTACGGTATCCGCTACTAGGAGTTGAAGACAGATTCTACCTTTTTTTTTTTTTTTTTAACCAAGCAAATTCTTTAACGTGATACACATTCCAAACTATGAAGAATATGGCTTTTTTCTTTTTCTTTTGGATGGTATAAGAAGTTCTTTAATAGAGCTACAGCAAATGTTCCACTCTTTAGAAGCACCATCTTAAGTCTTGCTTCAGTGCCTCACAAAGCTCTGGTCATTCGCTTCAGTCACGATTTTTTAGCACTTGCGACTTCTACGTATACACACGGAGAGCACACTTACACATTAAGCAGCCACATATGCATACTTGCGGACTGACATTGTCGGCTACCATATGTTGCTCCAGTCTCGAAAAAACTTCGAAGACGCAAGTAGAAACGTAACACATTGCTTGTGCTAAAATTTTAATATTAATCACGTTCTTCTAAAGCCGAACCACAATGACTTCTGTATGACACTGGATTTATTATCGACATAAAATGAGGCAATATCTATCCATAATGATTTATCCAGAATTATAAAGATGTGCATAAAAAGAAAAAAAAATCTTTGGATGCCGAAGCATTAAAACAAGGGCCTTCAACGCACTATCCAAAAACGCAATTCTTAATATGAAAATCAGTCTAAATTATAATAATAAAAACATTGATACCAACATCTTGTTAGTTCTAAATACCACAGTCCTATTGAAGGCCCGCCGCTTTCTAGCAGGTTGAAAATCCCTCTATTTAAAGGATCTATTTCATCTTTCGCACGTCTATAAGAATAAATCTCTCAATCTGCCTTGGTTCAAGTCATCATAATTGGATATATATATATATATATATATATATATATATATCTTCTAATCTAATATAAATAAAATAAAGAGTTTGTTTGCTTGCCTGTGTGCGTCCTGGGGACCAGACGAGTGGACCGAGAGTTACCAAATTTTGTTCAGGGGTACCTTGGCCCAGGCCCCAGGTCAAAACGATCCCCTTTTTTCAAATTTCGAACCAGGGGGTCTCAGGGGGGCGTTTACCGGAACCGGCTTGGGAACCAGATAAATTGACCGAGAGTTAAAAATTTTTGTCAAAATTCGAACCAGGACATGTAAAAGTAGTAGAAAATGACATATTAGTGTCAAATTCATAGTTTTCGCGGTCGCTAAAATCAATGGTGAATCTCCGATCACATTAACTTCCAAATTCACGCTATTCGGCTCCGGGCCGGGGGGAACCGAGACATATAAAAGTAATCCAAAATGACCGATATTAGTGTCAAATCCATAGTCTTCGGGGTCGCTGAGATCAATGGTGATACCCCCACAGGCGTTGACTTCCAAATACAGCCCCCGTGCGAAGCATGGGTATATTCATCTAATATATATATATATATATATATATATATATATATATATATATATATATATATATATATATATGGGAACGGTTTTACCCGTCCCCCAATGTTGAAGACAGATTTGCACCCATGTACTGTATATGTCTTTTTAACTTTGAACGCCCGAACATAAATATCAAACACATTCGGAGCATAATCTTTCGTAGGCGTTCGTTTCTGAACGACCGGTCAAAAACGCTCCCGATACAGAAAAATATGACTACCGTTCAGTAGCGGATATAGAGTACGACTTTTGAGGAAGAATTTACACCACCACCACATATATAGATTATTATATTCTTATTACAGCAAGCAACACAGTAATTACAGAGATATAGGTTACGTAGTTAGTTTCGATATACTAACATTGTTAACCCAATTAATTAGTTTTAATATATTTCTCTTTTCTTATTACAATTCAGCTCCCATTATTATTTATTACTTTAAAATTAGAAAAAAAGTTTCATTCATTAGTCAATCGTGTAAAACAATGAAGATTCTGTTGAATTTCGTTTACGACAAAAATACAAGGTGAGGTAGAAATAATTTATTCATTAAATCATACTCGCGTTTCTTGAGTAATCTGACTTATGCACCACCTGCTGTACCTGTCTGCGACACATTGGAAGCAAATAATACTATTAGGAAATTATGAGTTCGGCAAACACTGAATTTCTATTTAAGCAATCTACACAGATTTAAGTAATCTACCGGTAATCTAGAATACAGAGGCAAACGTGATCCAACTTTCGAAAGCACTAAAAAAACGAGTGGATGTGTAAAGAGTGATCCTCAACATTGTGAAAAATCGAGATATCTAGCCAATATTCTTCCGTATCGGTGTGTAGAGAGCAACATGTTTTATTGCTACTGGTTGCAAATGAACTTGACTGTTTCTCGAGGTGACTCGCAATTTCGTTGAGTTTTGGTGTGTACAGAAATATCTGCCCTTTCAAATCTGAAATATTGGAGTTACCTCATTTTACACACCCACCAGATTAATATATATTATTATTATTATTATTATTTAAAATATCAACGATATTAACTTGACACTCTCTTGACGAAATTTTGTGTACGCCACTGTTAGAATAGAAATAAAACTGGTCTCCATATGTATTTTACTTAGTTAACAAAAAAGTACACACATAAGCAGTGACGGACTATATCACTTCATTGTCTTAAACGTAAATCCGCCCGTTTCTATCGTTATGTCAGGTCACGGTGTCTATAAATGGTGCCGCCATTCATTTCTCACAAATGTGGGTTAAGCATAAAAATCGTTAAAAAGAAAAGCGAGAAACAATTTTCATCTCCAATACGATAAGTACCTGCCAAGGCTCACAAGTGTGAACACAGTGAAACACCCACCTGTTAAGATGATTTCGAAACAACCAACTCCCGCACTTAGATCATAAATACAAACATATAACAAATTAACTTAAATTAAACGAAATTACTAGAACTTGCCTGTGATGGCAGGGAGAGCCATTAAATTCGGCCCCAAACAGATCATGACATTCACCACCAGGAGGCTTCATCACCCTGGAACAGCAGCAGTGGATATAGAATAACGGCGATGGATCAGACCAAAATAAGTTTCCCTCCTTATGAAGTACAAAACACTAAATAAGTTATTGTGTGCGTTATTCGTAAGTGTAAGACTAGATTTGTTTAAATAAAGTGGCCATCTACAATTGATTGATTGATTTGTATATTCGTCCTTTGTAGCAACTAGGAAGTGACCTACAGTTTAAATTGGCATCTGAACCATTATAATGTGTTCAATGCTCTTCTCGCACGGGAAATCGAACCACGGACGTCGTGGTAAACTGATGATATAGATTATTGGAGAAGGTTAGCCACATTAATCTTGCATATTTTTTTTTAAGCTATGTAGCACTTAAGTTATTAAGACACTGTACCACGAACTTCAGATTAGAGCCTATTTGATAGCACCTAAAATGCCTATTTCAAAATTATCTCGATCCAATTTCCAGAAATCTTTTTTTAAAGGATTTTTTTTATAATAACGCGTAGAATATTATATCTAATGAGGCATTCCAATAAAATGCATATAGTCTGAATCATTATCGATACCTATATTATTCGTGAAGATGACTACAAAATGTACTAAAGTAACATCTTTATAACCCGAAGTTTATGTGCTACAGGCCAATGGCGTATTTAAGGGGGGCTTCCGGGCTTAATCCTCCCCGAAATGTTATGTACTATATTAAAATAAATGAAATATCTTGCAGAATTTTTACATTTTCAGGAATAAAGTTAGCAAAGCCCCCCTCCCGAAACAAAATCGTAAATTCGCCACTAGCTACAGGCTAAAGAAGGATAATATACAACTGAATGACGAGGGAAGCTTGATGAAGATATAAGAAGAGAACCCTGAGTAAACTAACGGACACGATGGTGTTTCCCGAAAACTCACAGATTCCAGAATCGAACCACACACCCGACGTATTAGAGCTAAGTGCTCCATTACTCAGCCATTGTTTTCTCTGATTTACGTGAGTTTTATAATCAAAAATAAGGAAGACAAATATAATATTTCAAGTCAATATACTTGGCCGAACTCTGGATATTCTGGTCTATGCATAAGCCGATTAAGTATTCCTAATCCTAATAAGGACCAGAACTTTCATTTAACATACGCATCTTATCAGTTTGGAGCCCAAAGGGCTGGTGCATTTTTTTTTTAAAGATTGAAGATCACCTATTTCCAAGAACCAGACTCTTGATATACCCGGCATTATTGTATAATGATAATACGGGCTAATAGAAAATTATGAATCGTAATAATCATGCCAACAATAAATTTCAACAATCATCAACACAATAATAATTGTATTTCAATAGCACTGTTATCGTTAAGAAACTAATTTTATGATGTAATGCACGCTTCAATAGGTTGTTTACAAGCAATACTCAGCATTATGCCGTTATTATACTAAAAACTCTGAAAAACCAAAATTTTGGTTTGGACTCTGATGTTGATGTAAATGACAATGTGGCGTAGTGCCTAACATTAGTGGTCTACAGTTCGATCTCTATTTTAAGCACTAAAGCTTGTCATATGACACAGCCTCACGTAATAAAAAGGTACGTTTTAACAAACCAATCAATCAAAAAACAGAAAAAATATTTTCTATCATGCCTACTTGGCCTTTGAACGGGGAAGTTAATGGAAAAATGTGAGATAGGAATCTCATGCAAAACTACAGATCCAGGTCTCCTATAATTAGCTTTAATTCCACATTGTATCCCTATCACATTAAAATAAAAATCTCGTATATCAATAAAAAATCAATGAACACTCCCTCTTTGTGATTAGGGCTGAGAAAAAAGAAATGGGATTGCCACTTTAATTAAACAAAGCTATGTAAGAAAACGCGTTTTAACTAATGCAAAAAAGAAATATCAATGAAAAAAATCAAAATCAAAACGATAATTAATGTAGCTAACAATTGTTCTTTCATTGAAAATAAAGCTATGTTGGTAAATCAGTAATAGGCAGTGATTCGGTAAATTTTCCAATTGCAATCTTTGAAATTAACAGCAATAATTACAATCAATAAAATGAAAAAAATATGTAAATGAACAGCACAAAATTTTTACCAGAATACTGGTAGTACTAGAGAATACAAAAAAAGTAGCAGCATCTAGATTCCATAAATCCATAACCATATTCACAACAGACAACACACGGTTCAGTAATTTAATTTTCTTGAATCGGTATATTGTTTACATTGATTTCCTAGTTCTGAGATGAAAAATCAGAAGGCAAATGATAATGAAGAAAGAATCAAGTTTCTACCTGTTACTCATGGTGAATAAGCCTTCTTCCTCCGTCAACAACCACCTGCAACAACGCCTTTCTCACCACAAGACCACTACGATTTCATGTAAGAACCACTTCGAATTGTGTCTCACGGTTGATTCACAACCAAGTACAACACACGAATGCCGTTGGTAACGAGACTTCTACAGATTTTACGGGAGTCTTATATCTGCGATTCACGCTTCCACATCTGTGGTGCATGGTAGAGCGATCATGTCGGGCGACGGCCTAATCGTCGATCAGGTGAGTGCTCGTTCTAGCACCACTGTTTCTTTTACCCCCACCTTCAACGTCCTCGTTCCGGTAATTAAAACAGAAGCAGAACTTTAATGACAAACCCGCTAACTTTTATCATATGAGTTCCAGCTCGTAGCAGACGAAAGCTTATGGCAGCAGCAGTCAGTGTCTTTTGACGTCGAGAGGCGAACAGCCACTGTAGTAAGAACAAGGGCAAAGTTAGAAAAGTCTTAGCAGGATTCTTTTAGTCACACCCTGATCACATAGAAACCAAAGAAAGAGATAGGCGCTTTCTCAAACTTCCTGTTTTTCAGTGAGGCGTGATGTTTAAAGGTCTTATATTACATTAAGTGACGTAGGTCTTGATCAACCCGTAACAGACAGCTCTTTATCCAATGTTTTTCAATTCGGCGTTTGATTACTCTCCGGAGCCCCTTCCCACTGCTATCCAGTCATCCTTCCCGGAAACTTGATGACAAATGTTCACTTCAGTATGCATAGGACTCGTGATGTTGTGCAGGATGTGGAACAAAAACAATGGAAAAAGTAAACAAGGATTATATTCACAGGGATAAGAAAATACACAAGACTGCCAATTTGTAGTCTCTTTTCGTTATGGTTATACCAAACTAGTCAGCGTGTGGCGGCGATTCTCGGGCATTATACTTTCATGTGTGGATAATGAAATGAAATATCTTAGTCCCACACTTGCCCTTTACGCTAAAGGAGCCGGCTGACTAATGCAAGTGAATAAAAGGAAAGAATTGGAATGTGAATGTTTAGGAAACGGGAAAATCCGAGAAAACCAACGGGCACGATGGAGTTGACGCTGTCCATCATAAAATCGTCTTGCTGGGAATCAAACCAGAATCACTGCGCACCAAAGGTGAGTGCTGAACTACTGAGCTATCAGTTCCTGTTTTCCGATGCGTAATATTTATTACCACTCATTCTAGCTTGGGAACTTCTTGTATACATTAAAAGACAAATTCTGACCAAAGCATATATTAACTAATAAATAATAGCGTTATAGTTTCGGCAAATTAACTTTGTCTTCATCAGACACATTATCTGTCTGATGAAGGCAAAGTTAATTTGCCGAAACTGTAACGCTATTATTTATTAGTTAATATATGCTTTGGTCAGTAATATTTAAATTCTATAAGAGAGGGGAATTGCCGGTTCCATAGTACAGCACGAGGGATTATAGTCACGCGAATAGATGAACATCATTTCTCAGGGTGTTCTACTTCATCAATCTTTCCATTAACCACATGCTTAAAATAACGAGTCGTCTCCTTTAACCCGCAAGATATAACCATGGGTTGTTAAAATTTCATTTCATTTGAATTAACAGGTATCAAATAACCAACCGATCAAGGAAGCCGGAAATAATATTACAAGCCAATGTGGTGACCAAGCCATCACCTAGTTAAAAATGCGCCACCGAACTAGTCAAACATTACTGGGCTAATGCGACAGGGATTTGCCTGATAAGCTGAAGTAAACAGAATCTGACAAATATTCGACCCCCAGCTGGCGAATATGAACCTAATTAAGATGTAAGAATGCGGCGTCTATCACATCCAACTAGAAATATGACGTACTTTTAATTTCAACTTTGTGTGACTCAAGCGAAGGCAGTCTCGTGCAAAAGAAATAAACATAATTTATTAAAACATCTTGGTATTCGTTGTGAATTGGATTTTAAGGTATTGTGAGTTCCCGAAACAACGAATATATTTTTAACTTAGAAATAAGAAACCTTAAATTTTGGCCTAAGTAGAACTCGAACTTAGCTGGCATTCTAAATACAACGCAAATGAAACTGTATTATTATTATTATTAACAACTGCAGCGACAGCTTTGTATTGTTAGTACGCTTGTCTTTTGCGAGTATGATTGCATTTGATTCCCGGAGTTGACCTAGCGTTATAAACCAAAACGGGAAAACTATGCTTGAATTATCTTGCAGTAAATTCTGCTCCAAAAAGCCCAAAACAGTGATTGACAATCGATCATTCAATTAACAAGTCGTACATCTCTATAGCTTCACGATATAAGAAAAAAGGAGGTTCTCCCTTAAAGAAAAAAAAAAATCCAAGACGTAAGAATTACTTACAATGCAAACATATTGTTTTCCGGGAATCTCCTTGATTCATTAAACATCCTATCCCTTGTGAGTAGATTATTAATGTTTTCGCCATAGTTGCAGATCCCGGGTTTAATGCCCAGTCACAGGGATACTTAGGAAAGGCTTACACCTTAACGTTTTATGGTAGTGTTCTTGAGGCTAAAGGAAGTGGATGGTTATTAAAAGTAAATGGCGATGAAAAATTGGTGGAATGAGAAGGCGGAAGGAAACAGGAAATCCCAAGAAAACCCACAAGCACGATGTTGTTTACCACAAACTCATTTAACCTGGGATCGAATCAGGGACCCCTAGTACAAGAAGTGAGCGCTTTCCCACTAAGCCACCGTGCCCCAGGTTGTCAACTCAGAAAAATAAAATTACCAACACCAGCTCATAATCTTCAAAACATAGTAAGAATAATTGTATTTTAGACGTTTGAAATGTACAGTTGAACTAACCATTAGCATGACAGCTCATATGGGCTTGAGCCGTCCCATCGTCATCTATTAACAACCGGCCCAACTAAGTGCAGGCAAACGACGAACACGTGGTCAATGAGCTTCGTTTCCTTGTCTCTAACAGGCGTGGCAGGAGCTTTCTAGACCTAGTGACCTTGTTTTCACGTGGCTCCCCAGTTCGCCTCACGACGCTCGGTGGACACCGAAAATTGGGAATCGAGCCCGGCACCACGCAAACGTGAGTCCAACGCTCTAACCACCCGACTACTAGTTGAGGCTGACAAAAATACTGATCAGTTGGCGTGGCCCATTACGGATAGTACACAACCTACGCTAAACTGTAAATTAATGTCTTCACACTATCGTTGCTAAAAGAAGAATTTAAAAGCCCAAATAACATTTGTGACTTGGCACTGTATCATTCCAGTGTTCTCATAATATAAGACATTGCCACGACCACACTTATTGATTGATCTTGATGTGAGCACAGTATAGTAAATTCCGTGTTAAAGGAAAACCTAATAAACATAGTATGCTCGCGTTCACGATTTTGAACCTAACATTAACTGCCCATGCTATTTGAACTGTAACGCTCTAATAAGACAGGAGAACTTTATACCTAGCAACACACACATTAGTCCATATTTTTCTCTTCTTTTATGAATTACGTCACCTAAGTGACAGAAGAAGAAAAACACATAAAAATGGAAGAGATACATCAAAATTAATTATATTTACGTTTATTGTTACACGTAACGTGACATAAAGCAGAAATTATAATAAAGCATAATTTAGAAGAAACGTGATCCCCAATTTACTCGTTACCTTGTCATGTTTATACTACAGAATGTTAATTGAATAAACCGGATTTCACTAAAGAAACTGCAGGAAATTTTTAATTTATTACTGGATTCAACTCCGCCACACTTACGAAGTAGTAACAAGTTTTTGCTACCTAGAGTTTGTGTGCGTGATCTTTGGTTTGACTCCTGGGGCCTATTTGTCAAAGCAACTAGTCTTGTAATATTGTTTTCTGCAAGTTGTAAAACATCATAAAGGAGAAATTCTAGAATTAGAGTGGGGCCGCGGTGGCTCAGTGGTAGAGCGTTCACCTCTGGTGCTTGGGGTCCCGGGTGCGTGGGTTTTCTCGGGGTTCTCCCGTTTCCTCCCACTTTCTTCATTCCACCATTTCATTCATCACTCATCATCACCGTCTCCTTTAGCCTAACCGGCATAACCGTGGGACGTAAAACTTAAAGATTTCATTTCTAGAATAATAGTCACAGACACTTCTAAATACTAATGCTCATACATCAAAGTCGTAAATTGTCGTGTGCTGGGATTGAATAGGAACATCACACACCAAAGGTGAGTACTCTTGCCATGAGCAAACGTGTACTTAGGTATTACGTTTCGCAGAATGCATTTAAAGTTAACTAAAACGACACATATCTCTAAGACTAGAGTGTAATGTCCCTTTTCAGAGCTGAACGTATATGGATGGTGAATCTACAGTTTAACGGGGAACCAACCCATATGAACCCCATCGGTGATCGCACTATAGATCTCCCGGAAACAAGATGAGAAAGCTAACTACTAATTTACAGGTGAAAGGTCTAAAGATAATGACATCCACTTCTTACAACGCGTGGTTCAGATAAAAGGAAGAAAATATTAAAATATAATATTCGGAATTTAAACCCTATTTTTTTAAATTAAAAAGACAAATATTTCTATCAATGCAGATGTACACTCATGTCCAAAATTATTGTCGCATGTCTATAAATATGTTGTTGTAGGAATATAATTTGATAACGAATTCGCCCGGTATTTCTTATAATGTTAGTATGTGTATAATCGGCAAAGACATGTATGTGGCAAATTTCATGTCAAAAGAGCAGTAAATAAGAACAATAAAACGAAAATAAAATTTTCTTGCCCATTTAGCAACAATTTGTGTAACTCATTCTAATTTTCGTATTTATAATTATTTTCCTATGAAATTTACCATAAATATACATTTACCGATTATATACATAGTATCAATATTAAAAGTACCCTGCAGAATCATTATCAAATTGTATTTTTACAAGAAGACAGTTATAGATATGCGACAATCATTTTGGATATGAGTGTACTCATCACACACTTGAACGTACGCCATCTGGAGCCTATTTCTCAAAACCGCTAGTCTTGTAACACTATCGTGAACCTTTTAGTATTATTCTAGTGTTTCTACTTCACGATGTTTTACGACTTGTTGAGCATAAACTTTCGTGGATTGTGATGCGAATGAATTTAAGTGAAATTTTACGTAAAAACAGCACAACTATTAAAATATTTGAGTAATGCCTTAGCAGTGTCTTAAGTTTTATTTTTTAAATTTAAATTATCGTCACGCAAAATATTACAAGTTTGTATCCAAGATATGATAAGGGATTTATTTTAATAGTACCCTCAATTCATATCAGAACCACGCAAAAAGAGTAACAGAAATTATGTTACTTGAGTTTTGTGATGTCGTCTAATGCTTTAATATTGAAAACTAGGTTTGTTTCAGAAACAAATTTATTAGGACATGTAACACTTTACAAAACAAAGAAAGATCAATAAACAAAATAAAGTTTTAAACTTGGCACTTCGAAGAAGGAAAAACAACTACTACGTTTATCAAGCATCTAGTATCACAAACTATATTCTAATCGCACATGTCAATCTTGTAAAATTTCAAAAAGTGTTCGGGATATGAGAAGAACTTTTTCCAATGAACTAACTTCTTAAGCATGAGACAAAAACTATTTTCTTTTTTTAAAAAAGATATAAAGAGTAGATATTTAGGGCAGAAAATATCGAGCTTCCCGCAGACCTAGTTTTCATTTCTTATGCACAATGTATGGTAATTAATAAGGACCTTAAGCCGTGATGCTGAAGTATTATCTTAGTTGCAAGAATGACCTCCATTAATCTTAAGATTCGTGACCGCCCAGTTAAGCTCAATATATGCTAATAATAAGAAAAACCCAACGCATCGCAGATAAACTGTTTTTTTGTGTTCTAAAGTGGAGGAATGCAAGTTATTTATATTGTACTGTCATTTGATAGTACAATTTAAAAAGATCTTTAAACATTTCGAGACAACGTTAAACAAAGCGTTCCACTAGCAACACGTATACAGTTTCATGTTTCTACCAGTATTATTTGCGAGACGTATTCTCCTATTAATTACATTTACCCACTCGTTACATAAACACTTAACTTCGTTTTAAAAAATATTTCTGAAATCTGAAACATTTATATCTTAGATCAGCGTTTCCCAACCGGTGTGCCACGAATGGGCCGCTGGTGTGCCGCGAGGAAATGAAAACAAAATTATTAATTATATAGGAACCTAATTGCAAGACAGGAAATATGTGTATTTAAATTTCACATTACTATGAACCTCTACAATGAAAAATACTGTAATTGTAATATATTATTTTACATACATTATTACTACATAGATTGTATTTCGAAAACAGAATTTTATTAATATTTAAAATTGTGACGTATATTAACCATGTTAATAAATTATAAGTTTCACACTGTGTTACTTATCTGTTCATTTTTAATGTTGAAAAAAGTATTAATTATCACTGTTATGACCATTATTGTTTCTTTATTGTTACAGATTATTTCGTAACTTGAAATTTTAAAATCTCATTACATCCTTTCGACAAAGCAAACACTCATACAAATTACAGCAATTCTGTTTTAAAAGTACAAGAGATTTGTTTGTTCGTTCGTAATTTAGTGATCTTCCTTGTGAAAGGTTGGATACATTCTTCGAAAAAGAAAGTGTATTTTTTAAAAGACTGAGCTCTATATTTCATTGGAATTGTTTTCTATTTTTTAATTTGAAAGAAAATTAAGTATAATGATTTACGATGGAGGAAAACCAGTGATCGAGCTTTATTCTTTGTGAGAAGGAAGTCAGTAATCAAAGAAAACAAATACGACGGTATTTTCTATTTACAAATAATAATAATAATAATAATAATAATAATAATAATAATAATAATAATAATAATAATAATAATAATAATAATAATAATAATACCTATGAGTGTGCCGTGAGAATTCAAGTTAGACCCGTAGTGTGCCGCAAGTTGAAAAAAGTTGGGAAACGCTGTCTTAGATGGTTCTACTGGATGGGGACTACTCATATTTCTAAAATGCCTAAGTACTTTTACTTTACGTAAATTGCGAGTTCAATCGTGGATAAATGGTAAACATATTTGCCTTAGTTGTAGGGATCAAGAGTTTTATTCCCAGCTGAGATAGTTGTGGTCCAGATCTCATACTATAGGCCAACGTCTCAAATACATTTGATGCAGAAAAGAGACGCTAAGCTACTGTGCAAGCAATGAAACAGTATTTCTATTACAATTCTTACAAGAATCAACATGCATTCTCATACATGCACGAGTATTACTTCAATAATACAGGGTGACCCAACAAAACCTCCCACATTTTAAATGTTATTGAAACAAAAAGTATTGCAGATCGGCACTTGTTTCCCTACTGCCGTTTTCAGTCGTCATTATGGTTTGGCCAGAGCTCATTGCGCGTGCGCAGTCGAAATGTTTTTCAAAAACAGCAGTTTTGTGACTACAGTGTAAAGAGCTTTTCGCTTACAGTTTGCTATTCCACGTAGTGAAAACGTTCCTGATTGTAAGATTATCTTGAACTGAGTCGAGAACTTGCAAGTAACAGATTCACCGTTGGAATATCGAGGCTGTGCGACTGTCTATTTTACAGTCCCCAGAACGTTTTCCACGGAAGTTTGCTTCTCTTGTTGGGTTCCCTAGGAGGCTTCCTAAGAACAGAACAAATCAGAACAAACTAATTACACACCGTTTTCAAAACCATTTTATATTTTGGGGGCGGCGGTGGGTTAATGGTAAAGAGTTCACAGCTGGTGCGTAGGGTCCCTGGTTCGATCCCCGCTCACGTCAAGTGAACTTTGTGGTGGGCAAACATCGTGTGCATGGGTTTTCTCGGGGTTCTCCCGTTTAATCCCACTTTCTTCATACCACAATTTCCTTCATTTCTGATAATCACCATCTCCTTTGGCTTATATGGCATAATTATGGGACGTAAAACTGGAAGATTTCATTTCATTTTATATTTTTCAGTAAACAACTTTCTATCTCCATTATTTTTTGCTTTATTAACCTTTAAAATATAGGAGGTTTAATTGGGTCACTCTGTATTTACTATGCTATGTGAGTTCGGAAGGCACTTAAATATTAAAATACTTGATTTAAAAGGGCAGAAATTCCCCTTGTTCTTCAATAGTAAAGAAGTAGGCCTATACGTTTTATGTAAATTTTCTCCACTTCACATTAGACCACTCCTAGCTAAATAGCACATGGGGTGGGTATAGGAAAGCCGAATTCGATTCCCGGTGGGAGTGACATAGTTCGGATACAACATCAAGTTCTACGTTCATGTCACATATACCCGTGTGCTGGAAAGGACCATTAAATTCTAAGTCAATTAACAAACTAGCCCATATCAGCGTATAATAGATAGAGATTGAGCAACGAGGCCATTTTATCTCTTACTTACATAAAGTTTAGTTGATGTTGAGTTTACGTCCCTTTCTGCAGCGAGGCTATATGAGACGGGACCAACTGATTAACGTGGAATCCGAACATGAGCTCCCACCGGGAACCGAACCCGAGTCTCCCATGCCAAAGGCGCGTGCGCTAACCGTTTATCCACGAAAGAGCTCTCTTATTTACATAGAATACCGTGCTGATTACATATTTTCGCTAAACTATCCTCTGGGGAGAAAGAGTACTGTTAAAATAGTTCCATTTCTAGTGAATGTAGGTTAATAGTTAGCGCTCTAGCATCAGAATTGGGATGCAACGGGATCGATATCAGTAACCGGTCGTTCCAAGTGAGATATTTCCTCTGCTCCACTATATGAATGCAGGAATAGCCTGCATATAAACATAAACCCTGGCTGACTCCCAGTTATTTCAGATCTTGTTATTAATTATTAATGGCTCAACTTGAACTTGCTTTTTAGGCTGGCTACACAGAATATATATTAAATGAATATCTTCATAAAACGAAGACGTCTCAGTTTGTCCGTCACGCCCCTAATAGTTCACACAGACTAATGCCTCAAGAGATGACGCCAGAAGCGTACCCACGGGGGAGTCCATCGGATCCGGACCCTCCCTCCAAAACTTCCTAACTCAACATACTGTACACTTCCCAATAAAACTATACTTGTTTAACAGGGAAATGATTGATGTAGCATGAAACTTTGATCCCACACTTCATCTGTACCCGTTCTCCAATAAAAACGATCTATCATTATTTTCTGAAAATTCAGGTGGAAGTATTTTACAATCACTTATTGTCTTTTCGGGTGCAGAATAATACCCGCTCAGTACTACATAGACGTAGTGGCTTGTAGTATTGAACCACCTTTCCGCTAAGCTTGGACCCTTCGCAACAAAAAGTTAGGGGTGCGCGCCCGGATGTCTCTAACGTGTGGGCAATCCCAGACGAGCCGAAGGCTTGGCGAGAACCACTAGTGTGAATAATTGTTCCACTACCTACCGTCAACATAACTTTCAATGGCTCACTATGTCAGCGTTTCTCAACCGCTGTGTCGCGACACATTGATGTGTTGCAAGATTTTTAACGTCTTCTAAGATCTTTCGCAAAGAAATTATCTTTAGAAGAAAATAAAAAAAAAAAAAATCGCCAATTGACTTATATTTGTGATTGTGATATTTCTTTCTCATATTCCTGATGGAGAGTCATAAGTTTTTTTTTATGTTAATATGTTTCTATTCAGGAATCTTACGTAATCTACTTTTGAGATTTGTATCTCATGGTCGTTCCATAATAATAATAAAAAAATGTATTGTATTTTTTTTTTTTTGCATCTAGGAAAAAAAACACATGGAGGGGTGTTGCAAAGTTTGAAACCTACTTTGGTGTGCCCCAAAGGAAAAAAAAAAAGTTTAGAAACGTTGCACAATGTGAATGAAGTTAATTTCCAACTTCAACGCAAATTATTTTACAACTATAACGAAAATTATGTTAAAAAGTAATCTCAATGTGCAACTAGAATATATAGTCAATCGATTCGTGTTGGTACTGGTACTCAAGTCACTACCGTGTGCTGCAATTGTATTCTTAAGTCATGCTCTGTCTCCCTGTCAGTTACAAAGGTTGTGGCAACAAAAAAAAGCCAGCAGTTATGAGAAGACATACGTCATAACCACAACCGTGTTTTAGTCTATATAGTTTTCCTTTCAGCCTCAATGTCAGCTACAGTTTATAAAACTACAGTGCCACGTGTTTGTGAGTGAAACGATACGAGCATGACATTATCAATAACAGTACAGTTAAGCTAGCTTGGACTATCAAAGGAACAGAAAAATGAAATAGGAAAAAAATCACCATAACGGAAAACTTAATAACCTCAACATACACACACAAAATGGTATACTTTCAGCATGACGAGACTAGATTTTCTAAGAATTATGAAGGTTATCTAAAAATTGCAAAGGATTTGTGTCAATACGATAATTTCAATTGTGTACACATGGGCGCGTATTTAAATAGCCTATTTAAGCAAACATATTCTGCTCCTGACATTTTTTTTTCTTACAATTCTATATCCGAGTACGCCTCATTGTGGGTCCGCAAACCTTTGAAGTTGCCAGCTTGCAATAGGATTTGTCATTCAGATTAAAGCAACGCGCCTGAAATGTCCATCAACCCACTATACGCAGCTTCTTTACTGGTTGCATTTCACAAGGGTATCAACCTTAACGTGTCCTAGTGGCAATATTAAACTAATAGGGTCAAAACGACGCCTAAAACGTGGAACATATTTTTTTTTTTTAAACTTTAATTAGAACTGGCAAATCTACACAAAATCTAGAATCGACCAGCGAAAACGGCACATTTCTAGCACTTGTGGTTTTCGAGATCTCATTGTCGAAAATAATTGGTCACAAACGAACTTTTCTTGACCACAAAAATATAAACCTAGCATTTCAATATATAGACTAGCTGAACCTGCGCTTTCTACACAGCGCATCATTCGCATATGAGCATAAAGTTCATCTTAGACTGCAGAAGTGCTTATCCTTCCTTTTCCATTATTATTTGGCCATGAAACAAACGACTGAGACATATACAACCCCTATATACAACAGTGTGGTGTTGGAATGTATAATGCTTAGGATGCGATGCTTTATATTTTTTTTAATTTCAACACTTCCAATGTACCCGTAAAAATGTAATAAAGAAATAGCGTCCATGTTTTTTAAATATTCAATTAGAACTGGACAATCTACATGAAATTTGCAATCAATCAGTGAAAACGTCATCTTTCTAGAGCCTGTAGTTTCCGAGATCTCATTGTCGAAAGGATTGGGCACATACATATACGCGTAGTTTAAAAGAGCTCCAAAGATGGCAGCACAATTCATTTGCATTTATTTCGGAGAAGGCTTATTAAAGGCAAAGGCCTTCGAACAATAATTTAAAAGGATAAAAATTATCTGAAAAATATTTCTTTAGGTAATTTATTTAAAATACACTCTTTTAAAAATATTTGTCTTTGTTATAAACGTGAAATCACAAATAACCGTAAACCAAAGGGTTGAAAGTCAAGGTTATAGGTTAGAACTCGGTCGCTCATAGTTAGTACTGTAGCATTTTAATATATAGATAATGACGCTTTCGTTCACCTAGGTCTCCTGGTGATTCATTTTCTCTTTATGCGCAAGCTTTCTCAAGCCATCGTAACGCATTTTCTTTCTTGTCGGTTAAACACTTTTAAACTCAAGACCTACGGCTGGTCGAAGGCTCTAAGCTACCACTAAAAAACAGTGCAGATAATCAGATTATCATTTCATAATTGGAAGGGCTTGGGTTCGAATTCACTTGGGCTGGATATCTTGACGAGATTTTTAGGAATCTTTCTGAGCCTCAGTAGATGAATGCTAAAATGGTTTTTACAAATAAATGTTTAATTTAACGTTCCACGTTATGCCCTTTAGACTAATGAGACGAATAGTTAATGAAAGAAATGATGGAATGATAATGTAGGAGGAATCGGAATAACCTCGAGAAAACCTACGATCAGGACTAGAGGCAGCTAGTGAGGGAAGTTACGCAGGTGGGTCGGTGACGGCAACCGTTTTAGTGACGGCAACTGCAGCTACCTCGTACGAACGCAACAATTTAAAGCAATGCTTCACAAGCAGTTGTGTCACCGAGTTGCGTCACTCAGTGACTGCATACGAAGGGGACCTTAGAGCTATGAGAATAAAAGTTATCTGATACATTAATTGTTGTATACGACAATTACTACATTAGGAAAATTTTCTTTTAGTTTCAATCAAAAAACTTTAATTTCTGCCGGGGTGATTTCCGTCACGAGCCGTCTCTGCATGATAATGTCCACTAGAAATTCACATGGCCTAAAAACAACCGGGGATCCCTTACCACTGAACCACACCGCCACCTTTTTCCGATGTCTAGTTCACCTTCCATCTTGTTATTTCCAGTAATAATGACATCCAGTGGTTGAACTGGGCCGGTATGACATATCAATAAAAATACAAATCCTAGAAAAGTCATACCGGTTGTAAACAACTCAAAATAAGCTCTAACACTGAGTTATGTATACAGCCATATCTGTGATAAAATTTCAAAAGCAGAAAAAAAGTGAAAATTTTTACACAGTATGCCCAACATTCCTTCCCTTTTCGTTGGATTTGATTGAATATTCTGCTCCAAAAATTTATTGATCGCTTTCACAAGGTACCTTCATTCCTTATGGTTATGATTGGATGTTCTTTCTTTTTTTTTTCGTGGAAGTGCAGTCATTTTTCAGTCTGATTCTCGAGCAAACACCTACATCTCAATCATAGAACCCGTACCCACAGCGAAAGGTCCAGCGCATTTTCTGAGCTCAGACAGTTTGTGATCCACTTTCCATCGTATTGATTCCTGGAGGTAAGCCAAGAACCTCTTCTCTTGTATAACTTGCACGACTCTCGTGAATAAAAGCGTTTAATGAGGAAAGAGAATACATGGAAAAACAACACAATGTGGACAACGAATAGGATTGCTAATTAATTTACTAGACTAATGAGTGACAACCAACTGATGTTAACGTAATGGGAAGTCGTGAATGGATTTTTTTTTTTTTTGTCTCTTTATGCTTACTGGTTTCTCATACTGCCTACTTATGCTGGTAGCCATGAGTGTGAATATACTGACTTACACAAGAAACTACGTTATTTCCAGACAACTAACATTACCATGAGATAAAAAAAATCCTCAATGTATTACTCATTATTGTTATGGGTATAAGAAAAACTCAAATAAAAATGCATTTCCGCTGAAAAACAGTACGTCAAACGTTATCAGTGTTTGCGGAGAGAAATAAACCTTTAAAAAGTTCATTTCTTAAATACTTTTCGGAAACTCCGAGAATTAAAAACCACAAAAACATAGCTATCAGACACCTTATTACAAGCTGAGTGAAATATAATTCAAAGTACTCAATTCTTGGTATCATTTTTTGGTCTAGAGTTTTTATTTTCAATTATTGTTCAACTCAAGCTCAACCATGGAAAAACATGCAGCCATGAACAGTCAAGAATGAAGACATGTTTTAATCTGGCTTCTAAACTTGAATTTTGCAGCAGTCAACGGCGGCTCTTGAGGGAAGTCACATCGGTAAAAATCTAAATTTTGTCTCTACAAGGAAAAAAAAATCTTATCTAATGTACGTATCAATTCTTGCGTACAATTTTCTTTCCTTAGCTTGGAGTATATATATATATATATATATATATATATATATATATATATATATATATATATATATATATATATATATATATATATATATATATATACCGATGTGCTTTCTGTCACAAGAGCCACCACTAGCAATATCTGAATTGAACATGTTATATAATAACGGTAAAACAGATGTATATGAAATTTAGCTAAGTTGATCATAGAAAGTTTTCTTGCAACAGGTGGGAACAAATCCCAGTATTCTTTCTCCTGTGACGGCGCTATCGCATCATAATCTTCTATTTAGTGTTACGGAAAGAACTTATATCCAATCTAACTAACCAGGCACTTATGAGCCTGAGCCGCTCTATCACCATCTGTTAGTAACCAGCTGAACTAAGTCCAGCCTAGCGACGAACACGCCCTCTGTCTAACAGGCGTATCAGGAGCTTTCTCGACTCAGTGGCCATCACATCTTTTATTTATGTGACTGACTCCTCAGTTTGCCTCACAACGCTTGGACACCGAAAATTGGGAAGTACTGGCAGGTAATGGAACCCGGGACCACGCGGACGTTGAGTCCAACGCTTAACCACTAGACTGCACTGTCCCTGTTCCTCCAATCACACGTAACAAATGTCAGAGGTGTACCTTGAAACTAAGGCCAGGACGGATTTATTTTTAAGTCAATTCTAACCCGTAAAGAAACATATTATAGGAATTATTCCTGCCCTTATGCTACTTTATATTTCACGAAGAATTCTTATTTGCACTCTACAAATGATGTTAGTGTTCCTAAAACAGGGCCGCAACCAGAGGGGGGCCTGGCCCCCTAAACTTTTCGTGGCCCCTTCAGACCACAACACAAAAAAAACAATTTTACATATGTGTAAGAGAATTTTTAATGACTTGACCCCCCTAAACATATCCATGGCCCCTCCAAACCTCTGTGACTGGTTGCGGGTCTGTCCTAAAATGATATGTATTTAATTTTTACATCACGTTTCTATGTATTTCAAATCAAAACCGAAATACTCGGTCAAGACCTAAGTTATATAAAACTAAACCTTAAGTGTGGAACCGGGTAGAGCGATGACATTTAAATAGATGTGCTTTAATATCTCTGAACCATATTTCTGCAAAAAAACAGCAGAGCTTCTCGCGGTATATCCTAAATTTATTAACTAACCCATGAAAAATTATGCTTTACATTCGAAGGTGGTGTTCTTAGTAGGTGGTAATTGATAGTAAAAATGTCGTGGAATTATTTACGTCGTAGACTCCTATCTTGAGGTAAATTTAATGGTTGTTATAGGAGTTGACCGAGATCTTATTTAAATTTACGACTCACGTACCAGTAATGAATGGTTATTGCATTTGACCACTGAACAATAAAATTTCAGGCGAGAACATGTGTTGTTACTAGTCATGTAATGAATGAGATTTTTCTTATTCCGGAATAATATTAATGCAATATCAGAATGTAAAATTTTTAGAACTTCCGATTGAAGTGGTTGCGAAAGAAAGAAATTGTCAAGTAAGAGGAAATGTTATAATAATAAATTATATCAAGAGTATACAGATGTGGACAAAAATACGGAAACACCCCGTGAAAAGCGCACCTCATATTAAAGTTCTCATAAGGAAATTGGTGCCGTGTTTGCCCACTTGTACAGCCTCGAGGCTTATTTCCAGTCCAGATTGTTCTCTGCATTTATCAGAGAATCATGTCAGAGCCAGGGTGGAAAAAAATCATGATTTTTTTAATAAAAATCATTTTTGTTGATTTTTTTGATTTAAATCGATTTTTTTGATTTAAATCAAATCTTTCTCCTCGTATAATATAAGTCGCGAACTGGAGAAAAAACATTAGGAATTAATATTAAAGGACAATTATGCCATTTAAGTGAAAGTATTTTGGTTTAATTTCGAATTAATCCTCAATCGTTAACCTATTTCAATCCGAAACAACATTTCTTAAGCATTAAGGAAAAAACGTACAGCAACGTTTATCAACATGGCACTTTTCTTTTCACGAAAGTTCCTGATATTTGGCAGGAGTATATTTTTAAAAAAAATCGAAATTAGCCATGTAAAGTACATAAATTTCACCCAAAATTAACTAATTAACTCTATGGCCTATGGAACCCGGAGGTTCAATACCGCGTTCACGGAAACTTTCCACTGACTTCTATCCTTAGCCAACTGGATCAAGTTTTTATTTTGTATTCCTATTTCTGCGAGATTCATCTTAATATTGTCATCCCATCTGCGCCTAGCCCTTCCTAATGGTCGTTTTCCGATTGGTCTTCCACTTAAGAATTTGAAAGTGTTCCTATTTTCTTCCATCCTGGCTACATGACCTGACCACCTGAGTCTTCTAGACTTGATGACCCTAGCAATGTTTGGTAAACCGTAAAAATTAAGTAGTTCCTCGTTATGAAGTTTCCCCCATTCCCGCTCCTCTTGGGTCTGAATATTCGTCTCAGGATCTTGTTCTCAAATACTTTCAGTCTACGTTCTTTCCTCATAGTAAGCGACCATGTTTCGCAACCATACAGAAGCAGGGTGTCAACCAGTCAGGGAAAGTCAGGGAATTTGCAGGGTCAGGGAAAATGTCAGGGAATTTCATTGTGTGTCAGGGAAAAATCTTTCTCAGGCTGTGAGGGGTGAAGGAATGCCACTAAAATAGTCATAAATTACAGGTAAATGAATTGGTTCATTTGTACGTTTGTAGAATATTGTATAAGCATATAAACAATGGCGAAAACTTTTACCATTTTGACAGTTGGGGCGCGGTGGCTCAGTGGTAGAGCGTTCACCTCCGGTGCTTGGGTTCCCTGGTTCGATCCCAGCTTGCACCGTGTAAACTTTATGGTGGACAAACACCGTGGTCGTGGGTTTTCTCGGGGTTCTCCCGTTTCCTCCCACTTTCTTCCTTTCATTCATTACTCATCATCACCGTCTCCTTTAGCCTAACCGGCATAATCGTGGGACGTAAAACTGAAAGATTTCATTTTCATGATTTAAATATAAGTTACTTTTCATGAGTTACTAAGAAAAGAAGAATGACAGAGTCAGGGAAAATTATAATTTTGTCAGGGAATTTGATTATGCTTGCTTGCTAGACACCCTGAGAACAACAAGCATATATATTTAAATCTTCAAATTCCTGGACAGAATTCGTGACAAGCACGAATTCCCTGCTTTTAGTCGACATTTAATTTCTTCGTAGATATCGTTTTCGTCTGTTAATATTGATCCTAGATATTTGAAAGAAATCACTTTATCAAAAGTATTATTCGATATTTTAACGCATCCAAAATTTGCCGTATTACGATCCCGAGGAACTTCTATGTATTTAGTACATAAATTTCGCCTAATTTTTTTTATTATTTTATTTTATTTTATTTTTGTTTCGGAAAGGGGATCGGGCCCCTCTAAATACGCCCCTATTATCTGGAAACAAACAAACAGACGTGGACATAAAAGAATTTTTGTCTTAAATGTCGATGGTGATTTCTCCGTTGGAATATTTAACGATTTAAAAACCCTATGTTACGAAGAGAAGAAAGCAGGATTCTCCCGTTACCCGTTCGAAACGGGATTTTCCCTAATCATTCTCTGCATGATACTCGTTTTCATACTGTGCTGTACATACATTTGAGTCTCATTGTATTATGATTATTATCTTCCATAATCGAAATAACAGAAGAGAAACGGGATTTTACTTATTTTCACTTTAAATTAATTTATTTCGGAATTTGATTTAAATCAACGATTTTTATTAAAAAAATCAAGTGATTTAAATCTTGATTAAAATCGTGATTTAAATCAGACTGATTTAAATCAATCCACCCTGGTCAGAGCTGATGGAATTTCAACAAGGCCAAATTGTTGGAACTCGGATAGTGTTTGGTAGAGCTTTATCATTTCATTCTAATCGAAATACGTGAAAACGAAATGAAATCTTTAAGTTTTACGTCCTACGATTATGGCGGCCAGGCTATAGGAGACAGTGATGATGAGAAATGAAGGAAATGGTGGAATGAAGAAAGGGGAAAGGGAGAACCCCGAGAAAACTCACGCACACGGTGTTTGCCCACCACAAAGTTCACTTAGCGCGAGCTGGGATCGAACCAGAGGTGAACGCTCTACCAATGATCCACCACGGCCCTAACTGAAATACATATTTCTAAGAAGAAGAAAGAGGGTTCAAATATACTTTGAAATATTATGCATAAACTTTATTCTTCTGATAAGAATAGAACGCGCATTTCAACTACTTGTTCGAACGAAATAAGAACTAATTATTACAGTAAAAATTAAAAGGAATTCTCACACACAAGTTCTTTTTACTTGGATACAGTCTGGTAAAAACAAAGCAAAATCACAAATCGTGACCTGGACAATACAAAATAATCTGGAAATGAATAGGAATACATGATTGAAATTTCAATTAAAGTTGTGGAGAAAAACAAATAAATAAAAAAACTAATACGAACTGGATACCACAAATCAAATTCCCCCAGAAAAACTAACTGAACTGAATAAATAACTGATTAACCACGAGTCAGGAATGGAAATAAGAACTAATTAGAAGGGACAAGTGGTAATAAATTAATAAACACTAATTGGAAAACTAATTTATAAAGATAAGTGATGCTGTTCAACCAATTATGTGACAAGTAATAAACAGAAAAGCACAAAAGGCTTAACTTTCACGCATTAGGAATTCTAATTACAGCCTTTTGGAAACAGAAAAAATATATGTGCTGGTTACTTCTTTGGACCTAACAACCGTTATTCCATAAAACAGCTTCGGGTGATGATCTTCCTGGTGCGAGACCTACTCCAAGTTATGCCAGTCATTTGAAGAAATCGCCACGTGTGCTAGCAACATTACTAAAATTCTTCCTTAATTGCAGACAATACTTCATGAATCAAAACACTCATCATATTTAATTTATATACAAAGGCCCATATTTCAAATGTCACACTGTCTGCTGCATTTCAAATAAAATTCTTTCGTTCTTCACTGATACAAATAAATAATACAAAAAGGAATTTGCTTTTCTCTCTCCCTCTCTCTCTCTATGGAAAGGTCAACTTAACCCTTTCTTTATTTCTTTTTTCAATTCTTTGAATCACGAAATTACGGGTAAATAGCACTTCCATTCACAGTTTCCATCATGTAAAATCTCTTAAACCGTTAGTGGCCGATCTTGCTGAATGGTCCTCTCCTCAGCACCTTTACGACCAATAATACGAAGATGCAGGCTCAAGGAAACAATTATTCTTTAACAATACAGTCGTGACGCGAAAGAGAGAGAGAGAGAGAGAGAGAGAGAGAGAGAGAAAACTTTTACGAACTTTCAGAGAATAGGTCTACGTACTATTACATAACTTATTGTATTTTTCTTCATTTAAAATAGAAAGAAGCCAGTAACCTACACACTATTCTAAAATGTACGCTTCTATTTTAAAAAATGCGATTTTAATTTACAAACTCAAGCACTTGTATTCTGACCTTTAAATGATAAATGACACATGGCACAAAATCCTTTCTAAAAATTAGTCTTCTTTCAAAATCACCTTAACTTAACTTGTATTACTGCATTAACATAAAGGCACTCACTACAACATTTCAATTTCAAAATTACATTCAACTACTTGTGTAATAATTTGATAACTATGATTTGAAACTTCGCACTTTATCCAGGTATAGGGAGGAAATAATGGACAGGGAACTTTCTCGGGGTTATGTGGTAAGTGTAGCCGAAGGTGTGGGGGAACAGAAATGAAATAAAAAATGAAACCTTTAAGTTTAACGTCCCACGGTTATGCCGGTTAGGCTAAAGGAGACGGTGATAATGAGAAATGAGTGAAATGGTGGAATGAAGATAGTGGGAGGAAACGGGAGAACCCCGAGAAAACCCACGAGCACGGTGTTTGTCCACCACAAAGTCCACACGGCGCGAGCTGGGATCGAACCAGGGACCCCAAGCACCGGAGGTGAACGCTCTACCACTGAGCCACCGCGCCCCCCTCTGTGGGGGAACAGAGTTTGAAATTGAAATGAAATCTTTGAGCTTTACGTTCCACAATTATGCCGTATGGGATAAAGGAGACGGCGATGATGAGAAATGAATGAAACGATGGAATAAATACAGTGGCAAGAAACGAGAGAACCACGAGAAAACCCCCACACACGATGTTTGTCCACTACAACCTACCTCAAGCGAGCTGGGATCGAACCAAGGACCCCATGCACCGGAGGTGAACGCTCTACCACTGAGCCACTGCGGCCCAGAACTGAGTTCAAGTCCCGGAGAGATCTCATGTGGTAGGATTCCATGTTAAGCTGTAAGTCTACGTCTCATATAGTATATGAGACAATAGGTGCTCAACAAGACGCTATCCTCTTAATTCAACGAAACAAAAACTGTAGTGCAGAAAACCTTTCAATCACTATACGTAAGATTTCGAAACAACGAAACGAATCACTAAAGTTCTAACGAGTAAAATATATTGAGGAAAGCGTTAAGCTAGAATTTTAGGAAAACCAAAAATGGATATTGGCCACTAATTAGTTTTTGAATCAGGGGCCACATTTTTGAACGGCCCCTAAATCGAATTTTGGTTATTTTCTACGGAATACGCACACCATACTGAGTTAAATGATAGTTTGAGTTTGGCTACATTATATGTAGTTCTCCAGATATAAGGCGTACAAGAAAATTTTTGATTGAAATATATTGGATCTTTTGAAAAATGAAAATGAAATCTTTAGAAAACCCACGAGCACGGTGTTTGTCCACCACAAAGTCCACACGGCGCGAGCTGGGATCGAAACAGGGACCCCAAGCACCGGAGGTGAACGCTCTACCACTGAGCCGCAGCGCCCCTTGGATCTTTTGACCCCAAAACGAAATAAAATGACTAAGTAAGTAGTGACAATATATCACAGTAATACGAGAGGTTTCAGCATTGCAAGATCTCATTATAGCTTTCTTCTCTAATTAAAACGCTTTTTGAATCCAACAGTAGTAAGAAAATGGATGGTTTTCGATTCTAATGACAAAAGGCAATTGTCTCAGTCTGTAGATCACATTATTTCATAATAATAATAATAATAATAATAATAATAATAATAATAATAATAATAATAATAATAATAATAAAGTCAAGCTAATAGAGGGTTCTGTTGGTCAATGATTTAAATATGATACGAAGTTAGAGCTGGTTGATAGGAAAACTCAAACTAAATAAGTGTAAACAATTAGAGCTTTAATACAGTGAAATACTTGCAAATACACGGGCTGTAATTTGTAAGTTAGACGTGAAGTCCTAATTATATTTCCAATTTATTTATTTTAGTTTTGCGCCCTACAGTTTTGTCCTTTATGAGTTAAATGAAAAACGAATGATGAAAGGTCATTATTCATAATACCCATGCCCCGTGCAGAATTCCAAACCTTGCTATATTAGGTCTAATGATGGTCACAGTAATATCTTAGAACACTCGACTATGCATCAGGGAGTTCCAAGATTATGATGAATGGTACAAAAAAAAATTAATTTACTTGTATGTCCTACGATTACGCCCTTAAGGCTGGCCGCATATTGATCAGAGAAAGGCCAGCCCACGCTGAGCCGGAGGGAGAGGCCTTTGTCTAACACGAGCCCGAGTGAATATCAGGTACAACGCTTTGTTGCATTGCCTACAGTACTGAGCTTCGCATCAGCTATTCTGTTTTCTGGTCAATATACGGTCTGCCTAAGGCTAAAGGAAACGAATGATTAAGGTAAGTACATTATTGCGAATGGATCTGTGGAATGAGAATGTGAAAGGAAAGAGTGAACCATGAGAAAACACACAAACATGATGTTAGGATTTAGGATTCAGATTTCTGAGCTTCCGGCATCTATGGCCATGTTAGCCCATCACGTTTGAGGAATAGCGTCCTTCGGCGGAAGGAAGGAAGCACCTTGGGACTTGTATGTCAGGTACCACCCCGGCATTTGCCTGGTGTGAATGAGGAAAACCTCATTCAGGATGGCTGGCCTGAAAAAGCTTTTTACACTTTTTCGACCGAGTGCCCCCAACGGGAAACAAATCCGGGACCGTTCGCACCGAAGGCAAGAGCGTTAGCGACTGCACTACCTGGGGCCACACGAACACGATATTATCCACAATAAATTTACGAACGAGGAACCCCTTAGACTAGAGTTGAGCGCTCGATCGAGCCACCGTGCCCCCTGTGAATGCTACGAGGTTTCCCCCCCCCCACGTTTAACGTCCCGTGAATAAAAGTGGTATAGTGAGAAAAGTGGGTGGGGAACGGGAAAAATGAAATGAAATCTTTTGGTTTTACGTCCCACGTTTATGCCGCTTAGGCTAAAGGAGACGGTAATGATGAGAGATGAATGAAATGGTGGAATGAAGAAAGTGGGAGGAAACGGGAGAACCCCGAGAAAACTCAAAGCACGGTGTTTGTCCATCACAAAGTCCACACGGCGCGAGCTGGAATCGAACCAGGGACCCCAAGCACCGGAGGTGAACGCTCTACCACTGAGCCACCGCGCCCCCAGGTGGGGAACGGGAAACTCGCACAGTGTTCGTACGCTACAAAGGCCATTTGGCGCGAGATGAGATCGAACTAGAGATTCTTCGCACCAAAAGTGATCATTCTACCACTGAGCCACCATATCCTATCCTCCTATATGAATGACACGTGATTATTATCGTAAGACATACGTTCTATGAAACATGAACCACATTTTACAACAAAAATGCTTCCCGTTTCCACGAATTGTTTTCAAAATACTAAAATTGTCATGTAGACACATAGAAGCAACTTTTAAAAGCATAACAAGTTTCATTCTTATTCCAAAAAGCAATAAATTACGCTTTCAAGGTATGTTATTGTCCAAGTACACGGCGCCAGTATTAGGGGACGATAGTTTTCAACATGGCAACAGCGACGCAGTGACAGCCCATTGCGCCTTCCTAAAATTAACCATATTGGATGCAGTGTCTTCTCCATACCATAAGAGCTGCCGGCAACAACCGGTTATTTATCTTTCACATAAACATCCAAACTTACCCAGGGACGAGTTTTGCTTCCCATTAACAAAACTCTCCTTTCCCCCCTTCGGAAAAAAAAAAATCTCGTCTGCATATTACCACACACTAACATGTATCATATACACAGCATTCAACTTCCGCAGTAACAATCGTACCGCCTCCAGTAAACAATATTTATGAATTTCTCAAAAAAATTCTTTTTCCAACTGGACCTTCTTCTGTGGAGCTGTACCGTTAATTTGTACCGATTAGACTGTTTTCTGGGAAGCTCACCTTTTAACATAGTTTCTATGACGAATGTGCGCACGTCAAAAGCGGTCAATTCGACCAATAACTTCCGACAGATGCTATTACCAAAACGTTGTGGGATTACTGACAGGCACGAGCCATTAAAAAAAACCTTGAAAAATCTTCCTTAATTGACCAGGTGAACATTTTTTTCTTCCTTTGGCTATTATATTACATAACAGGTAAAGAAAAAAGCCAAAACAATTAATACGTGCTTCACTGTGGAACGGTCCAGTTTTTATAAACGGGTTAATTAGAAGCTCATAATTCACAGCCATATGAATAAACTTAATATCTTCTCCGCACACGTCAAATCACATAAAATTTGATATAAACGTTTTCCTCTGAACGATCTAATTCCTTGACATTGTAAGGAAGTCCCAGTGATTTACACCAAATGAATATTAGTAGCATACAAATGACAACTATTCCATGAAGCCACAGCTACCTAGTTCTTACATAGTACTCCTAAGCCTAGTTTTCAACAAGTCCGGCGTTATTCCCTTTAGGCTAAGGGAGACGATAATTAAGGCAAATGAATTATGATGGAGAGATTGGTGGAATGAGTAAGTAGGAGGAAATGGAAGTACTCCGAGAAAACCCACGGACACGATGTTGTCCACCACAAGCTTACTTGACCAGGGATCGAATCACGGATCTGTGGTGGACAAACCTCGTGTGCGTGTTTTTCTCGGTGTTCTCCCGTTTCTTCTCATTTTCTTCATTCATTCTCATCACCACCGTCGTCACTAGTCTAGTTGACATAATTGTGGGACGTAATCCTTACAGATTTCATTTCGAACCAGGGACCCCACGTACCACTGCTAAGCGCTCTACCACTGAGTCATCTTGCCCCCTCACTTCCAATGATCACAGAATACATGATGATGATCACTGATTAGCCGCAGGAAATATTTTGATGTAACGATGGGACAATGCTTATGTTGAGAAAACAACAAATAAACCTTGCAATATAAGCTTTACAATGAGATTTGTATACTTGTGATTCAAAAGCCTGTTGTAACTTCTTTTGAGGAGACTCCAGTAGCCAATTGTCGAAAACAAGGTGTAGGCATGCATGAACACTTGATGCTTAACCACAGAAAATGAGGCATAATAGGGAAAACCAGTCAGCATGTAGTTCAACAAACTTAAAGCATTATGTCCTGGCTTTGTTAAAAATCACCTTATTCGCAGCGAAGCTTGGCCTTTCTGGCGCGAGCGAGCCAACAAAACGTGCCAATGAACTTCTAAGAGCACAAGAGATGCAGCTCTTCTCTTTATGAAAAACCAGAAGCACATAATGCAGTCTGTATGTGATTGCATAAAATATTGCTACTGCAAACTCTGGCCATTAAGGTAAACTAAAAGAAGGAAGTTTACATTGTCGACGGTAGATGGCGTCATCATCTACAGTACATTCTTAAGTTTCTTTATTAGTCTTCAGCTAAATTCTTCGCAAATAGAAAACATTGTGTCCTTTTTTTTTTTTTTTTGCTCCGTTGTTAGGATCATTTAATTATATGTCAGAAAAAGATAACTGGCAACAATAGCGTCTTAAGGGTTTTTCAGAGGGTAACTCACGTTCAGAATAATAATAATTGGTTGATGGATTGTGAGCGAATTGACTTCGGAAACCTTATTAGAGGTCTTTCGTGGCTATGTAGTTAGCGTACGCGCCTTTTGCGTAACAGACCCGAATTCGATTCCCAGCGGGAGCTCATCTTCGGATTCCACGTTAATCACTAGCTTCACGCCTCACATAGGCTCGCTGCTAAAAAAAGATGGTAAACTCAAGTCGAAAATACTATTTCTCTTTTTCTTAAATGTGGACTTCGTCCCTTATCAAACTTCACCATCCTGAATCAACCTCGAGACAGGAGTTATGGCTGTCTCCTCTTGGGAAAGGACATACGTTTCTATTGAAAGAGCTCTGAAAGTATGTCCGTCTATTGGAAATAATGACTAGTATTTCGATATGAAATATTCTGTTTCGTCTCGTCTCGTGGATTACAACATTGGGAATCGAACCCGGAACCATGCGCACCAACCTATAATAGATTGTGCAAGTTCAACTGGATGATGTGTGGTTAGCACATTAACTCCCAACACCAGTATTTATGAATTTCTTCCCGGTTGCCCACAAGATGAGGTGAGATGAGCTTAGAAGCAGATACACTTTCAGATTCGAACACTTTCACAACACCTTTTGGAGACGAGACAGCCTCAACGCCTGTATCACAGGCAACCCTAGTATGTTGCCTCACAGTTACAATTTTGCAACCCAACCAGCAATTGAACCCAGGATCAGAGAACTAATTCAATAAGTTAAACTGATATTTTCATGATGATGGTTATGATTGTATTCTACTACGGGAAATATTCATTACACACAAACCCTAACTTCGGAGAGTGATGCGATTTGGTAACAAAGAGACAGATATCTGTGTAACAAGACAATACACTATTTGAATAAGATGGAAACTGTTCTTTGTAAAGCCACGCACTGTGGAAAGGGAAAAACGTTACCATATAAAGCTAATGTGCCCAGTAATTCTAGAACCTTTCTGAATCACAATGTCAACTGACAACTTTTCTTTCGCTAATGACGTACAAGAAAGAAACACTAGCCTGAACAGATGATTCAGCAATAAAGCAGTTCTATAATAATCATAAAAACTAATTTTTAAAAGTGCTTTTATATGTAATCATACAAAGTCCAACAAAGAATGATACATCAGTCTCTCTAACAAGGATTTAGAGAAAATGTTAGTGACCATCAAGAGCAGTGAAGATGAATGTTCCTCAGAGAAATTCCTCTTTCCCTTTTTTCTAACACTTAAAACATGTGAAGGAATGTAAGAGAACAAGGGTAACAAGGCAATCACATAAATCTAACAATAAGTTTCGAGAAAGGGGTAAGACATCCCAGGGAGCCGAGTGGAAGAAACTCTTAAAGGCACTGAACTTCCCGCATCCAACAGAACATGGAGTGAATGACTGCATTGTAATAGTCAAAGCTTTATGGTTTTTTAAAGCCTATGCATTATCTTAGGAATATGAAATGCGGCATGAAGCCTTCATTATTTTACATTAACGTACTCTCGGTTCTACTTTCTACGACGTCAACGGAGCTGAAGTCTTCTTGACAGAAATTCAAACTATACGTTTTTATAATGAACTTTAACCATTCATATCAGGGGACACAGCGATTTGCTTACCTTCGGCGATTAGTGTTGTCACAAGACAAGACAATATAACAACTCTCATTTAATTTTCGAGCCAGAAAAATAACTGACACACGAGTTCAGTTTAACGTCCCACGTTTATGCTCTTTAGGCTAAGGGAGATGATGATTACAGGGCTCATAGTGGTCTGGTCTCTTCTAAATAGTTGAAAAGTGTCCAAAAGCACATGAAAAAGTGACGAAAATTTCATCAAAAAGTAAACCTTGATGCCAAACTTGGGCATAAATTGAATTTTACATTTTTATTTTTCAACCAAACTAGGGCCGGCTGGATCGTAGTTGAAATAAGTAATGTTTTAACACGTTAAGACTTAAGTTGGTCAGCTAATTAAAAAAAAATGGATTACTTGTGTTTAGATGTTCATTATTAATTACATACTTTGCACGGTTTTGTATTTCAACTTTGATCTGGATGGGGTAAGGCCAAATTTCTATATTTTCATTATGCGCAATAATACAAAATTAAAATAGTGTACTTAATAAATACCATCTAGATTACCATTAACTGGCAACAAAATTTTGTGTTGTACAAATGGTTTGTTACAAATTTTGTCTTGGTACCACATGATTGGTAAACACAAGTATTGCTTTAGAAAGAATAAAAGCTGAAGTGAGAATAAAAGTGACTTAGTTCACATGTGGCAGCAAGTACTGAAGCTTTCAGAAGAGTAATAAGTAACAAGTTTCTGCATTTTCCCATTTATTTTTACAATATTTTTCTTAGAAAACTGCCAATGCAAAATATAAATCACACGAAAAAATGACTTTACCCCCCAAAAGTAACTTTTAGTGAACAACTTGAAAAACAGTAACTTTTAGTTGAAAAAGGGGCTCGCTATGAGCCCTGAGATTAAAGCAGGTGAATGATGACAGAAGAATTGGTGAAATAAGAAAGCTGTAGGAAACGGGAGTACCCCGAGAAAACCCACGGGCACGATGTTGTCCACCACAAACTTATTTGGCCGGGGATCGAACTAGCGGTCCCATGCATCAGAGGTATGTGCTCTACCACTGAGTCACCGTCTCTCGCAGTGAAGGCGTGAACGCTAATATAACTATGAGGAAGTTCAAGAACCATCCATCGTACATACTCAATATGTTTCCTATCATTTACAATACATTCTAGTACTTCTTAGAATTACATACGCAGTTTCTTACAGGGAGAACTTAAATTTGGGCTACCCTGTATATCTGTGATTTCATCAATATGCATGTAAGTAAACATTTATAATATTAACGCATACACTAAAGTGGCTGCTACCTAAAGACACAACTGAATTTCCAGTGAGTATTATGGTTACATATTGAGAACCACTGCCAAAAAGATGTCCAGACCGACTTCAAAAACGATTGACACAGTTTTTAACATTGCGGACACAAGAGAAGGTTAGGGAAATATGAATTTTAGGTAAGTTTGCTCAATGTTAAAAAAAGAAAAAAACTGAAGACAGAAGAGCATTGCAAAAGTAAACAGAACAAGGGAAAAATTTCTCTACAAATGTTTGCTACATATACAAACAGAAGGAACATTTGTGTTTCAGATAGTGATGAGTTTTCGACTTTCTCAACATCTTCGAGGCAGTAAAGTCAATGCATACGTCTTGTAACTTAAGAGAGAGTATTTATCATGTAAAAACACTTTCCAATTATCTTATTTTTCAATATTATGATATATACATCCTATTTTCTCCTCCTTTGTGTGTTATCCAAAGGAATGAGGACATCTCGGTAATGAGCGTATGTTTGTCCTCTACAACTCAACTTTATTATCGCAACTTTCAAAACGTTTCAAGCGTCGCTTTCAAGCTATTTTTGAACTGAAGTGTTTTATTCGTGATATCTTCTTTCCTTTTATTTGGTAGAGCAAGTGTTAGAAAAGTTATCTCTCTCTTTCTTTCCTTCATTTGAGGACCACACACACACAACAATTTCCTACACATACATGTAATTTCACTCTCAACCACGTACTGAGAATAACTCACTGAATTGAACCGGCTCATAACGTCTATCTACCTTTTAGGCTTCCACTTACTGAAACTAACTCGCTGAGCTCAACCGTCTGATAACGTGCATCTATCTTTTAGGCTTCCACTTACTGAAAATAACTGGCCGTACTCAACCGATTGATAACGTCCATCCACCTTTTAGGCGTCTACTTACTGAAAATAACACGCTGAGCTCAAGCTATTGATAATGTGCATTTATCTTTTTCCCTTTCACTCACTGAAAACAACTCGCTGACAATGAGCTCAACATACTGATAACGTGCATCTATGTTTTAGGCTCACACTTACTGAAAATAACCGGCCGTGCTCAACCGATTGATAACGTCCACCCACCTTTTAGGCGTTTACTTACTGAAAATCACTCGCTGAGCTGAGCCGACTGATAACGTACACCTATCTTTTAGGCTTCCTAACTATGTTATGCGTTAAGTATCGTGGAAGACTTAGAGGGGTAATGTTCGTCAGTTTATCTGTCGAAAGGTACCAGACCAAAAACGGCCAGAGATAGCAAGAAAACTATTTCTGATACGCATTCTGTGTCACAATAATAGATTTAATCTTCTTTGTTAACCCTCTATTCAAATAGGAAGGGGTAGTAATTTACCATTTACCATTAGTAATTTAACAACGGCCATGCTAGACATATTGAGAACTGGGTATTTTGACATTGATTTTGCATTGTAATAGGTCGTCTCCGTTCTTATCTCTACTAATACGGGAAGTGGCAGAAATCTGCTATCATTTCTGGTTTCAATTGATCCCTAGATAGCGAAAACGGCGCTAAGTTGCGAGAAACTTTCTTTTTAATATGGATTCTGGACCTCAAAAATAATTTTATTTACACCCCTATTTGTGTATTGATTTATTCAGCTACTTAAGAACATCTATTTTCTACTTTATTTCTACATTGAAACCGAAGAAATAGATCTATCACTTCTGGGGAGGCATGGTGGCTTAAATGGTAGAGCGGTTACTTCTGGTGTGTGGGGTCCCTGGTTCGACCCCTGACCAAGTAAGTTTGTAGTGGATAACTGTGTCCGTGGGTTTTTCTCGGAATACTCTCGTTTCCTTCCACATTTACATTCCACTAGTTATTCCACCATCATTCACTTGTTTTCATCATTTGTCTCCCTTAGCCTAACGGGCATAATCATGGGACGTTAAACTGAAAGATTTACAAGGATTTTCTATCATTTCCGTTTCAATATTGTTGCCTCGTAGCTTCGAAACTTACGTTAATTTCACAATGTGAAAAGAAACCCATCTTCTTCGATAACAATTCCAATACTTTTTAAGATTTCATAGAGAACATTTTTGCTATTCTTTGTAAGCTGCGTTAGTGAACTCTGCGTTACAAAACGATCCTTTTCTGCAGCGATTCTCTCCGAAGTTAATTAGTCAAGAAAGAATCCTTGCACTAGCGTTAATAAGCAAGACAGCACTTACGCTCCACCTAGCGGCAAACACGAGAAATACGTACAATAACTATTTTTCAACAGATGTTGTCTTAATAACAGGTTGTAAGTTCATTTCTCATTAACAGTTAATGCAAACCAACAGTTTTTTGTTTCAATTAGCACATCGAAATTGGTTGGAAAAACGAGAACGAATATATAAAAGAAGTAATAAAAAGGCTGGATTTATATGAACCAGAAATCTCATTCACTGACGCCCGTACAACAGTTATACAGGAACATCAAAATTGGTCAAGCAAAGTGGAATCGCAAGACATTGTCCACACGGTACTGGGATACGGTAGAAGTTTCAATTTCATGCATCGCCTCAGCACTGTTCATTCATAGTGTATATTATACGTACATGAACCTTCAACTACGCCTACTTAAATAAATAATAATAATAATAAAAAAAACAGAAAATAGTAGATAGAGCCATTCTATTTCAAGCGTGCCTTCGGAAAATAGGTTAAACATACTTCGATCCCACCCCTGCCGCCGTTTTACGGTGGAAACCTTCCCTTTGCTTTGGGGAAAGAACTCTGTCCACATCCAATTATTGAAGGATCTCGGCCACAGCAACTTACAAGTCCCACCTCTTTTGAGGGAAGTACGGGAAAACACATCGACAGCAGCGTCGGCAGAGGCATACTTGAAATACAAAGGCTCTAGAAGAGTAGTTTCCAATAAATAAATAAATAAATAAATAAATAAATAATAACTGTGTATGAATGTGTGAAATTCAGACTTATACAATTAAAAATAAATTCATGGGGTCGCGTTGATTCAGTAATAGAACGCTCATCTTTGGTGCATGGAATCTTTAGTTCGATTCTAGCTCAGAGCAAGTCGGCTTTGTGATGGACAAACACGGTGTGCGTGGGTTTCTTGGAGTTTTTTCGTTTCCCCCCACATTCTTCATTTCACCATTGCATTCATTATCATCATAACTTCGGAGGATAATCGTGGACGTTGAAATAAAAGACAATAACTTCATGTTATTTACTAGATGGTGTATAAAGAAGCTTCAAAATATATAGAGACAATTTTAAGAATTTAGTTACAACATTTAGTCACAACATAAGTAGATAAGCATTCCTTTTCTCAAGTTTATAATGATTTTCAAATCAGAAACGGTTGCACTTCTTAGCTACTAGCCAGAGAAATTATTACAATTTCAAATTTTCAAGACATCCTTTTGAAAAGTATTGAGATAAAATGAAATATTTCAGGTTAATGTAAAATAATTATGCCCTTTAGGCTAAGGGGGACGGATGATTACGGCAAGTGAATGACGATGCAAGAAGGCAACGAGAGTACTGCGAGAAAACCCACGTACACAATGTTGTCCACCACAAACTTACTTGGCCGGGATCAAATCAGGCAGAAGAGGAAGTGTTCTATCACTGAGCCATCACGCTCCCTCAAAAGTATTGAAAACAATAAACAAAAAGACAGGAATAATTAAGCTTTGCAGAGTAGATGGAGTCTTCAGCCCATAGGCCCAAAATAGTTGACAATCACTTGTTATTATTTTATTGAGTTCCACTAAACTGGTCTTATATTCTATCGAATGATTAAGCTTGGTTTAAAGGGACAGGTTTTGCCGATAGATGTCACTACAGTCTTCGTATATGTGTTATGTATTTTTTTTTACTTTTCACAAAAATTCACGATTTCTCCTACAAACTTCAACCTAGAGACTTGGAGAAGAAATTTTTGGAGAAGCATCTTTGTAACTCATCGAAGGCAACAATCTGTGCCGATTTTTTATTTATAATTTTCTTCATTGTTGAAATGGCTTGATTGTTGAAATGGATATCCAAACCTTTAACAATGGAACTGTTTCAACAATGAAGAAAATTCTAAATAAAAAATCGGTAAGGATTGTTGCCTTCGATGTTTCATGAAGTTGCTTCTCTAAAAATTTCAAGTCTAGCTTGAAATTTGTAGGAGAAATCCTGAATTTTCGTGCAAAGTAAAACACATAAGAGAGATACGAAGACTAGTGACATCTATCGGCAAAACTTATCCGTGTACACCAACCTTAAAGCATGGACTTACTGTCCGAGAACAGTTGCTTCTCTGAGTTATCTGTGAAAGGATCAAATAATCCAGTTTATTTTATTTTATTTTATTTAAAGGGAAAACTAAGCAGTCCTTTGTTGTTGTTATGTAATATGAAGTGAACTTCATAATGCTTCTTATCTGGGATGTTCACTTCCCAACATACATTTTAATCATACAACTCTGTTAATGATGGAGGCCCTATAGTGGAGGACTCCTATTCTCTACATCTCTTTTTTTCCTAATAGCTTAGCCGAATTATTCTCATTTTTCTTCCTATTCGTGACGTTCATAAATTGCCGTCCCAACACTTGCCCAGAGAAAAAAAGGAAGAAGGACCTGTCACGATATTTAATTAATTCGTGAGCGAATCTGTCATCTGAAGATGAACCTAATGTATCATCTTCAACAGCAGCGTTACCCAGTATCGTACTACAGATTTTTTTTTTTTTAAATAAGGAATTCGGGTTCTGGCTTGCTAACATCGGTGCTGAACAGACCGCTACACTCCAAAACAACGAACCAATATACAAAAATTGAGAGATGTGATCTCTTTTAGTTTCAAAGAAGTAATTTTGTTAAACTAGATTATAAATAGACGTGTGTCTACTGAACGGAATTTAACATTTTTTATTACTATTATTGTAATGGACCAAGCGCGTACCCAGAAATGTTTGCTGGGAGGGGTCCAATACGTCTATGTAGTATTGAACCTGTTTTACTCTGCACCCGAAAAGACGATAAGTAATTGTTAATTACTGCCATTTTTTTTTTTTTTTTTTTTGAAAAACGATAGAACTAGATTATTTCTATAACAAAAGAAAGAGTACCAATTAGGCATAAAATCAAAGGCCTACATCAATCATTTACCTGTTAAGTTCTGTCAGGAAAGTCTACAAATGTTTGTCGAGTTACGAAATTGGGGGGGGGGGGGGGAGGAGATCCGGACACGGTGGACTCCTTCCCGTGAATGTGCCCCTCTAATGGACACTAAGAACATGAATATTAAATTCAACATCTGTGGTCCATTTCAAAATATAACGTCTTCAGTACCAGGAGATATTCCTAATACTTGCGAGGCAACATTTCCTTTATATTCTACTTACACACTGGAACATAAAGAGGGCTTTCCAGTGTGGATTACCTGATATTTCAATTTTCTTTCCAATGAGACAGCAGTTACCTTCAGGTGAGTACGTGTAACGAGGACTTCATATTTTGAAGTGAACTTATAAAAGTGGTAATTAATATAATCAGATGGGTCAAAAAACGGCTCCCCGAAGAAACACCCATCAAATTAGTCAACTTAAGTCTGAGACTTGGGCTCAACAGTTTGGATCTCTTGAAAATGATGACCACAAACAACCAGAGAATAATATTTGTGTTTATGAACTTTTGCTTCCGGACAAGAATAGAGACAGAGCTTTGTAAAGAAAAGTGGGTGGCCAGAATTTTCTGAACAAGACTGTACATTAAATAAATGCTATACGAATAGTCTTAACGACCTTTCACTGCATTAAAAACACACCAACACAGTTCCTATGTTAAAGACTGATGGCTATAGACAGAAAGTAACAAAATGGCATGGGAAAATTATGAATCATTTATCTCCAACTTAGAACGACTAATCAAGTGTGACCGGAGTGCACCCAAAGCACAAAGTTGAGTTGTCCAGCCAGCATCAGTAACAGACAGGTCACGCATCTGATTGTGTCGGGAAGCTCACGAATATCTGTGTATGCCAAGTTTGCTTCACTCTTTAAAAACTCTTTAAAGACATTGTCACCCACAGCATGTAACGGGTTTCCGAATTGTTTCCGTCTTCTGTCGCACGAACACTCTAAGGCTTCTTGCCCCTATCCTCATCTTTCGTGTCACATTTTGAAGTTTTTGTGCGCCATATATAGTTCCCTATCACTCATCAGTTTTTTACAGCTCAGATGGCACGGAGAAGCCAAGCGGCATTTTTAGTGTTCACGTAAGGGCGCTGTGTGTGTCACGCATTATGAATACACTCATCAAGTAAACGCGATAAGGCTAATTGAAGATTAGGCAAGCGAAAACCGCTATATGGAATTAATCACATAATAACACGTCACTTTAGCACAGCCTTCATACAACACATAACCCCAAAACACTCACTCTTGTAAGTTCATTCTGATACATGTCAACGTGTTTGCGTACAATGCTCAAAGACTTGTGCATTGTAAATTTACTGAAGTCGCTTCTAACAAAGTGTACGTTGTGCTTTGTGGGCTACCGGGGTGAACTCTAAAAGTAAACGAACCTAGGACTTGGTGAACCAAACAGGAGCATACTTAACCATTTAGCTATTTTGAACCGAACAAAATGTGCTTTATACAAAAACAGTAAACAGCAAAAAACAACTATATGATTACAGTCTTAAACAAACAAGCAAACGAATCTTCTTTGCTAATATTTCGGAAATATCATACTTAACTATAGCTATAACTTCCGCAGTCCTGTATCAGGACCATAACCACAATAGTAAAACAGGGGAACGAGGTCGGAGAATTAGTTTTGGGGAAGCTAACATGCATTTTATCTAAACATACAACTAGAAGTTTCAGAGGGAGGAATGAGTATTTCTGATCACCCCCTTGCTATGGCCTCGTCCTGCACAAGAAGCAACTACTCTACTCACTTTGAAAGACTCTTTACTTACGTTCAGAGAAGAATTTGAAGTTCTTTTTCTCTTAATCCTTCTAACAAGCTTCAGGTGCGAGCGGTCCCAGATTCGATTCCCGGTGGGGCACTCGGTCGAAAAATGTAACAGCTTTTTCAGGCCAGCCATCTTGAATGAGTTTTTTCCCTGAGTTTCTGTCATCCACACCAGGCAAATGCCGGGATGGTACCTAACATAATGGCCCCAGGCTGCTTCCTTCTCTTTCCTCGGATAGTGTGTTCGCCGAGGGACGTCATCCCTGAAACAAACCGAGCTAACATGGCCACTGATGCCGACAGCTCAAAAATATATAAAATCCTAAATCTAACAAGCTTCATTAATTTTGTAAATAGTGATGCGAGTAGAAGCCTTTAAAATGTGGCCATACTTTGTTTTCAACAAGATCGTATGTTGTTAGACCTGGGTAATTTCTCCGATATCACTAGTTTCCCCTTCCTGTCAGAGTAACTAACGTGAAAGCTTTCTGCTCGCGTAGTCCTGGGTTCGATTCCGGGTGAAGTATTTGCCTGGGATAGAGACTCTAGTACTGAATCGCATCCCATTTTAGGCAATGGATCAATTTAATGTAGCTTTGGTACTGGAAAGTCACTAAAATCAGTCAATCAATCTGAATGTCATTTCCCCAATCGCATTACTCACCTATCTTTTGAGAAGCCAACAAAATCAGAACACAATGTTGTTCACTAAATGTTTGCACGACTTAAATCGAACATATAAGCGAAAGAGATACGCATAGTACTCGATGAAATTGTTATATTAACGTAAATTAAGTAGTCTTACTGGAAGCAGAAGAGAAAAGATAATGTGCTAGGTTGGACTCCCGATAGGAGATCGAACTACTACAGTGGATGAGGTGAGATCCCAATTCAAACTGTAGTTGTTTTCATATAGCAACGCTTCTGCCAAAGAACATAAATATGTTTAGCTTCCAAAGTAAACTACTTGACATAATAGCCCTTTGTGGTCCTGAATCGCTCAACGCCATCTGTTAGCGAACAGGTGAACTACGTCCAACCTAGCGACGAACACACGTGATCATCACTCTAACAGGCGAATCTGGAGCTTTGTACATAACGTTGAGAATTGGGAAGCACCACCGGGGAACCGAACCGGCGATCACGCTCTAATCATAGACTCCCGGTGTTCTTCTTGTTTAGCTTTCAGCCTGACAAAATAACAACAGTTACACCTAGAAGCCCCACACTGATCTAGTGGCTATCGTGCGCGCTTTTGGTCCATGAGGTTCCGGGTTCGATTTCCGGTGGGAGAGCCTTGAAATTTGAATGAATCCGGATTCCATCTTGAACAATACGTCTAGGTTTCTCGGTGCTGGTAAGGGAAGTAAACTACAGGCCAACCAACCAAACCAGAAACTTATTCTAATCTCATACATTTACTTACCAATGCTTAACATAAAAGATGGGCCTATACTAAAGTCGACTTTTTAAGTGAAAAGGAGAGGACGGAAGTGGTTTCTTCCAGTGAGCTCAACAACTAAAATTAAACTGTATGGACAGGATCGAGTGTTAGCAATTAGTAACCGTCCTTCAACTTATACTTTACGCTTAAGACTCTGAGTATTGTGTTTCAACCAGTTTGTGAAATTCAATTTACTATGTTTGCTTTCTCCAGTTTATGTTTCAGTAACACATTCACAGGGATTACCTTCATTAAACAGTCTGCAACATAACGAGAAGAGTTTCTGAAATAAATTGCTATGCGTGATTTGATTACATGTGGTAAGTATATTCCACTTGTTTGCTTTATCATGGATGTGCTGTGAATTTTCAACGTTCCACTGTTTAAAACTTTGCATGCGAAAAGATAATGAGCATTTTCAAAGTTTATCTCGTTTGAACGCGGTACCATATCTGAATAAACCTTGAGATGCAAGCCCGATCTCTTATGTAGAGAATTTTCGGATTTAAAATAAGAAATGAGAGAGAGAAAGAGACAAACTTTATCCATCAAATTGCCTCGTAACACTTCTATTTACATACCATTCCAAGAACAACGATGCTCTTCTTCCTAGACTTTATAGTTTGTATAGAGTAGTAACTCAGAACAATTATACAATTTTCCAGCAATTAAAGGACCTGCTATAACCTTAAGTATTATATTGTTACGTCAGTTGCAGGTCACTTGCCGAAAACTGTGACCTCCCATGCATCATGTTTATTAGTCAACTTAGTCTTTCCATGCCAAATACTTTTTTATATATAACTTTCTTCAATAGCCGGAAGAAACACATGGTACGGAAACTATTATAGTGATCGCAAGGAGTGGTGAAGCTTGACCTAGATTTCGCCACCCACCCAATACAATGCGAGAGTGTGTGCCGATCATCAACTCTTATCCATTAAATTTTGCCAGTGTCGCCTCTCGTGCTATACGGAGAACATCTCGTGAGGATATCCTGTTGTCAGATTGTAACAAGGTTTCGTTTTCTTTAGTTTTGTAATCATTGTTTCATACTTTTTGTGTTATTATTACCATTTAATTCGAATAACTATTAGTGTTCGTAGTCGCTCGTTCGCCACCTCTTCTGTGTTTGGCAACACATGGTCCACTTCTGTTGTTTCTCAAGTGTGCATTTGGAAGGTAGCTCTACGAATCATACCGAATTCTTCCGATGCATCACACGTGAGGGAAAGCAATTCTATGATTGGTGTGGAGACCAGGGTTTTACAATCGTCGTGGTCACTATAATACTGGATACCAACTCATTCAGTTTCACTAACTTGAATAAGTGAGATTTTGTTTCAGAGTTCTCACAGTGTGCGGACCACTGCTGAAATTGCTAACCAACTTAGTCATAATTTTTTTCAAGATGATTATCAGTCGAAATTTGTCCTATGCTGGATGCTACTGTGATTCTGATAGATTTTAGACAGCAGGCCATGGACAGCACGATATGCTATGGGCATGGGCATTTGGCATTACCCCCCCCATTACTTGTGTATGTGTGAGGATTTATTAAGGTACACGTTTAGTTTACAACACATACCAGATCGTTACTATGAGGACTTTAAAGTTCGAATTCATTATGCAGTGCCATTGATCATGTAATCTCGTCTTGAATTCTCTTATTGAATTCCGTGGAACCATGGATAACCGGTAATTCTAGAAACATCGATGGGTCCATCTCGAAGAGAACATGTGACGTCATTATGTACAACACAAAGACCCAGACGATACAGCTGTGGTGGTAATCGTTACAGTTGATTGAACAATTTCAAATACAGTAATATAAAATTTTATAAGTTATTCTAGCATTTTCCCAAAAACAGTTTTTTTTTTTTTTGGTTAGTTGAATTGAAATTTGGTGTCCTGTTCAGCACCAAGGCTACACGAAACGTATACCTACAGGTTAACGTGATATCTGAAGCACGTGATCTCTCAGCGGGAATCGAACACGGGTCTCCCGCAATAAAGGCGCGTATCCTAACCATAGAGCCACGACGCAGCTTACTCATTTTGGAACACCCTGTTTCTCCCAGATGTATTATTTTCCGTTCCGGAGCAAACTGGTTTCAATCATTCTGATCTTACCTCTCCCCTACATTTCTTTTATTTTTACTTTGGAATACTAAAACAATTATTGACCAAATTAATTCTCTGTATGCCAAAGAAAGCTACTCACGTTTTCAAGTTACTGAAAAAGGAACATGTAAGGGGTGGGAATACGCTATTGATGAAGACTACATACAATAGACATGGATATAATAAATATTTCACTGCATTGAATATTCACAATAGTATTTTCGCATCATTAAACACGACTGAATAACCATTTCAAATGGAACTGTGTTGACTTGCAGAACTTCTATCCGCATATCGAGTTTCGAATAATTTATTGCCCTGTTAGGCTTAAGAATTTCACATACAACGAACAATAAACGATCACTTCCGACCACAGAACAGCCACGCACCAAACCTTATTTAACAAATGATCTTCGCAAACCAACGTAACAAGAAAAAAACAACGTGAAAACATGCTTTCAAAGAATCTTTTCAAGCTGTTTTGTGATAGCACGTCCTAGAAATCTCGATAACACTGAAGATGATTTTTCAGAACATTCGCAACGGTACAATTTTATGATAGAATCTAGGAAGGAAACTATCAGAGCGTAAAACAAAATAAAGTGTAAGTAAACGCCATTTATGGCCATCGTGAGCTGGAGGAGGGATATCGCAATAATGATGATCTCGAGCCAGTGATCAAGTTTCTTGGATAGCAAGGACGGGGAAGATCAAGCCAACAGTATTACATATTAAAAAAAATAATAATAACAGTGCAACTAAACCTGAAGAACATTCTCTCACGATTTCTCATACAAGAAAACCTGGACACTAACACTTCGCATAAGGGAAGGAAAGAAAAGAAAACGTTACCTGAACTCCATAGATAAGACAATGATAATATATGAACTAGCAATCATGTGAACTCACATACAGGGTGTTACAAAAATTTATCACATTTTAGGAATAGATTTCTCACATGAAAATAAATAAAAAAAAAAGTTCATATGAGCCTGTACTCAAAAGTGGATAGTTTTGGAGTTACAGTGTGTTGAGAACGTGAAACAAGTGAACTTTAAAAGTTCATAGCTCCATTACTATGAGACCTATTGTATCCGGATCAAGATATCACTGAAGATATGGTATGTGAACTATCCAAATTTTCATGTTTAAGGATGCTCCAGTATTTGCACACCAATTCTTAGAGATAGGTGGAGAGTTTTCAAGTACTCCCAAATAGCCTCTCTAAACTGATTGTGCAAGTACCAGGAGGTTCTGAAAGATGGATATTTGGATAATCCATATGCTAAGTTCCGTCAGTGACGTCTTGACCTGACTACGATCGGTCCTATACTAGTGGAACTACGGACCTTTAAAGTTCATTTCTCGGGACACTTCCGTTTCGTCCTATTTTCTCACTCTACCAATTCTTCCATCATCATTTACTTGCTTTAATCATCGTCTGCCTTAGCTTAAAAGGCATAACTGCGAGACGTTAAGGTTGGTTTAAAGGGACAAGTTTTGCCGCTAGATGGTACTACAGTTTTCGTATCTCTCCCATGTATTTTTTACCACTCAAAAAAATCACGATTTCTCTTACAAATTTCAACCTACAGACTTCAAACTTTTAGAAAAGGAACTTCATAATCCATCGATGGAAATAATTCGTACCGATTTTTTATTTAGAATTTTCTTCATTGTTGAAATGGATTGATTGTTGAAATGAATATCCAAACCTTTAACAATGGAACTGTTTCAACAATGAAGAGAATTCTAAATAAAAAATCGGCACGGATTTTTCCCTTTAATAGGTTATGAAGTTCCTTCTCTAAAAATTTAAAGTCTCTAGGTGGAAATTTGTAAGAGGAATTGTAAATTTTCGTGAAAGGCCCCTTTACACTAACCTTAAACTGAAAGATGAACTGTGAGATTTGAAGCAGTCAATTCGTTGAAGAATTGGGTTTTCCAGAATATCGGGACTTTAGTGATTTATTACTTGAAAAACTAAACTTTAAAAAAGTCATGAAAGCTTTCTTTGCTTAACAGCTTTTAAAACATCAATTTTATAATTGTATTTCATGCAGAATTGGGAAACTAAATATGCATCTACATGCTGGAGACAACGCCGTATCATTGTTGTGCGGTTACAACAACAAAAAGGGAATCTCTTTTCTTTTATTTATTGGAGATAAATTGGGAACGACGGTACCAGTGTTCTCAAAGTCTAATTCAGTTTATATACTCATCGCGTGTCCAAAAATGATGACCCAGTTGGGGATTGATCTGCAAAAATATCTAATTTTATTATCTCCATGTTTACCTTGAAATAGTTCATGAACTACAACGACCAAGCTGGTTCCGAAAGCACGTAAATTCCTATCATGACATTGAAAAAACATAATTCATCAATCACACATGGGCAGCCTCAAGGAAATCTGCAGACATAACTTTTTACTCGATAACAATCGATTTGCTTTTCTTCTTTTTTTACTAGCGATACAAATAACAAGAACTGAGTGATACACACTATTTTTGAAAACAATGTATATATAGTTTCCGCCGTCGATACAAATAAAAACAAAATGTACACTGAAGCACATTTTTATATACGAGCGATTTGTCTGTCTCTACTTTTTATCGTGGTACCAGATGGAACGAATCCCATACTACTATCTGATTAGTTTCTGTTTTTTTTTCTTACTCGACCCACGACACATAACACTAAGAAACGAACAAGAGAAAGAAGAAATACCAAAAACCTAATACATGAGATACGTTACCTATCTTTACAACATAAAATAGGTCTGTCGCATGAGATATCGTGGGATGAACAGAATTCTAATGGGGAAAAACTGAAGAAAGTTTTTTTTTTTTGGGGGGGGGGGAATCTAACACTGCTTGTTATTCAACTGTAAATACCAATTCGTATGATAGTTCTACAACTTTACATACGGTAGAAATTTATTTCAAGAAATAGATATTCAGCAAGGAAAAAAAAAAAGCATATTTGGAAAATCTAGTACTTTTAAGTTAGTCACGAACTTGTTGTGTATTGACAGTATTTCCGAGTTTTTCTGAGTCTCTCGCCCTAAAATGGTTCCATATCAGACCAAAGTCACCCATAAGACAAGATAGCTCAACTGAGTACTATTAAATGGTGCTCCAAGACACCTCACGTTTTGAGTGAGGAAGCGATACTCAAAAAAACTCGGAAGTTGAAAAATAATGACTACCTTAATATGTGTACATATGTATATAAAAAAAATCATAAGTAAGATATGCCAATCCATAGAACTACTGAATTTATTCTCATGCGTAGTCTTCGAGGATATATAGATTTCTATACCACAAGAAAGTATGTGTTCATTTCCAATAATACAAGGTCTGACCGGAACGTAATGTCATACATTTTCTTGTGAAGCGACTGGAGTGCTTGCTCAGTTGTCTCCGAGCTCGCGAAGTGAAGGACAAGGTTTCGTTAACCTCTGTTTTGTACAGTCAGCAACAATATTACGTATAGATTGGAGCTATCATTTCTTATACCTCCAATCTGTTGCTGACTGTACAAGTCGGGATGCAGCTACCTGGACAAATTTAACGTGACAACGCTGCTCCAACCACTCTACAATCTCGACCTGGTTCCCGCAGACTTCTTTTTGTTTTCTCGTTTGAATTCCCCCCCCCCCCCTGAAAGGGCATCGTTAATGAACAACAACTGACAACGTGAAAGCAGCTTGTGGAATGCATTAAACGCACTTCCTGAACAGGCCTTTCAGGATGTCTTCGCAGAGTAGAAATCCGGCTAGCAAAGATGTTGAGTTGAGTTTGAGTTTAACGTCCCGTTCAGCAGCAAGGCTATATGAGACGTGGACCTACTGATTAACGTGGAATCCGAACCACATGAGCTCCCACCGGCTAGCAAAGATGTATCGACAAAGAAGGACAATATCTTGAAGAACTGTACATGTATTATTATCATTATTATGTAAATAAATATGTTTTTGTTTTCATACTTATAGAGTTGGTGATATTACTTTCCGGACAGTTTTATTCTGCTAGCACAGACAATTGATACTGCATATGTAAAACATTACCGTTAACTAATAAGTAAACTATACGTATTATTGTATGTAGTTTCCTAAGAAATGAAATGAAACGAAATCTTTTGAGTTTTACGTCCCACGGTTATGCCGGTTAGGCTAAAGGAGACGGTGATGATGAGAGATGAGTGAAATGGTGGTATGAAGAAAGTGGGAGGAAACGGGAGAACCCCGAGAAAACCCACGAGCACGGTGTTTGTCCACCACAAAGTTCACATGGCGGGGGCTGGGATCGAACCCGGGACCCCAAGCACCAGAGGTGAACGCTCTACCACTGAGCCACCGCGCCCCCGTAGTTTCCTAAGAATAAGAAAAATAATACATGTGATATAACACTGTTATGATTGATTTGAGATTTAAAGCTAGTTACCCACATTACACACACTTGGATTACTGACATTTTACGCAATGTGAGACTTTACACGGGGGAAGACGGGGGTTAAACGTGGTAGATTTGTTGTGTCACGTAAAACAATGAACCATGAAAAAAGGAAGTGTTCGATAATATAAAGAAAACAAAAGTATTAACTATATAATGTTTAGTAATGCGACACATCCTTTGACCAAGTATTAAAACATTTCACAATATAAAATTTCAAAATGTGCAGAAAATTATGCTAAGTATAAATATTAGGATAATAAAATATAACGGAGAGAAAACAGAAAAAAAAATACACGTGATGATGAAGACATATGACGTGAGAATAATCCCATTTATTTTGCATTTATTGAAAACACTAAAAACCGTTCAAGTAATGCGTAAACTTACTTGTCGAGTTCATAAAACGTTTACAAGGAAATTCATTACGATGTTATTGTGCTGGAGCGCTCAAGATCAAAGACATTCCATCTCGAAGTTGATTTACTGGATTTTTTAAAGTATATAATTTAAATGTAATTTCAGTTTTATGCGTTACTCATGACATAATATTTTGTACTTTGGTGATTGAAACTAGTTTCTGGCTACTCGAAAATAAAAATGTTCTGGTACTGTGAATGACACCAACACATCCACACAGAATCACAAATACTGGAAGCTAGCAGACAGGAGCTGAATGCAAACCCCTAAAATAGGGATTGTATTTTTAGACGACTTAACAAGAAGTGGTAGGAATAGTTTGCCTTTAAAAGAGGTCCATCCGATTCGAGCGTCGGGGGTTGAAGAGCAACTGACGGAGACGAACTCCAAGTTGTGTCTAGGAGAATGGATTATAAGAAGGATAGGACAAATCCCTTCTGAAGATCAATAAAAGGCAACAAGCACGTTTTAGTACGTACATATTTTTGCGGATGATAGTCAACTGTGAAGTACAACAAACTATATATAAGATTATATATTTCATAGTTGCCATTTATAACAAACACAATTCAATACGGGGTGTTCCAAAAATTGTAAAGAAAATTTGTAGTTTATTTTTACTAATAAAGCTCCCAAATTTCAGACAAAAACAATCGAATCCTTCAACGTATGCAAAGCTACAAATCTCACAGTTCAAACACTCAATTATATTACCGTGTCACTTGATTTGGTTAAATTTTGTAGCCCTTTTCAGCACAGGATAAATATGCATACCGCAAAATGGTTATGGGTCTTATTCACGACAAAATAATACAACACTTATCAATTAAGTTTAACTTACTATACTACGTACATCACTATCTGTTGTTGTTAGGATATACAAAAGGAACTTTTAGAATAAAACGGGATAACTCTGGACAATTACAAACAGTAGCGACCCCATGTGGAACAGCAATAACGTTCTTGCTTTCACTGTGGTCGACTGGAACACTCTCAGTACTTATTCGGGGTATGAAATAAATTACTTAGTTTAATCATCCAATGTTATATGCCACGTGAATGATAGTGAAGTAACTAATAAAATTTGACGAAGTGCGCGAGTCATCGCAAAACCAGAGGGAAAAATAATCACAAAGCAGTTTGAAAACTATGATCAAAATTACGACCTTGCACCTGCTCGTAAGACACCATATGCTTCTCAGAAACAACAAAGATATTAATAATATATTTTTTAAAAATAAAAATATGTATTTATCATTAATTTGCACATTCAAAAGATCAATAAGCAACGACTGTGGATATGGAGAAGACAATAACCGTGGAATGAAAATCTATCAGATGTTTTAACAAAGGGAAAAGAAAGACTAATTTAGAAGAGGCATTATTTGAAAAGAAACTGTCTTACTGTAAAGTTACAATATATGACAGAAGGTAAATTAGGAAGAGAATGAAGACGAATATTATATTAAAGGGTGTGTAACGTAGAATGTAGATAAGTTAAAAAAAAACATAAATGGACACAATCGGAATGTCAGTATTGGGTTTGTAACCTTCGATATACTCAATATTTATTCTATTCTACATATTAGAGTGACAAAATCTTACGTCAAAACGAAAATATTTAGCGGAGGATTGTAATACCGAGAAGTATGTAAGTTTGAGGCAAGGGATCTGCATAGCAAGAAATTTACCGCTATATAACATTCCTATGTATTTACTTATTTCATTTATTCAATTACTAGATTTAAGACCTCCCAATCACAAATACGTATGTAAACTACAGTTGCTAGCCTGCATTCAACAGAAATTTTGTGAAAACATTAGAAACAAACAATACAACAATTTTAAGGTGGACCTATCTTAGTTTCCTGACAGATCTAAACTAAGGTATAAACCTAGCATTCATTTCGCAAATAAAACAATATTAGATATACTACTCCAAGACATAACATACCAAAGGAGCAAGTATCTTCAACGACGAATACAACTTATCTCTAACAATTTTTATATTAAATTATACCAAAATGTATTTAATTACCCGTAAATAATGTCTTCATCTACAGCTGAAATAATTAACCATGAGAAATGAATTTGCTGCGAATGGAAAGAACAATTGAACATTTTCACAAGACACAATAAAATGTTTTAAAGATGTGATAATGCATTGAGCTGCAAGCACATAAATTTTTACTTTTATGTACACAACGATCACATAAAATCTCTACGTTATAAACACCATGCTAATAGCGTATCAAAAATTAATTCTCCAACACAACCTCACTGTGACGCCCAATTACATTTTCTTTCCCTATTCTACCTATGAAGACTGGATAACTGGATACCTTTAACGGAGTACGTGGCCACTTATAACCATAGAATGCAACGAAGTGCCTGCATTTTTGTCTATAGTTATGCTCCGCTTCGCCTACAAGTATGCCTGACGGAACGGTGGCAGTTGTGTTTCTGCAGAATGCAATATTTTATTATCCCCTGTATAGGCAGACAAAGTACACACTTCCATCATATTTAATTGGTGTTATGTTAGTAGCGTTACTAATAATTCCAACGGTACTGCACGATATGCGAAGAATTTGAAAACAACCTAACAACTTAAATGTGTGTAAGCGTACACATCGACATATGAAAAAGTGAACATTCAGCAAAATGCTTTCCATCGAGACGCGAACATTGAGCTAACTTAAGCTGTGAGATAGATTCCATCTCAACAAATGTAATTTATACTGATGTATGAAGAAACGTAACATTCAGTATTGCACACACTACACACATTGTGTTACAATACACCTTCCTGCGAAAAAAAAAAAAAAAGTGGAAAATGCATTTAATGAAGATACTTTTATCAAGTGAAGCTGGCAAAGAACTTTAAAGCGTGGACGCTCGACTATATGTAAACGTTAAGAGGCCCCACGTAGCGTAGTCGCTAACGTTCTTTTCTTTGGTGTGAACGGTACCGGGTTCGATTCTCGGCTTTTTCAGCCCAGCCATCCTGAATGAAGTTTTCCTTATTCACACCAGACAAATACTGGGATGGTACCTAATATATAAGTCCCAGGCTACTTCCTTTCGGATAGTGTGATCGTCGAGGAGCTCATCTCTCATACGTGATGGGCTAACATGGCTATAAATGCCGAAAGCCCAGAAATTAATTCCTAATCCTAGATCTAGTTAAAGTTTGTCTATGCACTAATTTTGGCTGTCCTAGGTGACTCATTTCTATGCGAAAATCTGACGAACCCGTCATAGTATTAATATGTTTAGATACAAATCAATTTGAAAAACCAGGGAATACTTTTACCTAGACTTTCAGAAATCTAGTTAAAACTCCAGTTCATTTGAAACCAAACAAATATTTTCCTATACAAATCAATGGATTAAAAACCAAAGATGTCGCAGGTATTTAATACCGTTAGCAGGGTATCAGGAAATTCATGTTATTAATCAGTCATCACAAATTCTGTCGAGGAATTTGAAGCTTAAAACTATACTAATGGCTGTTGTGCAGTATGGTTGCAAACATAGTCGCTTATTCTAGGGGAAGAACGCGGACGAAGTATTTGATAATAAAATCCTGAGACGAATATTTGGACCCAAGAGGAACGACAATGGGAAATAGCGAAAACTTCATAACGAGGAACTGCAAAATTTATAAACCGTTTACCAAACATTGTTAGGGTCATCAAGTCTAGGAGTCTCCGGTGGGCTAGTCATGTAGCTAGAACGGAACGAATTAGGAACGGTTTCAAAGTTCTAAGTGGAAATCCAAACCATTAGAAAAATGACCATTAGGAAGACCTTGGTGTAGATAGGAGGATAATAGATGGATCTCAGAAATAGGAATACAAAGTAGGATCTGGATTCAATTGGCTACGAATAGAAGTCAATGCAGAGCTTTTGTGAACGCGGCATTGAAACTCTGGGTTCCATAGGGCATAGAGTTATTCAATACTGCTAACGTCCCGCGGTTATGTCCAGTAAAAAGCGGAAGGACAACAATTGGAAGGCAATGATTGAAGAATTGAAACAAAGAGAACATGAAAGAACGTAAGAAGATCGCGAGTTATCCATCACACCACATGATCGGGATCGAACCAGGTTCCCTTTGTTTCACAGAGGAGAGAACTACGCGGACATTCCCTTCTATTAGCGTCAAGTAACCCACCAGTGATGGCAAAGCACTTACGATAATAATAATGAACATACACAGGTATGTTATTATTATTATTATTAGATCTCTTATACATTAAAAGACAGTAGCCCTATAGCTTAGAGCCCGAATGTGTGTTACCATCACATCGACTAACCAGGGAGTACCGGAGGACACATTTTCGTATGCATATATCTTATAACTAATAGTAGCAAGCTCTGTCACACTTCAAATATATATAACATAATCTGTCCGTATTTAAAACCGGTTCACCTCCAAACCACATGTTCTCATGAATGAAGTAGTGTGGACCAGCATGTGGTGATATCTAGTGAAGTATTATCTGTTCCGCCTTACTTCAAAACAACCATAAACAGAGCCACGTGTTAACTAAATCAATCACACTGATTTGCTCCTATGTCACTGACGCATGGATCGATACTCTTACGCAAATGTAGCAGAGACAATATGAGACAGAAACAAACAACGTAGCATGGCGTAGACTATATACTCACAGGGGTAAAAGTGGATCTGAAAAGATAGGGGGACACATGACGCCACGCCTATCTTTGCCCGTTGTAATTTTTTAGGAAGAGGAAAGTTTTAGAAAGTCATAGATACTTCAAAGGGCTACATTTTAGTCATATAATGGGCAAAAATTATCTATAAACCTTTATGGATCTCTCTTTTAATACCCTCCTTATTGCAAAGAACCTTCAGGGAAATATTAGAAAAACTTCTCCGAATCTTGAAAGTTCATTCTCTCTCTACTAGCACTGAGTTGTTATTTTGCGTGATCTACCAGGTAGAAGTAGGCCAGTTATCAGTTTTCTTCCAAAAAAAGTTGCCGTACTTGAGTGGAAACCCACAGAGTGAATACACGCTGATAATGAATATTAAAAAGTTTAGTTTAAGCGTATCTTCGTGAGCGGAAAGTTCAATAAAACCATTTGGATTTTTCCTTTTTGTTTCCTTTTAGAGAGAATGATCTACGTTCACAGGAATAAAATCGACTATTAGAAATTGATTTTAAGTGTTTACTGCATACTTGTAATATCGAGTGCCTTGCGATGAGGACTTTTAAAAGCAATTTTCAGTTATTACTAGACCACAGCAATTTCAACGTCAATTTTAGCAACAGGATTTTATTTCGGTATGATGGAAAAGTTCCTAGCGTGCTAGGATCTGCAAAGAATGTTTCACAGAATCGAATACTGCCGAGTCGCATGATCCTAGGCTGAAGGAATGATGGATAGGTTGGTCTTTCATTTACAGTGCACACAGAATAAAGTCTGAAGCAGTTGTATGTAACATATCGTTTATGTGAGAAAAGATGTAAGTACCAAAATGAAGTTAATTAAGATTACCTAGGTATCGATTAATTACCTGCCAAAGTAGTAAGTATGGCATTATTCTTTCAAAGTTATTTAACAAACTTCCAGATACATTCCCCACAAGCTAATGAAAAATTGAAATAACAATGATATCCTTAACTTCACATGCTTATGTCCCTTAGGTTCAAGAAGGATGACAAATAAGTAATGGTTATGGAAAAATTGGTGGAATGAAGATGTAGAAGGAAGGATAAATAGAAAACCCACGGACACGGTGCTGTCCATCAAAAACGCACATGTTCTGGTGACCAATGGATCCTCTCATGGAACTTGAGTGCTCGGCCAGTGAGCCACGGTACTCATGAACCACTACTTGATTACCATTTCATTAGAATCCTTACACTTATTTTAGGGATAAAATTTAAATTAAATTGAATCTCTGATTTGATTTCATTTCATTATCGTTAAGAATTCTGCTATCATTGGCCGAAAGTAAATAAATATATTTAAAAAAAATGAGTTTCCAGTGTTTGTTTTGTCGTAAATACGTCTAACGGATTCAATAATCCCCCCTCTTCTATCTTCTATCAATCCTTAATTGGACGATTTTTATAATATGTTTCATTTATTCTACCTACGTCCTCTATTGATTTTATACCCGCAACCTTTAAGTACTGTCTCGCACCAAACTACTGGGAGACTATGGTCAGCCAGACTGTCTCTGATTGGGGCACTTGCTATCAGCACACTGCCTAACGTTTCAGTTATTTCTGGTCTTCCGGTCCCCGAAAAAAAAAAAAACATTAAAAGGGACAAATAATTTTCTTCCTATGTAACAAATATTCCCAACCTCACTAAATCTCATACATTGTGGATGAGGGCGAATAAGATTAAGGTCATACCTCGAGAGGCTTACCAATGAACATTCTCCGGAAAACAAGATATCACGCAACTTACTCTTAACAATAGTAATAACAGGCTACAACTTTGACAAACGATCTAGAAGCATTTGACCTTTAACTTTAGGGAGTTTAGAAGCTTCATCAGAACGTACAATGAACAGTAAAAACTATACTTTATGATTTAGCCTGACCGTTTCAACATAGAAAAAAAAATCCATAAACTGAGAAAGAAACGGTTAACCAATTTTTCTATCTTAAAAAAAAAAAAAAAAAAAAAGGAACATCTGTGCAGAGAGCCTTTCGCATCATCACATCCGCTCACTGATACTCGCATTATCCGAAGATGTAAGTGGACGGTCTTCAAGCAAAACATATCACGTGATTGTTCTCCGTACATATAAAAAGAGTGCCTAGTCATTCCATACAACGGTACAGGTAAATAATTTGCGCGCAAGAAAACTGTTACTGCTTTTGTTTGCTGTCCGGCTGAATCACTGAACATTCGAGCGTTCCTCGACCTCTTGCATTCCACCAATCAGCCGCTTCTTGAAGTTACTTCAAGTGTCTACATCTACCTCAGACATGTGCTGACGTTTCCTTTCCTGGGGGACAATCAATATCCTGAGAGAAGCGTCTAGCATTTGTTTTCACAATTTTTGTATGTATGTAGCATGCATGTGGATATGTGCATGAGTGTGTGAAGTCTTGCAGCCGCAAGCGAGGGTGTGCGTGTCCGGCAAATGAAACCGCTATCCCTTCGGAAACACGCTCTCCCTTCTACCGAAACCCTACAAATCCGTTTTGATATGATCAAGCGAACTTTTCGTACTGTAACATTTCCTCTTATTTCAATCCATTTTATAAAACATAACATTAATAGCAGGTTCGTTATAGCTGTATTATTAGTAAGTGCCTCCGCGTAGCTACTTTTTGTGCATAAGATCTGGGGTTCGATTCCCGGCTAAAGCACAATATTGTGAGACTTGTGATGAGTTACTTGTATTAAGTAGCGACGGAAGCCAGGCTAGAAACCCTAAAAGAATGACAAACGGAACTAGCTACGAAATCAGACAGGTAACGAATTAGGAAGCGTTAATGGTTATTTGACAGCAAACTTTGAATCTATTTCAAATCTCTCAAAAAATTCTAAAACGTTCCAGTAATCTACCTTTGCCACAGCCGTTAAATGATTTTTAATAGCCTGGAATCGAACCCTGGACTCTTTAAATAGATCAGCACTCTACTTCTGAACAACCTCTTCAATATTTTCTATATACAACAAAAAGGCAACCCAGAGATCTTGCGTAGCTAAGTAGTTAGCATTCGTAATCTTCTGGTCGGGAGACTCGGGTTAATTTCCAGTGGGATCGCGGTGGCTCAGTGGTAGAACATTCCCCTCTGGTGCGTGGCGTTTCTGGTCCGATCCCAGCTCGCGCTAAATGGGCTTTGTGGTGGAAACACCGTAGGTTTTCTCGGGGTTCTGTTTCGTCCCACTTTCTTTTTTCCACCGTATCATTCATTCATTTCTTATCATCATCGTCTTCTTTAGCCAACACGGCATACTCGTGGTACGTAAAACTCAAAGATTTAATTTCATTTAGATTCCGATGGAAGCTTTAGCGGTTCGGGTTCCATGCAAAGCTGTAGAATCATGTCTCACGTGGCTTTGGTGCTAAAAACGAACGATCAACTGCAAATCAACAATAGAAGACGACTCAAACAAAATATCATGGTTATGCGAAGTAGACGAAAGAAAACGGATGATTAATGCTAGTGAATAAGATTGAAAAAATAATGGAGTGGGATGAAAAGGGAGAAATCGAAAAAAGAGATACGATATTATTAAGCATAGACTTACATGGTTACGTTAGAATGTAACCTTTCATATGCGAGACAAGCACTCTACTGATTAAATAACAGATTTTAGATAAATCTGATTGTTTTAAAAGTAATTTATATTTTGATTACAATTTTTTAAAACTATTTAAGCTAAATAATAATAATAATAAATTAATTAAACTGTAGCAGCATGTTAAATCCAAAACTGTACGCAATTAAAATAGTAAAAATTTTGCAACTTAGTAATAAACAGTATGAAAATTAATTATTTTCAGTATCAAAAATAGCTTTGCTGTTTGTTTCTTTAAAAGAAAGAAAAAAAACGGGGTATTGTTTTCTACAGAGCTTGCTTTCACAATTATTGAATCGTAAACGAAACGCTTTCCTGATTACTTGAATAGAAACAACTGCTTGATATAAACACAATCAATAAATACAATACATTTGCTATTGTAAGAAACACAAAATAATAATAAAAATAATAAATCTATAGTTTATATTGAGAATGTGGTAAAAACAAACCTCTAAATTTTTTCTTTCCAAGAAGCAAAATTAATAACTTTTTTTTTGTTTTCTTTCAATGGTGTGGAATGCAATACAATAAGAAATACGACACTACGCACAAAAACAATTATATATATATATATATATATATATATATATATATATATATATATATATATATATATATATATATATATATATATATATATATATATATATATATATATATATATGTGTGTGTGTGTGTGTGTGTGTGTGTGTATAACACTTGCCAGTCTACCGTTGAATGACGTTATATTCAACTCTACTTTGAGTAATCTGTTTTTCATCCTATTTTACAATATTTCTTTTAATTTCGTTACACCACATTGTATAAGGATGTCTCCTAGGTCACTTCGTGTATTTCGGCATCCAGGACTGCTTTTGTAAACCAGTTATCATCTCTTTAAATAAATCTCATGCCATGTCACTTCTAGTACCTCTAATCTCCCGATTAACATCCATTATCTTGTCACCCTTCTGAATCCCTATTCGTAGTTATACTGTGAATGGCTGATTTTGTTCGTGTCACATCTCCTATTTATGTCAAAACATATTGAAAATTTTTCGCTTCAGATACAATGGCATTATATAAAAGTTTGCCGGGACTAAGTTAATCCTGAAATATGGATGTACTTCTGTATGGTTCCTGCTTTGACATTTGATTTGATTGTCTCTTTTCCGCGCCAAATACTTTTTTTTGGGTACTCATCAATCTCGGCCACACACTTTCACATTTTTCAAAACACTGCGAAAGTCAAACATATTTCTGAAATAAAATTTTTATTGTATATTCCTGATAGTCAAAGAACACGTCATCAAATTAACAATGACGCCGTAGGTTCACACAAACTGGCTAAGAATGAAGAGCATTTCAAATACACTGGTTAGTTCGGTAAGCAGAATTATGTACTGACTCTAGAAAACCAGGTAGTGAAATTTTATTTTTAAAGATTTTTTTATATGTTTATATCAATCTTATTTAGAAATGTTAATATAATTCTTTATTTTATGTAATATTTTAAACAAAAGGAAGTGGGACTAATCAGCACCTTTCAAACCCTGTTTTTGAAAATTCTTGTGCCTGTTCTCTGTGTGTAAGCCTCTAATATTCGCAAATTATGATGTGAAGTTCTAATTTTTTTCGATACTAGTCAAAGAGAAAACAAAATAAGTTCTATAGATCATGTTCTTTCCCATATAATTCCGCAACCGTACTCCGGTAAAGTGAAAAGTGTGATGCGACTTTTATCCACTGCACCAAAAGATCGTCCAGTCTTATCCCAATTCTTCTCTTTCATATGCCTGTACAGTATTTCATTCTGTATTTTATCGGGTTGAGTTGATTTTGGGTTTAACGTCCCTTTCAGCAGCGAGGCTATATGAGACGTGGACCTACTGATTAACGTGGAATCCGAACCACATGAGCTCCCGCTGGGAATCAAACCCAGATCTCCCACGCCAAAGGCGAGTAGGGCTACGCTAACCGTCTGTATTTTATCGGGTTCTCGGAACAAAACAAAAACCACATAAAATTCATGGCTGCTACAGTACATGGAAGCACGTGGCTCAGTCGTAGAAAGCTTACCTCTGGTGTGTGCTGTCCCTGGTTCGATTCTCGGCCAACAGTGTCCGTGAGTTTTCTCGAGGTTCTCCCGTTTCCTCCCACTTTCTTTATTTCACCATTTCATTCATTTTCTCATAATTAAAGTCTCCTTTAGCCTAGCTGGCACAACTGTGGGACGTAAAACTTTCTTTTCATATAAGAAAGAACATCAATATCTCACCCAGCTACAACTACTTGGCTAACATTCAGGGGATACGAAGTAACGAACTTTTACTGTACAATATTCCTTCTGTGTTTAACCTCCAAAGATAACGACGAAAAAGGCCATGATCTACATCGTCACACAAGCAAATATTCCGACAGAAAGATATCGTCTAAACAAGTCGAGTCAGTTATGCTAGCGAAGGAAACAGTACAAAATAAAAAGTGAAAGAAAAAGGCATGTTAGAGCCATAAAAGGCATTGACCTCAGGGTAGAAGACTACGGCACTACGGTATGCACTTAGAAAGAAACATGAAAAATTACAAATGATTACTAAATCGTAACAAACACTTGAACATAACAGAAAGGTGAAGGTAGGCGACACGAACTATTGTTCTGCAAGGTGGGTGGACTAACCACCAGGGGTAAATGAACAACTATCACTCCGGAATGTTCTTTCATTCTCCGTTATTTCCCTTCTGGCATACAACTCTTTCTTCCCCTTTATTTTTCTTATAAAATTTTTCATATCTTAATTTGCATACTGCTACACGCAGTGTGCCTCAGAAGTCAGTTATATTTAAAAGACATTCAATCCATATCTATTTTAAATGCTATCATGACATTATGATACATACTTGAGATGGTTGCTGTGTTCTTAATCTGGTTTATATCTTATTTTGCGTACTTTATATTTTCTTTCATTTCAAATGATAAACGTGAATCAATGAATGTTTGTGAACACCCAAGACAAATGCAATACATTATATACGCAGTTAAAAAAAAAAACACACACACACACACGTAATTTCGGTAGGTAAGTGCCAAGAAGCAATTTATTGTTTTGAGTTGAGTTGATTTTGAGTTTAACGTCCCCTTCAACACCGAGGCTATATGACACATGGCTGTACTGATTAACGTGGAATCCGAACCACACGAGCTCCCGCCGGGAATCGAACCCGATTCTCCCAAAATTATCGTTTCTCTACAGTTATTGAAGATCGCAATGTGAAGACACAAACATTCCCGTTTTCAACAAGATACAAACATACTCAGTATGCTACGCGTACAAGGTTATATGAGCATCGATCTCTATTCAGGCGAGTTGCTTGCACTCTTACTTTAATGACGTGGTTTCAAGATCGTTTCGCATGGAGACTAACGACCTTACTTATCTTTCATAGGAGTGTTCCTCTTGTATAGTGGCTGGCGTCTGTGCTTTAGTGTGCGAGGTATTAGGTTCGATTCCCGATGCTAGATCCCTTACACTGCGTCTCGTCCTATGTACCCTTACTGCTGACAAAAGAAGTTTATAAGTAAATCAATTAAGCATCTTTCTAACCACGAGAAACGGAAATGTTAGCACTTTGCTGTTTTAAAAATACTGAACACAATAAATTTGGCATAGGAGTAATGAGAGTAAAGCTATACCAGCGGTTCCCAACCGTGTGTCGCGAAATTTACAATCTAAAAATCATGAAACTTTTATCGTTAAAAGGGGATATGTGCAATGTATTTCAAAATGGAACATATTCTCTTTTAACAATCACCGATTCAATTAGTTAGAATTAATTTTGAAATGAGTCTCACCAGTCAATGCCTTCAGCAGCAACAATAATGCTCAGTATTACAGAGAGATATTTCATAGAAATTTATAGTCTTACGGTACTATTATTATAACAAAAGAAATAACCAAAGTGTATCGTCAGTCTCAATAGACTGGGAACCATTATGCTATACTACTTTAAGAAAGACAAAAATAAATAATCTAATAGAAACCAATTTATAAAATAAATACGAAATTTATATGAAACAAATAACAGAAACTTTGTTTTGTTTACACTGAATTAAATAAAAATTTAATATACTTAAATCCTGTTTCATCCTTATTTACAAAAACAGAGTTAATTACGAAAATCGTTAAACGTAATTCTCATAGAAAATAACTTTTTATCATATGTAATGGCTTTTTTGTTATGGATTCGGTTATAGCTAAACATGTTATATACGTTTCAACCTGAAAGATAATTTATACCGTTGTTAAATTTTTGGTTAAAACATAGTGTATAATATCATATCGGCCGAAAATATATTTACTGAGAGTCTAGTTTTGCAAAATCGTTGACAGTTAACGTAAAACATTTGACAGTTGGAGACATGCAGAAAAGAAGCTTTTTTTTTTTTTATTTTAAATTTTCATTCTTTCTGTTCTCCATCCTTTATAACATGTTCAATACGAGAACATGAACTTTAATTTAAGCGCCGACAAAACGTAATTGAAACAATGCTCGCTAACAGCTTTCATATCCAACAGTTTTTACGTAAGTCCTAAAGAGAGAAAAAAAAAAACTATTTCAGATGGAACGTATTTGCCTGGTAATAGCCTGATAATTTATACTAACTATACAATTACATTTGATAGTTTAAACTCTTTCGAATATGTTAACCTGATGGTCTGAGGTTGATATGTCGGTAGACTAACGAAGATAGATCAGAGATTTCTCGCATTCATAAGACCTAAATATGGACTGAAACAGACTTGTCAGGATTGGATTCATAGGTAGCGACGTTAGATAGAATCCCGTTAGTCAAACACACAATTCCAAATTAGGTTTACATTTTCGTTATTTAAGGGGTGGATAGTCTCTATAGGGTTCTTTTAGAATTAATTATCGCAAAATACTGATTATCTAAGCACATGTCAAGAACGAAACAAATATTACGGATTGTATGGATAATAGTGAGCTTAAACCTATCTCGAGCAAGTGTCATTCACCTCAATATGCTGAGGAAGCACGATCGTATTCGGAAATCGAACTCGTAATACGCCGACTACAAAGCAAACACGCCAGCATCACTCATACGACCACAAAAGTCACTTTCGGAGAATCACTATTTACTGCACAACATGGAAAAATATCCCCTGTCCGAGAAGAGTCTTCACTAAAAAAATATTGTCACCTATCAATAGAAATCAAGCACAATCAACCAACAGCAGGAACTGAGATCAATAAGAAGCACCGAACACAAGCACTAAATTTGACGTGAACAGCAGCAGTCCCGGGATACAAACACAGCACACAAACACTTAAGTGACGAAAACCGTGATTTTGGTCTGATCCATATTTTCAGGTGTGGGCAATATATTTCTAGGAAGAAAATACAGATTTTTTTTCTCACGAAGCACTGCAGCTTTTTTAACATATTGAAGCTATAAATAAAATGTCGTGTCTTACCTCTTCTTGCCGTATCCGATTTTGTCAAGCTCTACATGTCGGAAAGCCGCGTACGTAGCCATGCTGCCTGTATTACACTCGCGTATAACACAACAGATGCTCTTGTCTGTCGCGCGTTCGTCGGCACACTGCCTCCACAGACTGGCAGCGCTCGCCTTTATGGAGTTCCACTTGAAGCAGGGAGGAGAGTGAGAGAGGCTGACCTCTAATTACCTGAAAGCCAGGTGAGCTTGGGGAACTACAGATGCGGAACGCTCCCCTCCCCCGATGGAAACTCTTCTGCCAATGTTTTTACTCTTCATCCTACCCTTAGGACTAGGCTAGTCGAGCAAGCGTTACCCCCCACAGCGAATGCGGCCTAAGTGGCTACACGGTAATTTTAGTTTCACCAGAGTTGTAAATCATACTATGAGCCAGTCAGGGTTTCCAGGCCTTTTCTTTTCATTTCCCGCGCCAGAAGTGCAGAATGAGAATGACCTGTTCAGTTGGTTTCTTGTGAGAAGATATGAATGTTATCGAAGAAGTATTGGTATTAGCTGCAGTTTCTTCTTATGTAAAGAAAAAAAGACGCAGAGGAAAACGCCGATTTAAAGTGCACCCCATTAATAGACAAAGACTACTGCACGGCGAATTTCATACATTGTATAATATGTTAAGAAGAGAAGACAAGAAATTTTTCGAATATTTCCGCATGTCGTGTACTACATTTGATGAATTGCTGCGGTACGTTAAAGATGGAATAACGAAACAAGACTCCAACATGGGAGCAGCTATACCAGCAGAAGAAAGGCTTGCATTGTCGCTAAGGTAAGTAAAACCATTTTCTTTAATCTTCAATATAAGAATATAGCCAAAAGAAGGGGAAAAAAATGAAATGAAATCTTTGAGTTTTACGTCCCACGGTTATGCTAAAGGAGACGGTGATGATGAGTAATGAATGAAATGGTGGAATGAAGAAAGTGGGAGGAAACGGGAGAACCCACGTACACGGTGTTTGTCCACCACAAAGTTCACTTGGTGGGGGCTGGGATCGAACCCGGGACCCCAAGCACCAGAAGCCAAAAGAAGGACTAATTCTTAGTAATAATAATAATAGACCTAATAATAATAATAATAATAATAATAAAGTTTTAGTAGTAGTAGTATCATTGATAATTATATTGTCTATGTAGAATAGATAATAATAATAATAATAATAATAATAATAATAATAATAATAATAATAATAATAATAATAATAATAATATTTCATGCTACGCCACTTCAGAAATGATTACTTTCTAACTATTTTTACAAAGGGCTAGGAAAGAATAAGAAAAGACCCTGCCTCCCTTTTCACTTATCATTTTCTCAAATTTTCATACAGTTCAATCCGATCTATTTGATAACAGATTATAACTGTAAGCACTTATCGTTAAGAAATTTAATACGTATTTAAAATTTTACTTATAGTAGGTTAATTTAAGATGTTACGAAAGAAAGAAAAAAACTTTAAAAAATAGAATCAATATATTTCTGAATATTCACTTATATAATTGTCAATGTTGCCTAAAGATATATTTATAATGCACTAGTTAATAAAAAGGACAAAGATTATTTCAGGTTACATATACTCGTATACAATTACACTAATTGAGTTACATCGATCGATTCATCCGTTGAACTCGGGCAGGATTCCGGTGAACGCGGTATTGTGTTTTGGCGTCTTGGAGCAGACGTTGAAGGCCATATGGGGGGAAAAGGAGGTGGAGGAGGAAGAGGAGGGTAAGCATTTCGTCCAGATACTACTTCTTGGCTGGTACTAGGATAATTCTGGATGTTGCTGAATTGGTACTGAGGAGGCTGGGGGTAATGAGAAAACGATGCAGGAACATACGAAGGGTTGGATGGATATGTATGTTGGGTTTGGCTGGAAGAAATTAATGCCTGCTTGATTACATCTAGAATTTGAGACCGAACACTTAGATTAATGTGGTCAGGTAGCTTTCTCAGCATAGGTACTAGTGATAAGGCGAACCCCTTATCACCATTCACATCATCACAGTCCCTTTTTTTGGCTTCTTGCAGGTACTCGATTATTTTATCTTCAAACGAGCCCGCTTTTCGTTTTTTCCCGCGTGATCCATTTTCATTATCCGGTGCATTCAGGCATCTTGTTTGGTTCTGCGCGTCATCACGTGAGTCACTACCTTCTTCAATATTCAAATTTAAATTGGTTCTTGTCTTCCTCTCTGTCATTGTGTCCGATAAAAACAGAAGTTCATTGAAAAAAGCATACTTTCTTTTCTTGCCTCCACTTCCACTTGGCTGCGTTTTCTGTGCATTTAATTCCCGTTTGAACGCATCCCGCAGAGACTTCCATCTTTTCTGGAGCTGTTTCACTATAAACAGATAAATAAACAAATTAAATGCATATTCACTTGATTTAAACGTAAATTTTAAGCACAATGTATTCAGTATAATATTTAAGAGGTGTTTCTAACAACGTTTGTACATTTTCTTATGTCACTGATTGTTTTCGGTACTCCACGTGATCTAGGCTTAAAAATGAAATAAGTTACACTTGTTTATTTTCTTTCATACCCGAGATTAGATTCTTCAAGTCAATAGAAACATATTATACAGCACAATTTCGTCAACTTTGATCTTTCATTTTCTTAAATGAAACATATGGTCATCTTGAAATTTTACTTGAGAGTATTATTTTGTAAAAATCTTTCAACCAGTACATATTTTGGTTGAAAATACGAGTTCCACGAAATACGCTAATTTTGCGGTCACTCTATCAGCTTTCTATGTCAATCGCATTGCCCGTTATTTTATGTCAGTGAGTTCATGCAACTAGATATATTAACGAACCTTTATATTAGAGACGCGTCCCCATTCAGAAATGAATACCATGGTTTGGGCAAAAATTGTAGAAAAAGTTTAAAAGGCGCTGCGGGAGTAATAGGGAGAGAGAAATTTGCCTCCCTTCCTATTAGTTTAGAACAATATTGTCTACGTTCGTGGTAAGTTAATTTTATTATGTCCTTGTGTTTATGAGAAATTGGCAAAAGAAAAATGGCAAATGCTTCCTTCCCTTCCTATTACTCCCGCCCGTCTTAACCCTTTTAGGATTTCCACTTTTTGAGGTAAATTTTAGACTTTCACTAAAACAGCTACTACGTCCTTACTATTTATCGTAGGATCATGGTTCATACAGCTTTTTTTTTTTTTTTCCACGATAGATCATACTTTCCAACGGTAGTACTCGCTAGTCCGTATTATACATCAGAAACGGGAAAACCGGGAAATTTTTCGAAAAAAATCGATATTTCCCCCTCTGGCCCGGGCCTGGGTTCACGTAGGGATTTAATTTTAAAAAAAATACATTGTTGTGTAAATAATACGTGTGTAAAATTTCAATCTTGTATCTTGAAAACTACGGTCGGTAGAAATTTTTAAAAGTCTGAAGGTGACCCATTTTTCACACACACATACACATTATATATATATATATATATATATATATATATATATATATATATATATAATATACAGGGGCGGATCCGATGACGGGTGCACCAACAACTACCAGTACATTTGAATTGAATTGGATTTTTTTTTAATCCCTTTAGGTATCTGTGGTGTGGTAATTAGGATATGCCCCAGAAATGCTAAGTGGGTTCGTTGAACCTTGTTCTCTTTTCTTTTAGAAAACTGACTTAATTTATTGATTTTGCAAAACTTCTCTAATTGTTTTAATCCGAAACGGAAATATGGCAGCAGGTTTTTTCGGCGGAATTTTCACTGTTAGCTTCTCACTTTAGGTAGTGTATATTTACAATGAAGGGGGATGCACGTGCACCTTTGTACCCAGTAAATTCAGCCATATATATATATATGGTGTTTGAGCCATGACTTAAGGTCAAATAGTAATGATGCTGTACATTTTTTAAGTATATATATATATACTTAAAAATGTACAGCATCATTACTATTTGACCTTAAGTCATGGCTCAAACACCATTTTTTCAGTGTACCGAGTCCTTTCCAATGATACCACTCATATGTCTGTATTATACACCTGAACCGGAAAAATCGGGAAACACCGGATTTTTTTCTGAAAAAATCACCCCCTAGGAACACTTGTGCCCCTCGGGCCCGGCCCCGATTTCATGTAGGTATCTAAAAAAAATTGAAAAATACCCAAAGGTACACACAATCGGTATACAAAGTTCCTATATGATATTTTGAAAACTAAAGGCGTGAAAAATTTTTGAAATTTGACCTCTAAAAAAAGAAGTCACGCCCCTCCGCCCCCACTTACGCCACCTAGTTGACCATCCGGTTCCAAAACTCATCTGGGCTGTTCTTTGGTTTATCCTTGACTTGCCCAATAAAAAGAAAAAGCGCTTAAATACCTGTTATAGAACCTAAATAAGCGGTCAAAGACGATACTACGCCATGGTATATAAATATGCCATAAATCCTAAAAGGGTTAAAAGAAAAGAAAAATGTACACTTTTTTTCAAACACATTTTTACCAGCTTATAACATGAATTGAAACAAATTTCAAAAGTGTGTAACGGCCTATCCTTTAAGATTTTGTTTCTTTATTTGCAACCGACTCTTTCATTTATTTAATTTTATGTAATGCTATATACATTGGTTAGGCGAAACATATTTTAGGGTACACCAGTTGTTTTCAGCTTATTCAATATGACAACTCTGACAATTCCCTAATGTTATAAGTATGTATCCTTTGTGATCTCGATCAAGATTTGTTTTATCTTTCTTTTATATGTATGTTTACCGAACGTTGAGTTTAGGGATGGGCACGAGTTCCGAGTCGAGTCAAAGGTAATTTTCTCAAGTCAAGTTCCGAGTCGAGTCACCGTTTTAAGGTCAAGTTTGATAAATGGCTCGCTCGTTCAACTCGTTTTAACTTGTTTTGAAATCATGGCCTGATTAGACTGGAAAGTGAAAGCCATGAGAAGTGCAAGAAGTAATGTGGAATACTTTTAGTGTTGCTCACGACAGGGGTTAATCTCGTCTTGTGCTTTTAGTGCATCTTGTGCGGTACTTTTAGTGTGTCTCGTCTCGTCTCGATAACGAGACGACAATAGATTTTTATAACCAGACAGTCTCAAATGTCGTAAGCACCAATATAAGTATGTAGTTCTTACCATTAAGGCTGAGACTTGCATGGTCAAATTTTTGAGCCTAAGCAGAAACCCAACCCGGATAGTGATATCAACCGGTTCGGCTTGGTTCAACTGCACGAACTGCTCGAGCCGGCTCGATTGGAATGAGCCATTGGCTCCGTTGCGACAAGCCATCGACTCTTCTCGATTAAGCCGATGGCTCGAGCCGGTTCGATTGGGATGCGCCATTGGTTCGAGCCAGTTCCGTTGAAATGAGTCCATCGGCTCGATTCGACTCAGCTCGACTGAGTCGATGGCTTAACCTGGCTTGGTTGGGTGAGCTGTTGCCTCGGGTCATTTCTCGGTTCGGCTCGATAGTGAATGAGCTATGAGTCGAGCCGCTCGAGCGTTGGCAACCCTAAAGCCAGGCCGAGAAATTTTGAGCATGTTTGGCCGGCGTCCTATAAATTTTAACAATTTTTCGCTCGAGCCCGAATACTTGCTCCTACGGAACTCAAACCCAGAACCTCGTGACCAATGGCCTTTCCTCATGAAGACTTCTCGACGACTGAGATTGATAGTCAGCTAGTTTTCAGTATTTAGATACAAACCGCTCACCTTTCATGGTTATACACAGTTTTATAATAATAATAATATTCAGTGGCGTATTTACGATTTTGTTTCGGAGGGGGCTTTGCTAACTTTCGGGGGGGGGGCTTTCCCTGAAAATGTGAAAATTCAGCAAGATAGTTCATATACTTTACTATAGTAAGTAAGATTTCGGGGGGGGGGAGGCTTAAGCCCGGAAGCCTACCCTAAATACGCCACTGATAATAATAATAATAATAATAATAATAATAATAATAATAATAATAATAATAATAATAATAATAATAATAATAATAATAATAAAGTTTTAGTAGTAGTAGTATCATTAATAATTATATTGTCTATGTAGGATACTTGAAGAGAGTACTTGGAACTACACACAGAGTTAAGCTCGAATTGCCTCGTTTTGTCTCAACTCGACTCGAAATTCGAGTCGATTCAGAGGAAATTTTTCGATAAGAGTTCTCGAGTCGAGCTCAAAGATGTCTGTTTCGAGTCGAGTCGAGTTTCAAAGACAACTGCTCGAACTCGCTCGTGCCCATCCCTAGTTGGGTTTCCTAGTGTGAACTAATATTTTGCCTCATCTTCAATTTTTTTAATACTATGCAACATCTATATCAAATTGTCTTTTTTTGGTTTAAATTTTAAGAATTATAACTTGATATATCATCTGCCTAGGTTTAATACCTCTCAGACCTCAATTCAACTTTTATCAAATTCAACGCTTTAGGCAGAGTACATCTGATGCAAGGCGGTAAGGTTCTCGTACCAAAATAATGCGATTGTAGTTAGTGTTTACAAAAATCAGGGATGTGCGAAAACATTTGAGCGGTAGTGTACAATATATATATGTATAGCCTACATTTTTTTTTTCTTTTTTGCAGGTTTCTTGCAACGGGTATTCCCTTTAGATCTCTGGCAATGCAGTACAGAATAGGAAGGAAGACAGTTTCAGACATCATACGGGAGACATGTGATGTCATATGGTCAACAATGAAGGATCAATTCATGCCAATCCCAGATACTGATGGTTGGCTTAATATAGCACGACTATTTGAAGAACGAAGCAACTTTCCTAACTGTGTGGGGGCATTGGACGGTAAACATATTCGTATAGTGAAACCTGCTGGTGGTGCTTCAAAATACAAGAATTATAAACAGTATGATTCAATAGTACTGATGGCTTTAGCCGATGCAAATTACTGCTTTACTTTTGTTGATGTAGGTAGCTATGGTACATCGTCTGATGCAAATATTTTCAATAAGTCAACTTTGCAGAAATCCATACGTTCTGGGTCTTTAAATTTACCTCCAAACCAACCGTTGCCTAACTGTCCCAGGGGTGTAGCAATGCCGTTCGTCATTGTAGGAGACGAAGCATTTGCAATGTCTGAACATGTTCTACGACCATATTCTCGACAGAGTCTGAACAGTCAAAAACAACGAATTTTCAATTACCGCCTGTGTCGGGCTCGTCGATTTGTGGAATGTGCTTTCGGCATTTTTGCAAACAAATGGCGACTTTTCCATTCTGCTATATATTTGGAACCAGAATTCGTCGAATGCCTTGTCTTAGCTGCGTGCGTGTTACACAATTTTGTGCGAGTACGAGATGGATACAAATTTGAAGATATACTATCATGTCCTATGGAAGACATTCCTGTTCAAGGGACAGGAGGAATTCCATTGCAAGCAAAAGGGGTAAGAGAATACTTCGCTGACTATTTTGTTAGTCCTGCTGGTGATGTTGAGTGGCAGTACAAGATGGTTTGAATGGGCTTCAAATCGAATAGTGATTTTGAATGCCTGGCATATGATATTTTATGGGGTAGTATAACGAGAAAACCAATGAAGGCTATCGGGAAAGAACATGGTAAGTCACATTTTGTAAACTGTTCACGAGGGCGGTTTTAAAATTGAAGAAAACCTATTATTTTCCATATTCTTTTCCATTGGAGGTGGTTCCTTTAATAGCTTGTAAAATGTCTATGAGTAGCGTTTTTGCCAGTATGAGTATATACTGGTAATTGGAAAGTGCCTTCTTTAAGCTATTATTTCGCACTAATATATCAAAAATCACCAAAGGTGGATTTAGTATGTTCTTTTTCTCTACCCTTAAAATACCTTTATTTGTGACTTACACAAATCTGATGTTGTTGGCTGCAGGAGCGGATTAAGGGCGGAGCCAATGGAGCCCAGGCTCCGCCCCCCCTAAATCCCTCTTTTTAATATTAAAATCAACTTATATTATAGGCCTCAGACATATGCAATTTTTTCCCGGTCCCTACGTTCGCATTATCGCTGGAATTAAGTCTTCTTCCACCAGCGTCTTCACGATACTTACTTTGTTGTGTTGACCATTTGGCTTGTATTTGGCAGTTGTGTGTTACACTGCAGTGCATGAGCATTTAACTGTTGATAATGAAAGTAATTAAACTAATTTTTGTAAACTTCGAGCACATTAAAATATTCGAGCACAGCTTATGAGGCTGTGGAAGGCAATAAAGAAAATGTATGCACTGGAATTATTTGCAACATAGGGTCCCTTTGAAATAGTTTGCTCCAGGGCCCCAAAAGCCTTAATCCGCTCCTGGCTGGTTCTTATCAAAGTTTACGGCTAATTACGTACATATGTGATTGACTATGTTTCAGAGCGAAGAGTAACTGTAAATGCCTAAATTGTATTTTAATGTTTTCTTCTTATGTATAATTAAATAAATGTAATCTTACTTGTTTATTTTCGTTTAAATATTGTTGATCATAAAATCTGCACAATTTCTAAGTGCTTACACGTAATGAAATCAGGACGTATGTTTAAGTGCTTTTTTTTCCTCTCTCTCATACTTTTTTTTTTTAATTTTTCCACTTTTCAGCTATTAAGTAGTGGCGTATAGTGGTAGCGGTGTAAGATAATGATATATCTGTTTTATGAGCACTTTGAAAACGTGTAATTTATGGTGTGGTGGTAAACAGAAATAAAGGGAGTGAAAATTTGAAGACATTTCAATAGTAACGAATATTCAAATAATAATTAATCACATTTAATTAATATTAAGAAAGTAGGTACAAAGAGCAGCAAATCATTAATGTCTTTCAAGGGAAGTCATTGAAGTTATACGCAGGGTCTGCATGTGGCACACACAGAGTACACTTTACATGTGTAATATCTCGCTTGAATGAGGTCTGTCGGGGACGTGACGACAATTCGAAGATCCGACGAATGCATGCTCCGAAACACCTGAAACGTGAACAAAGTGGGAAATGTGTTTTACGTCACGCGAAATGTCGAGGATTGTCGAGCATGATATACACGAACAAAAGTTTATCGCGAAATTGGTGATTTAGAGGGTCCATAAAAAGTCAGATGTTAAAGATATGAAAACCTATTCCAGTAATGGAGATATAACAGATATTTGCACCTGTGCAAATTTTCATATTTGTAGTTTGAACCACATTCGAGTTGTGGCCCTCCGAAATCTGTCTGTTTGCAGGTCATTCATCTATACACTGACTCATCGATCATATTGTTTAGGGCCTTTAACAGTAAGATAGAGAGTTGAAATTTTGCACACAGGTACCTCATATTGTCCCGAGTATACAAAAATTATGAAATTTGAGTTAAATTCTATCAGAATTTTTATACAAACTTTCTCCATAGATTTTAATGCAAAGCAAGCTAGTTTATACTGTATTATCCTGCTAGAAGACATTAAATATGAACATTTCTTGATTTAATTCGAATTTAAGAATAGAAAATTTGAAAGCGTGCGTTGATTATAGCCTGTATTTTGTTAAAACACACCAATTAAAGAAAATGAAATCTCAAGTAAGATGTTTGTGAATATATAAAATATTTGTCATAACACCACTTTGAGTCAAGAAGTTGTGTGTAGACTTCGGATTTTAGCATATTTGCATTTTTTTTTTCCTAATGTGATACTGATGTGCTCTTTAAACAGAAATTCGTTTCAGGTGTTTTGGGGTAAAAGAGCAGAGTTTTATAGTGCATATATTTGCATATTTCGGAGGTTAGCGCATGTTTATGTCGTTATTGCATATAAATGCATATTTTTAAAGGAACGACCAAATTGATATTTTGTCCAACAACTTTGCTTAGTGGAATTTCAAGTTTCTAATATAAATAGACTCAGGACCTTTAAATACTTCATTGTTCTCGGTTTAGAATATCTTCCAAGGTCATGTGAAAGGAAAATAACAAAAGGGTGAGTGATTCATCCTCCCGGCAATGATGCATGAATCTCAGCTTATTGGAAGAAGATATAAATAACGATGTCAAATCATCTACAACAAAATTTCCACGTCACTCATCTCTGCAGTTAAAGTTGCTACTGTTGTGTGTGTGTGTCAGTGACGACGCCACCTTTAAGTTCTTAGGGGAGCAAAGGAGGGGCAGATACATTTTCGGGGGGCGGCTATTTGCCATACCAAAAATGACATTTATTACTTTTGACTTATGTTACATTACATTGTGTATTTCGTTGCTGTTTTTATGTTAGACCTACATGGTTACAAATTAAACTTATTCCAAGTAAAATTTGTGACTAACAAATAAGTAACGTCTGCACATGAAATATTTTTCAATGGAACTTTTGAAGCCTAAACATAAATTGAATTACTTTCGCGTATGCTTCAAGTAACACATTCGTCTAGTACTATATGCCACGTATCTCTCTCTCTCTCTCGCTATACATACACACATATATATATATATATATATATATATATATATATATATATATATATATATAGAGAGAGAGAGAGAGAGAGAGAGAGAGAGAAAGAGAGAGAGAGAATTTACGAGGAGCTGCTGAAAATGTCCTAGTCCAATCCAGAAGGAGTGTAGGTACTAGGTAGAAAAATGAAATCGTAGTTTAAAAAAACATATCTCTGTGTGTAGAAATACAAATTTTCATATTAATAATGAAATTCTTGTTTCTCAGGCCTCTGAAGTGGTTATGTGTACCCAAACAGATAATTTCACGAATATTCAGATCCTAACTGTTATAACATTTTTGTTCCACCAAGGAAAGTCACCGAAGTAAATTAATTAGGAAATCAGTGAAACACCACAGGACACCCCTCCGTTATATACAGTGGTGAAGAAGTAAGTGGCTTAGTATAAACGTGGCGATTTCTCAACAAATTATGCTTTACATTCAGGATGATTAAAAGCAATGACTCTTCCCGAAATCATGGATGCAATTTGTGACATTATTCTTGAAAATTGCAGCATTTCAGCCAGTGGTGGATATAGCCCGAGGCCGGAGCCCTAGACCACCCCAGTTTTTGAGTGAAAAAAAAAATTAAGCTATTATTTATATAGTTTTTAAACTGTATGGTAAACTCATGATATACTTATTATAGTCTGAGGTCTGGCTGCACCCCGCTTTCTCAGTTTTTACCTTCTCAGCAAAACTTGTGTCAGAGATTCTGGGCATTTCTTTGGAACTCGTCGGTAGCATAATTCAGAATGGCTTGGGTATGCGCAACCACTTATTCGCAAGAAATCAGTATGAATATAAGTGCCTGCTGGCCCGAAACTAGCCATATAGGTTTGGGGGGCCCAAGTCATTATAAATTCTCTTACAAATATCTAAATTTCGTTTTTTTTTTTTTTTGGTATTAATAATTACAAAATCGCATTTTATATCGAGGTCTGGAGGGGCCCAAAAAGTTTAGGGGACCCTAGCTCCCCTCTGGTTCCGGACCTGAGTGCCTAGCAACATTTAGCTATTTCGTCAGGAACTGATATAACCGCAATAAAATTATTGAGACAAACTACACCAAAATCGAGTTCTAGCAAACGACACGCCATCGTTTCAGAGTAGCTTTCGAAAATGGACTTTAATGAAAGGAAGCGTGTGTGTGTTTTCTTTCACGGAAGAATTATAATTCTTATATTAATACTCTAACATTAATGTAATATTGCTTTCGTTTTTTTTTTTTTTTATAAATATTAATTTTACATAATATAGTAGTTAAATTTTGCATAGAATACATTTAAAGATCTCAAAAGAATAAATCAGTACCATAAAATAAACTTGTTAAAATTCTCGTTTATTTCAAAGAATAAATAGAATGTTTCCTCATATAAATTAAAGTTCTGAGAAACCGTGATGGTGTCGATATTCAACACTCTTAAGTGCTACTCTTTTTGGGATTTATCAAACCTACAATTAAAATAATACAGATTTTGCTCGACTTTTCTATGAACGCACAGTTTCATTAGTTGTTAGTATTATAAATTTCCTACCTGGGAAGGACAAGAAGTTTCCTTACTCTATGATCTTAATCTTTAAAAGAAAGGGGGGGGGCATGGAATTTGTTACTAAAACAACAAAAATAAATGTCAGTCTCAAACACCACCCAAAAAACAATGATAAAAACATTTATATTTCCAAAGATGTTTGAACAACGAAATCACAGCATCAAATATCAAACATTCGTCAAGTGGATACATATAACATTACAAATATTACAGAATGCACTTCTTCATCTTCGTTTTGCAAAGTGGTTTGAGTTACGTTGACCGAATTTAGCGCGATCATAGTGATCATTGTGCGTATGGTTTCGAAATTAAGTGGATACAAGGCCCATTATGTATGTCAATTTGACACCGAACAATTTGCACCAAATTTACTTAAAGCGGACAATTTGCCACCTCCATTCTGGGCAATTTGCCGAACTTAGGTAATTTCGTCACCAAAATATTAGCATGTAGGTAATTTCGTTGCCAGAAATTTTTTACAGTAATTTCGTCATCGGTAAATTTATCAGCATAGTATTAACATATAGGAAACTTTGTCCTGGTTATTTTTTACTCTTTGTTGAACTAAGTACAGACAAAGTAAACGACCAAAACAGCTTATTTTATCTTAATCAAACTTGGAAAACAATTCAGTTGGTGTTAGATTGTCGCTTTTTCAATTTATTCCTACATCTATATTAATCTGTGTATCTGTATAAAAAGGATGTGTATGTATGTTAGGAATGGTATAGAGACGAGATGAAACTCAATACACTCTCGGTCTCGTCTCGAGTCGAAAAACATCGTATTAGTCTCGGTCTCGTTTCCATCAATATATGGAGCTCCTTCGTGACTAAGCGGTAAGCGTACGTGTCTTTGGCGTGGTAGACCTGGATTCGATTCTAGGCAGGAGGTTATGTGGTTAGGGTCCCACGTTGAGCTGTAGTTCACGTCTGATGTAGCCTCTCTGGTATAGTCGAAAGAGACGGAGCAAGAGGAATTTTGTTTAAGATATCCTCTGTATCGAAAACAAATATTAGACCCCAATCAATAAATTCCAACATTTACACTACTTTATACTTTACTAGCTATGCACGTGCCTTTGGAGAATAGGGTTCCGGTTTCGAATCCTGTGGGAGATCATTGAAAAGTTTCAGCGCATAAAGATAGTTTAGATTCCACCTTAAACTGTAGGTTTACATCTTGTATAACTTCGGTGCTGAGAGGACCGCTAAATTCCAAGCCACAAAGTATAAAATTTACATCATTATATTTTTAACCAATTCTCTGGTTTAATCTTTTTTTTTCTCATGATTTAGGCTTATTCTGAAATCCCTACTCTCTACCAATTTTAGCACCTTATTTTCAGTTTCAGAACAAAGTTGATAAAACACGAGCAGTTGCAGTTAAAATAAATAAAGAAAATAAAATAAACATACCTTTCCCAGGAATATTTCTAAGCTGCATGGAAAGAAATGTCTGGAAACTGAAACATTGTGTGTTTGTCTTACAAAACTAAATTTCGAAATAATTTGGCAACGTAGTTTTTCGGTCATTTCAAAGACTGGAAAGAGAATAAGATGTATTGAATCCCAATTTAAACTTATGGTCTTTGCTGTTTAAAACATTTTCGATATACCTAAGTACCAAACTATTAGAGGTGGCATTTTCCGCTTTTCTCCTGTGCACACATCTATGGCTTAGACCATCTAAGGGCAATTGTTCCATCATCTAACATATCCACCCCATAAAATGCCGCATAGCCGGCCCTGGCCCTTTCGGATATATTAGGTATATTGGAAGTTGGCACAACTTTAACAATTTATTATTATTATTATTATTATTATTATTATTATTATTATTATTATTATTATTATTATTCATAGTGAACATACAATTTGGCTCGATGTAGCTCTACTTAACAGTATTAAATGAAATCATAAAATAAGAATATTCTTACCTTCTTCATTCTGAGAATTCCGTTCCATTCCCTCCCAGTCTGGAACAAATATCGCAGCCACTTCTCTCCACATTTTTATTTTTAAGTCTCGATTCATATAGTTCGGATCTCTTAAATCATATAGGCATGGCCTATTTTGTATTTCAATTATAAACGCCTCTGTGTTAAACACACTAACCATATTGGAGATGTACACAGTACACGTTTTCAAACACAACTGAAAATTTCTCTTTGTGATTACACTTGTGGTTATCTGTTTGGGGGTGGAGTTCGAGCTTCTGAGATAGGGGCTCAAATTCAAGTTATTTCGTTGTTTCATCTTTTGCCTAAAGCCAAATATTTTGCTTATAGATTACCATGGCACCAGCAAACTGTCAATCAAGTGTATCACAAGAAATCACCCTATTGTGTTACATAGATTTTTCTGTGATTAGCTATTTTTTCTGAATTTCCTTCTATTTTTGTGAATTTTCTTTTGTTATACACACACATACATTATAATAGCAGAGTTCCAATCTCTGCACAAAGAGTCTTCCAAGCAGCTGTTTCTTGCTACAATCCCCTTGCCTGGCAACACGTCTTTCCTTTCTGTCATTCCTTTTGAAATCTTTTAAACAGCAGGCGGTCTATTGTTCCGACCTGCACCAAATACGCTCGAGCCGGCGTTTTTTCAGCGATTTTATTGCTTTCGCGTTCATGTTTAGCCGCTCAGATTTAAATACATGGTCAGCGTATTTCAAGCAAACGCAGGAGCAATAAATGCGCTTTGCGATCGCTTCCAAATAGCCGGGGTGTTATAGTCAATCGGACTCATCTTCGAGATGCCCTCTCGCCCCGCCCCCAACACATTGGGGCCAAGTACAATGATACATCTTTTCTGTGGAAATAATAATATTTTCTTCGGAAAAGAAATACTGACTGAAAATTGTTCACTTATTTTCCGATCCAAAATAAAAGATAGGATTCAAAATTCTTTGAGCCATACATTTACCAAACACAGACAGACACGCAACAATAAAAAAAACTTACAATAATCGATATACATGCAGCTCTTTCCCCCTTGCACGATTTCGGCTGCTGGCCGTGAGTAATACGTAATGTTGATGTCTCACATCTGTGCGCATGGACGAATTTGTTAGAATAATATGACGAAATTTCGATTTTGTGAAAACTCATACTATACATCATGAAAATCATTTGTGGTTACCCAGGACTTTGACTCAGAAATTAACACACAGCGCAGTAAAACTTAGTTGTTTAGTATTAGTTTGTTTCTTCCTTATCCTTCCTAATATTATAAAAGAACTGTGTGCTGTGTGTCATGAGAAAAAAATCACCTGAAGCCACCCTATTTTGTACAGAGATACATCTTCATAAGATCTAATACATAGGAAGCCTTTAAAAAAAAAAAAAATCGACTCTTGGTGGAAAGATCCGAGGTTCTGGAGATTCAAAAAGTATACGAGTATTTCACAAACCCTTTAAGTCAGACAACCCCAACAACTTTGCCATGTTGCAAATTGCATAATATTCAGTTATTGCTAAGAACGGCCATTTCTGCTAGTACATAATGCAGTGGTGCCCACCCCCCCTCAATTATCTATCCGTAGGTGTTCTTACATGAAAAAAAAAACTTTTCGATTAATTTTTACACTCTCTCAAACATATTTATATAGATTTTTAACCCCTCCAAATATTTCAATGACGCACTTTGCGTCATAGCCCCCCTTTGTGGGCACCCCTGCATATTGAAAAATATTATAGAATAATCGATTTCAGGCCAGACAACATCGTATACGTAGATTCTTTCGTTTCCTCCCACATTACCATTCACCAATTCTTTCATTGATTATTATCAGTTTCCTTTATGCTACAGAGCATATAATAAGAATGAGACGTAAAACCAGGGAACGACTATGTTCGTTCGAGAAAAATTGGTATAAGATAGCAAGATCCTAATATGGATTTAACGTCCCCAAAATTATTCCACCATCGTTTTTTATTCTAACCAGAAGCGGTTCGGTTTGTTTAATTATTGACTACCATAGAGTCAAAGAAGACAGAATAGTGCATATAACGAGAAATTGCTCCTCGATATGGATTTAGAGCCTCGAATGTAGGTTCAATTCATGCCCTTATCACGGTACTGAAACCGGAACGAGCAGGAATCAGGTCATTCCGATTCATATAGAGCAAAAACGGAAAATGGTAGCAACTTATTATTATTATTATTATTATTATTTAAAGTGGATTGAAAGTTTTACGAGTAGCATTCAGCTATACTCTTATTATATCGAAAACGGAGGTGATAAATCTGTCGGTTTCGGATACAACATTGGAAAATGAAATGAAATGAAATATTTGAGTTTAACGTTCCACGATTATGTCCTTTAGGCTAAGGGAGACGATAATTAAAGGAAATGAATGATGATGGAAGAATTGGTGGAAGATGGAATGAGAAAATGGGAGTACCCCGAGAAAACCCACGGGCACGATGTTGTCCACCACAAACTTACTTGACCGAGATCGAAAGAGGAACTCCACATCAGAAGTAATTGCTCTACCACTGTCACTGTGCCCCCTTCCCCCCGGATACAAAATTGGATCCCAATAATTTGGAAAGTCCACCAAAGTCCCACATTGTGAAAAGGATTTTTTTTTACTTAACAGTTCTTTTATTTTAGATTGCTGTGTTTTTATTTGGAAAAAAGATAAATTCTCAAAGCAAAATTAATTGAAAAGTCTTACGAAATGTGTCAAAGTAAACTGAACACTTTAAACCAGGCTATCTCAACCTATATGATAACACTACCATCCTTTTGTCACATCTTTTGACCAGCCATCCCGAGTAATTTTCAGTTTGTAATAAGCATTATGATTATTGCTGCTTATCGCATATATAATTTTCATGATAGCTGAATGCATTACAGCAGGAGCACTGATAGAGAAATAATTAGCGTCTTACAAACTGCCAATGTGGGTATTTTTCATCTCAATCTGATTTTTCTCCATCTCTACTGCATTATCAATTATGATGGTAATTTTTACACTTCAATTACGAGATTGCATATTTGTTTTTACTTTTTTTTTTTAAATAGAAGAGCACAGGTTAGTAATTTTTAAGCCTGTTATTTTTTTTTGTTAGTTATATCTTCGTATCTATGAGAGGTACAGTTTTGTGAATAATTTTATATAATTACTTGGAAAATCACAAGTTTGACAATTTTACATAATTTCTTGGAAAATGACGCATCCAAGAACAATCTACAAGAAATTTTACAGAACGCAGTGTACTTACAGAAAAAAAAAAGTCAACTCTGATTGTAGACTACATCATATTCTGTTCATTCAACGCACTACTAAATTCAAATGATTCTAACAATCAACCTACAATTTCCCGCCCTGTGGAAACCACGGAAGTTCAAACCTCGCCTCCGACAGAAGATAAAATGCTTTAAAAGACCGGAACCCAACCACGAGTTCCTGTCTAAGTTCAGGCAGTGAGATGGAAAACATGAAAACACTCACTTCCTGTAGCAAATCCACCTCCAACTCGAGTCGCTTCCCAACAAAGAAAAGCTGATGATGTCTGGGGTTTTGGACCAGTCTCCGCAGAACGAGAAGCCGGAAACGAAACCATAAAATCTCTTTTACAGTGCAACTGCAAATGAAGGAACTTCACTGGAGGAGGGCAGGGGGCTCAGATGCAGATACTGCAAGAAGTAACAATTGATTTTTTACAGGACGTCTTCTTCAAACACCAAGAAGAAACATACTACGAAAATAGTTATGTAACTTACATCTTCTTTAATAATAACTTTATATTGAGTGCTATGAACAGCTCATAGACAAAAATAGAGCACTAGGGTAACAGAACTATGCAAATTAAAGTTTCATTTAACAACCGCTTAAAAGAATGAGTCAACACTTGCTTAAAATTGCATATCCGGCATGAGCTCCTTCGTGGCTAAGCGGTTAGCGTACGCGCCTTTGGCGTGGGAAACACGGGTTCGATTCCCGGCGGGAGCTCATGTTGTTCGGATTCCACGTTAATCAGTAGGTCCACGTTTCATATAGCCTCGCTGCTGAACGGGACGTTAAACTCAAAATCAACTCATTTCATATCCGGCATGCAAAAAATACGTTGATCGCTTATTGTAATATTTTAACATAAAAGACTATAATATAATGATACATAAGAATAAAATCAAGATGGACAGCTAGATTCCTGTCATAAACTTAAAACAGTTTAATTTTTGTAAGAATTGCTCTGTTATTTTTCTTAACATATTTTCATTTTAAATTGCTGTAAGACGTAGTCACTCTTCTCAGTATTTCACATTTAGAATTTAGTGCTACTAATGTCGATCGATTTCTAACGCTATAAATCGGCGCTCTTATTCCTATATTTTCTAAGGAATATTTGCTACTATAATAATAATAATAATAATAATAATAATAGTAATAATATCTTTGTGTGTATGTGTGTCTATATTATCAGTTGTCACCCAGAAAGAATTGAACTAGAACCACCACATTTTGTACAGATACATCTTCCTCAGATCTAATTGTGTCAACTTTTCCTATTTTCGGTTCGGGGAAAAATTGTGGGGGCAAGTCAAAATATTTGCTTAAAAATAGAGGATAAATATGCGGACGACAGGTATTAGTGTTAAATCCATAGTTTTCGGGGTCGCTGAGATGAATAGTAATATTTCCGTCACCGTTCTACTTTAACCCCTATCGTCAAAGGGAGGGGTGAAAAATAACATGTCCAAAATGACCCATATTCGTGTCGAATTCATAGCTTTTACTGATCGGAGATATGTTATGATGATATTTAAGCCAAAGTTTATGCAAAAAGGGACAGTTTGCTGATTCGGGAATTGCCACGAGCAACGTCAAAAGCGTTGCTCTTCCTTATTTATTTCACTCATTCTTTAACCGTTTCTTTTATTTTGGCCTTGGAATGCATAAAAGGAAGATAAATTCCCAGACGACGGATATTAATGTCAAATTCATAATTTTGGGATTCGGTGATGAATGGTGACACTTCCGATGTCGTTTAAGTCTAAGTTTAGCTCCCATCATGAGCGGGATTATATGTTCAAAATAACTGATATTACTATCGAAATGATAGTTTTAGAAATCAATAAGCTGATTGGTGACGGGCCCAATGACACTTTTGCCCAAGCTTAGGCAAGAAGAGACATGTCAACTCGTCCTGTAATTGACACAGAACGGTGTTGCTCTTCCTTATTTATTTTACTCATTGACAAGGCCAACGTCAAAGGCATTTGCTGTTCGTTATTTATATATTACACTAATTGATAGGAGCACTATGTTTATTCCAGTTATTCCTTTCCTTTTAAATATTCTGCATAAGATTTATCCTTCTCACGAGAACACCTAACGGTCTGCGGTGCGGTGCGTTCGGTAAGCGTCGAGGATGCAACTAATGAACACAAGATTGTGTGTGTGCAACTTACGAGGGGCGTCCAATAAGTTATCTACCTTGACAGAAAGGGAGGGGCGAAGCATAGTGACGCCTGACACGCACGTCAAGGCCACTATGGGGAACCCCGCTAAGCAATTTGAAGTCAGTTGGAGCAACGCAGAACAACAGTGTTTCTGTTACGTCGCGTAACGAATGTTTGTATGACGCCGTGAACAATGGATTTGCAGAAGTTGGAGCACTGTTCGGTCATCAAGTTTCTCACTAAAGAAGGTAAGGGGCCAAAGGAAATCCACGAGCAAGTGATGAAAGTGTACAGGGGTGAGCATCGCCAGAATTCCAAGTCAAATACTGCTCAAAACAATTCAAGTGGAGACGGGACCCCATTGAGGATCATCCCCGCTCCATGAGACCCGCAGATGCAGTCACCACGGAAATATACCGCAAAGTTGAGGACATAGTGCTGCATAATCACCGTATGAAGGTCGCCAAGATTGCAGCAGCATGTAGCATATCCAAATGATCCGTAATAAACTTCTACATGGCCGCTTGGGCATGTTAAAGATCTGTGCTCGTTGGGTCCCCTGAATGCTCACGCCTGCACAGAAGCAGTACCGTATGCAGCTGTTCCAAGACTCGTTTGACTTCTTTGAAGAGTATCAGGACAAATTCCGGGCTCAACTAGTGGCAGGGGACGAAACCTGGATCCATCATTGGGATTATGAGAGCAAGGAGGAGTCCATGCAGTGGAAACACCGCGATTCCCCGCCCTCGAAGAAGTTGCGCACACAGTCCTCTGCGGGGAAGTTTATGGCAACCATCTTCTGGGATTCGGAGGGACTTCTACTGACAGAGTACATACCTCAAAAGACGACAATCATGGGTGTTGTCTATGCTGTCTCCATGTATTGTTTGAGAGATGCCATTGCAGAACAACGTCCAGGAAAGTTGGCCAATTGGATTTTCTTGCTCCATGACAACGCGCCAGTGCACACGGCCAGGAAGGTTCAGGCTGCCATTGCTGACTGTGGTTTCCAAGTGTTGAATCATGCCCCTACAGTCCGGACATAGTCCCAAGTGACTATTTCCTCTTCCGAGACCTGAAGAAACACTTGAGGGGACAACGAGGCCCAGTTGTTTGCAGGCCATGACAAAGGCTATTTTTTCTCTGGGATTTCTTCGCTGCTCACAAAGTGGCGACGGTGCATAGACCGTCATGGGGACTAGATCGAAAAACAGTGATGACCAGGTGACCCTATCTGCATTCCTTCCTGTCTAGGTAGAAAACTTCTTGGACGCCCCTCGTACATAGTTGTTTGCGCGCTATAACGACTTCCTGGCATCATGCACACAATTTGTTGTACTTGAGAACCTCTGTAATAAATTGTATGAGCTGATCCAATTCTGACAGTCAATACCAAGGCCAAAGTTTCTAAAGAAATATGACGTTTTCGCGAGTCCAAGACTTAGTACGTCACATATTCTCATCAACCATTGACGTACACGCCTCCTTCAACGCAACTATCCATTCATACACTTTTCTCTCGCTAATAAATAACCCAGTATTTTGCCATCATCACCCTATGAGTTACACGAAGTTGCACGGACTCTGATCACAAAAATCGAATCGTTCACTGCTATTCTACAGTCTGTGTGTGTGCCATCATCTTGTTTCAGTTGTGCTTCCTATCTAGCAGGCCATGCTATATTTTGGAAATTGTCAACAAAGTATTATCTTCCCTTCGTGCAATATTGTGAATTTGAGGTTGCTTTTTGAATCACCCTTGCATACGCTCTCACAGAATTTTTGGCATTTATCTTGAAACCGAACTAAATCACGACACTGAACTTAAATTAACGGTTGGATAAATCACATTACAGAGAATTCTATTATTTACGAAAACACTTGATTAACTAAATTTAAATTATATCTATTGAATTGTAATCTTCCTTGTTCACATGCAAAATTGAGATAAGGAAGTTTTCTTCAAGCACAACAGACAAAATACTGTCTTTAACTTCCAACCTCATTGCATATTGAAAGCCACTGACGATCAATAAGAGTAAGGAACTTGACAAAACACAATGGAAGAGACAAGAGAGAGAGAGAGAGAGAGAGAGAGAGAGAGAGAGAGAGATGACGTGACTCTCCCGATCTGTGCAGAAAATAAGATCCACAAATTCTTTTACATCCATTTCTAAGGTTTATTTGTTTCATTACTTATACTGTATTAGAAACAAACTTAATTCTTAACTGATCGCAAGATATTACTCTGAGCTTCTCTTTATAAACAATCTACTCTATATGATACAAACCTATGTTGAATCTTACCACAAGCTTGATCAAAATACAGTGAAATCCATATATAATGGAATATGTCTTCAGTACAAGTATGAGCTTAATAATAAACCCATCTAAAAATTTTATATGTAATATCATATAATTACGAGGGCCGATTGAAATCATCAACTTCTTAGTACGAAGGAATCAAGATAAGCATGTGAAAACTGATGTGAACTTCAGTCCTTAAGGTGTATTCATTTCTCCAACTTTATTCACCTGCCTCCGAATTACTACTTAATCTGGACATGTTATTGTTTAAAATGTCCCGCTTCAGCTCGCGTGCTGGTTGTTGTATGAAACGAAAAATGACAGGAAATTGTAGGTTCGTGGAATAATTGCATTCCCGCCCCTGTGAAACAAATTTATAAGATGCTCTGTGACGCAAACATCGCTGGTTCAGATCTTAATGCGGACTGTGTCAGTGTGAGTTGAGTAGTGCATAGGTGAAGATGGTACTTACAGTGCAGCAGAGGGTTTCGTTGTGGAAAGTTACCTAGCTGGCCAACTCGGTCACCTGATCTGTCTGTGTGCGATTACTTTTTGTGGGGAAACCTCAAGTCTAAGGTATATCGCAACAACCTTAATAGTCTTCAAGAACTGCAGCAGAACATTTCGGATGAGACTACAGCAATTCCAGCAGCCCAGCTTCGATTTGCCTTCTGCAACTTGCTGGCCAGGGCCCAAAAGTGCCAAGAGATGAGTGGTGGCCATTTTCAACATCTGCTATAAGCAGGTTAACGAACTATTTCCTTTCCTTTTCTTTGTACCCTGGAACTCTATTCTCTGAGCCACTTTTATTTGCTCCATTCTGTATAAGGGTGTTTGCTTTTGGCACGAAACTGAAGCGTTGAAGGAAACGTGATGTTCGTTTTTCAAACGACCAGTGCTTGTAGAAAAGACCTGGAAGCAGCGCTTAGTTCATTTAAATTTTTGTAGACACTATTAAACTCATCATGTAAAATTTTGATTTTCTTTAAGACGAAGTTATTCACTAAAGTTCAAAGAAGTTGTGCGCAGAGTGCGTAATGTTCCTCAAAGAAATGGCAGATCATAAAACGACATTGAAATTCATATTATTTCTAAATGACGTACAGCGCTGTTCAACAATTCACCACACAGGTTGAAGGTGATACAAACATATTAAGATTGTTGAATACATGCGCCAGGTAGGTTTGTCAATCCATTAATTTATACGGAGAAACGTTCTTCTTTTCTCTTTGAAATTGAAATTATTATTCGATTATTAATAGTTTCGTTGATTTATACATGGAAACGTTCTTCTTTTTAAGTTAGAACTGGACGAGAATATTAATAGTTTCGTTGACTTATGCGGGGAGCATTCTTATCTCTTTAGAATGAATGGAAATGTTGTTTCATTAATTAATACGGGAAAGCATTATTTTTCCTTTGAAGAGATGGGGTTATCAATAATTTCGTTGATTCATACGGGGAAGAATTGTTTATTCTTTTACATGGACGGGGATATTAATAGTGTCGTTGATATATACGGGGAAGTGTTCTTTTTTTCTTTGAAGTGGACAATTTTGTGAAGTATTCTTTATTAGATGGTGTTATTAATGGTTTGATTTCTTAAGTACATTTCTTTGTAATAAATAAATAAATAAATAAATAAATAAATAAATTTTGACATATAATAATAATAAAATTTAAATAATATTCATTATATATCTATATATACATACACTATATTATGTAAGTTGATTTTGATAAAACAAGGAGCATTTAATTAAAAAGACGAAATCAGTAAATTTACACAATTAAAATTTCAGTTCACTAAAAAAAAAAATCCCTATACATCAATGGGATACTAAACACAGTTGGCGTGAGTACTCAATACTCTTAATTAATTATATCCCGTTCATTACCAACGAAAATAACAAGAGGAAAGAAAGGATAAATGTAATTTATAATATACTGGCTGCTTCCTTTACACACTACAACTAGCAATCAACAATTAATGAACTTTCACTAAACAATATTATTAATTTTGAAATTAATAACTGCATTAATATCCTTAGGATAACACAATGCTTCCAATTAAGTGATTGAAAATTACTTACAGGAATTTCTATTGATATCCGCCAGGAAAAAACTTAATTTTCATATACGTTAAATCTGATTAACCTTTAATGTTACATTATAGGTATTAGACAATGAAAATTGCATCTTTATTTATATTTGTACATTGTTATTTGTCTTATTGTCCTCTTCATACCGCTATAGATGATAAAGATGAAAGGAAGCGAGGAATAGAAAGAAGAACACAATTGATCGACGATTTAAAAAATAGAACATTATATTGGGAGTTACAAGATTAAGCTGAAGATCGAGAAACGTGGAAGAAACATTTCCAGGCTCGAACCTTAAAAACCTCATTAGTCCGAGGACCTGCCAACAGGGAGAATATTTAAGTATTATTATTATTATTAATAATAATAATAATAATAATAATAATAATAATAATAATAATAATAATAATAATAATAATAATAATAATAATTTCAAGAAACAAAATTCCGCACCTATAATTTTTGTTTAGTTTAATTAAATACTCACGCCCCTTTTCAGCACGAAGGCTGTGGACTAGATGTAGTAGTCAACTAAAATCCTTGCGAATAATCTAACATTAAACCAAGAAAGGGGAATCTAGGTGGGAAACTAATAAATTACCTGTAGGGCAAATATTTTCAATTGTTCCATATTTCGAAAATTTTATTTATTTACTGGCCGGGTGGAACAAAGAAGGGTAACGTTATCCTCGTTTGCAGATGTTAAAACTAATTAAATCAATTGCATAACGCACTTGAAGTAACGAAGAGTCGTAACATGTTTTATGCAATTGTTTTATCCTACCATTTCCTTGAACCCCTTTTACTAGTGTCAACGGTTTCTTAAATAATTCCTTTAGGTTTAAATTAGTTATGACGATGAAAAGAATTTTAGTTTCTTCGAAACTTTAGCGAAATAGAACAGAAGGGAGTTCGGGGCGATGAAACACCAAACCATTCTGACTAATCCATGTTCATATCTAAGAACTTCACCAAGTATATATACAGGTTTTGCACGAAAGTAGGTATATAACCCTGCATTAATCAAGTATAACATTCTAGCTTATAAGTTTATTTGGTTCGGCTGTTCCGAGCTTAAGATATAAGTAAAAATACATGAAGAACAAATAAGAAAGTAACTAAGTCTACCTGATGGACAACAATAAGAAATCACATAAAAAGCAATGAGTTGATCAGTACAAGACTGTATACCTACTTTTGGGTTACCCTGTATATATAACAAACAAATATATATAACAAAATAAATATATATAACAAAAATTAAATGAAATCTTTGAGTTTTACGTCCCACGATTATGCCGGTTAGGCTAAAGGAGACGGCGATGATGAGTAATGAATGAAATGGTGGAATTAAGAAAGTGGCAGGAAACGGGAGAACCCACGCACACGGTTTGTTCACCACAAGGTTCACTTGGCGGGGGCTGGGATCGAACCCGGGACCCCAGGCACCAGAGGTGAACGCTCTATCACTGAGCCACCGCGGCCCTATATATATAACAAATCATCTTATCAGGGATGCAACAGAAAGCACCAAAGGTAAAGAAGGAGGGAAAGAAGATTGCACATTATTAAGAGTACTTCTTACAGCAAAACAGATTAGCGAATGGCCAGAGTAAAGCAAGTTTTTAATTAACAGCAACTATCCTAATAATGATTATTTCATTTGACACAAACATATGTACGAAACTAATTGGGTTGAAGTTACCATCAGAAATGGTTCAAAATTCAATTTTGTAAAAATCAGAGTTAGGCACGAAAGTTATTACATCTAATTTTAACGAAAATATTACGCAACAAAACAGCTAACAAATGTGCAAAATTAACTCCATATACCCAACACATTACTATGATATTAAGGATGATGTTTATCCTATAAATTTGCTGAAGTCAGTATCATTACTGGTATGAAACATACTGTGTGTATAAGAGCAAAATACACAAAACTAATATTATATATATATATATATATATATATATATATATATATATATATATATATATATAAGGAAATGGGGAAGTGGTTACCACATTCACGTACACGTGTTAATAATACCATAGAATTTTAAAACAATATGCTTGAAGAAAAATGGGCTAGTAGCTTAGAAACACTTGATGAGGAATGTCAGTAATATCTCTCAAAATTTATTCTAATGAACATAGAAGAGAATACAGATACTTGCATATGGAAATTTGACAGGCAATTAAATAAAAGCAATGTTACTGAAGAAAGAAAATATATTGAAGTTCTTGATTTTTAAATGTATAATACATTAACCTAATACTTAATAGGCAAGATTTCTTGAATGGCTAAATGAAATCTAACCATGCTTTCTTTTTCAAGAATTGGTAACATACCCTGCTATTTGATTTTCTTTAACTTATGTCTGATTTTCGAGATATCTGACTAGAAAATAGACTCCACTCTGATGGGGCTGAAATAAGCGAAAACTAAATTCCATTTTGGTGAATGGGTCAAAGACTTGTAAATCGCCGAACATAAAAAGAAAGTGTGAAATGTCTTTCAAGAGGTAATAACCAATTTTCTCTTTCAGTAGCTGTTTCTAGAACAGCTACAACGAATTAGATGTAATATCATAGAGTGTGACGCGTTGGATTTGCTTCGCTGAGCTTGTTGGTAAACGACCCTTTTTTTTCTGTTAAAAAACGATGATAACTACGACACGCTCTCAAATCCTTATGTGAACGTTCTTGTTTTCAGCGTTTTGTCCCAAATTAATTTCTAGATATTATAAAATATATATAGCACTAAATCGTAAGTTGAGCGTTTCATTTCCTTGGTTGCGCCCCAGGTCGTTCGTAGTCTTCCTTTACTGAAATAGATTTATTGTCATTTGCCATTATCATAATTGAGACTACGTTATAGAAAATAACAAGCGTTAAAATATATAGTTAATTTTCGGAGCGCATTATGAAGTCTTCCTTTGTCTTCACGCAATCATTTTTTAAAAAATGTGTGTCACTAATGACGCCATTACTTAAAACTGTAAAACCGGAAGATGTTTGACATGTCATCTGTTTTGGACTGTTGCTAACAGGACTTTGTTTTGTACAAAATTGGAAATCAATTAATCACGGGAAAATAAACAATGATGCCGGTTAATTGATCTGGAAACCTCATTTTGAGTTCCACATAAAAATAAATATATTCCACATACTAATATTTTCGGAACTTAAAGTAATGTTATGAGGCAGTAGTGAGAAAAAGTATGCATCCTTGGACTTAGGTTTTGCAACACACGGACATACGAAAAGGAGTCTATTGAATAGTTTACAATCTGGATTGATTTTGACTTTTATGTCCTTTATCAACAACGACGGCATATAAAACGAAACCTATCTACCTACCTAATTAACTCTATGGCCTATGGAACCCGGAGGTTCAATGCCGCATTCATAAAAGCTCTCCATTGACTTCTGTCCTTAGTCAACTGAACCCAGTTTCTACTTTGTATTCCTATATCTGCGACACCCATCTCAGTTTTGTCATCACATCTGCGCTAGGTCTTCCTAATAGTCGTTTTCCGATTGGACTTCCAGTTAAAAGTTTGAAAGCGTTCCTACTTTCTTAGACCATTCCGGCTTTATGACCTGTCAGCACAAGGCTCCAAGATTTGATGACCCTAACAACGTTTAGTAAATGGTATAAAATGAGGCTTAGAGCCTCGAACCACTGTAGTGTCTTTGATGCCCTTCGATTATGAATCGAGCCCGGGACCTCGGAACTAAAGGTGCACGTGCTAGCCACAACAACAGTGAGGACATAATAATCAGGAATTTCAACACCTTGAAATCTCACTCCATCCTTTGGGCTCTCAATCTGGCAATACACACATTTCAAAGCTGCAGGTGATTATCATGGGCCAGGTTGCATCACAATTCACGTTGAGACTCAAGTGGGAGTTTTGAGAAGATGACCAAAACTCAGAGTACTACCCTAGGCTTTAGAACGGGGGGAATCTTATCACTTACGACCTCACTGCTACCCATCCGAGGATGATTAGATAATCAAGATGAAATTGCTGAGCGGAAGACTAATGCTGCCCTTGATTCCCGGTGGACACAGTACCAATGTCTACAACATATCAGCAGCCGTTTCTAGGTCTCGTGTTATCCTGAGTATTGAAAACTCAAGATTAACAACTGAGCAATTGTCCTTTGCTTTCACTAAACTCTTTGGTGATAATTCCACAAATAGTTATGGCCGAGTCGTCTGTCTTTGAGTGATATGTAGACAGCACATCGACACCCAATGACACTTTTTGTCTTTCTAAATCGTATTTTCATACTTCTTAATTCTGTGTTCCACCGGGAATCGAACTTGGAACCGTCTTTCCACACCAAAGCACGATCTGTGCTTTACTGCCAGTATTTTTTTTTTTAATAAAGAAGTTTTGAGTGTAAATAGTATTTGAACTAAGTTATTCGAACTACAAAGTAATCCAAATAAGGAAATATGGTTGTTGACAAAACGAATTTCGAAAGCTTTCCAATTTATTGGTGAAAAGCACTTAGTCAAAGTGTTGTAATTCTAATTATTGTGCACATAGGAGAAAGGAATAAAATCAAGTTCTTGGAAGGTGTACATTTCCGGTTACTTTTTTTTGTCTTCTTTTTTAAATCTAAATGTTGCACAGTTGATCTTTCGTGATTGGTTTTCGAAGCTGAACAATCCACACCAAAAGAAAGAAAGAAAAAAACAAATGACTTTTTCCTTCCTTTTTAAGGCAGGACATGAAGTAAACTTGCACTAATTAACTTGCATGAATAAATCGTTATAGCGTGTCTCCTCGAGACAATCATTTTACGTAACTTTCTCCATGAAAGGTAAATCGGATGATAACAATAGCTTCAGAATGACAATAATTTTGCAATATGTTACTTTCTATCGTCCTGAAAATCATAATCCTAGGAGTAAGATTTGAGTTCCTTTAATAATTTTAATAATATTAATATCGGTATGCTTATAATAATATATTAGGAGAGGGAGGGGGGTTCAGTGCTGGAGCGATCACCTTTGGTACGAGAATCTTAGGCCATGTAAATCTGTAGTGGATAACATCGTGCCAGTCATTATTCCATTTCCTCCACTTTCTCATTCTACGAATTTTGATGAAAACTATAAGGTATAATTGTTAGAACTACTAAGCTTCTGTTGTACTGTAAAAAATAAATACGAGGAATGATCAAAAACTAAGGTTACAAGGATGATATTTTCGGAGTTTCGTCTGTTGTAGCGGAATTAGGCGTGTGCGGCAATTTTAATACATGGAGCTGGCAACTGTGCAGTTTCAGCCACCCACCATCTACGGAGCTATTTGTAGGTAAGCACACACGGCGACTCGTTTGCAAAACTGGTCTCGGGAAGAAATCCGCTGGGACGAAACATGTAACCGCGGGTGAAATTCACCGGCAGCTGATAAAGGTTTACGGAAAGACTGTAATGTCTCGGCAGCATGTCGCAGAATGGTGTCAAAAGTTTGCTGCTGGTAAAGAAAACATCATCGACGAAGAGCGTAGTGGCCGATCCAGCGCGGCATTAACAGATTTGAACACAACTCGTGCGGACGACTTGGTTCAGGACAGAATGAGGATCACGTTCACCTGTTCCTGAGATTGAAGGAGCACCTAGGAGGCCGTCGCTTCGCTTCAGACGAGGTGGTTGAAACACTTCTTGACAATGTGGCTGAACAAGCAAAGATTTTTACTGGGAGGGAGGGAATCTTCAAACTCATCCCATGATGCGCAACAACCTAATGTATGTACTATCTGTTGACTATGTTGGTTTCACTGCAGCCTTTGTAACCTTACTTTTTGATCACTCCTTGTATACGATTCCTACGAAATTGATTCTTTTCAGTTAAATAACGCTTGCTCGTCAGTAATACTAGAAAAAAAAAAAAGAAATATTTACGTCCCAGCTTATGCCGGTTAGGCGACGGTTATAATGAGAACCAGCGGCGACGGTTATAATGAGGTCGTGTGCTTGTCCACCACCAAATTTCACTTTGCCCGGGCTGGGATCGAACCAGGGACCCCATGCGCCAGAGGTGAACGCTCTATCATTGAGCCACCACGACCCCATGAGTAGTACTAGGTTACGACCTAAACTTGGACCAAGCCGCTTTAAATCAGAAGCAAGTTTTGTTGGACCTACTCAAACACGATTTTTTTTTTTCCTAATACATAATCTGCAACTCAAGGAGCGTCAAAAATTGGAGTTCTGATCTTGAGATTAACGCTTAAATAAAAGGTGCCGCACGAAAAACTATTTTAGAACCTAAATTAGAACTCGTTCCATTGAGCCATTGAACTTTGTTAATTGGAATTTTCCGGGTCGAGGTTTGACTAACATACAGAACTTAGTAATCTAGAATTAATAATTAACACGACGGACTTGGACTCCTTTCGGAAGAGCTAAGCAAATGAGGGCGGTGATTCGTTTTAATTAGCTGTTTTATGCAAATTCTTTAGTAGATCAAGGATACTACACAGAGGAGGAAACATATGGTTTACCCATACATGTGTTTCTGAAACAAAAATCTAGATACTTCACTTTTAAAATAAGCACACAGTTGTTCCTTGCTGAATTTGATTTCATTTTAGACTTTAAATGGATGATTACAACGGTACATACAATCATAATAAAAATAAGCCCCGCTCAAACCCCTGTGTTACCCACTTTCTAAAATATATTGAATGAAGTATATATATATATATATATATATATATATATATATATATATATATATATATATATATATGAGAGAGAGAGAGAGAGATTGGCGCAGGCAAACGGGAAATTTTGAATCTAGAATTAACAATAATGTATGGGTGGCATTTGTTTGGGATTGATAAGACAATATTGAGAAGACTTTGCCATTTAGTAATAATGAAGCATTAAAGTTGTGCGGAACGTGTGTTCGCTGTGAAAGCATTTGATAAGAATGGTGGCATTCTATGGCCTTCGAGATCCCCTGAAATCAATGTGTTATTTCTTTCTGTGGCGAATCTACGGGGACATCTCGAACGCAAAGAGTATAATACACGTCCTACAAACATCGCTGAAAAACTGAGGGTTAAAGGACGACTCACTGGCGTTCTCATGTCGCAATACACTAAGCATTTCAGCGAATTTCCAAGACATAACGTTACTATCATAATGTGTATGCCGAGATGGGGCACATCTTCCCAATGTCATCTTCAAGAAGTAAACTGACATAGTGACATGTAGCTAATGTCATTGTTGAAGGCATACTCTGAATTAAATGTATATATGTATATATATTATTCTTATATATACAGGTTACTGATTTGCAAAATAAACACATAACATCCTAATCATTATGTAATTTGGATTATTTGCATTAAAATAATCGCAACCAATGTAAAATTAAGACAGAACATTGCCAAACCACCAGAAATAATGAATCATTATCGTATGAAACACTCTTCTGTGGAACATATAAATATATATAAAACGCAATTACTTGTGAATGGAAATCCGGAACATTATATTTGCATTATTAAAACAACACGAGGTGAACTGAATTTAGGGGCTCCCAGCATGCATAGCTGTGGAACACAGCCTCTGTTGCTGAGCCGAGGCTGTCCCTGACCGAGGTCGACTACAAAACATTGCGATCTTTATTCTACAGATGATGGGCTATATACCCACCGAATTTCAATCAGATTTGCCCAGTAGTTACCGAGAAATAAAGTACCGTATTCAAGACGAGCCGAGCCTGTCATTGGCCGAGCCCGGCCACTACACAGCGATCTAGACCGTGAGATACATGCCAACAAAATTTGGTTCAGATCTGACAGCAGTTACCAAAAAATAAGGTATCACATACAAGGTGAGCCAAGCCGAGCCAAGCCTGTTTCTGGCCGTGCCTGGGTACCAAATATAGCGATCTTTCAAATCTGACAGTAGTTACAGAGAAATATAGTATCACATGCACACACCTGGAATGAAACTATACGTTCCCGTATGGTTACGCCTGGAGCTAATAACGTTAATCGAATAAAACCAGTAAGTAGCCATTGCTAGGTACAATCCATTGGCATGGTAGTGATTAATTTTAACAGGTCGTGAAGTAAAATTTTCGGAACCCAAAGAAAGCCCAATGGGTGCCTGTGAGGCACAAAATTCACGATTTAATATGAAACCAAATACCAAAACTTAATACAGAATATATATTAGACCTTTTAATTTCCTTGGAAATGTTTCCAATTTGGAACGGCGTCCAAGACACAGGAATTTAAGCATTATTTACTGTGTACAATTTTGTGAAATTCCTTCTCGATTTTTCCTATCGTATCGGAATTCATATTCTGATCATCTGACGTGACTATTTCTTTATTATTGAATTTGGCAGTAGTTAGATAGCATCAGTGTTTCTAGTGCAATGAAAGGTTTAATCTTAAAGTTAATGCAATATAATTCTTTTCTTTTAAAATAATTATGTAGAATGACATGAATTTAACTTGGACAAAGTCTTGTAAGTAGGGGTCTATCTGCCGACCGAAGAGCGTAGAAAGTGAGTTTGAAAAAGGATAAAACTGGTCATATATTGTATTCTTTTGTTCTTTAAATGAATAACATTCTTATGTAGCTAATTAAACGAAGCAGCAAAGAAGTACACTTTCACTTTCTAGCACACCCTTGAACTTGGCAATATTCTTCCAGAACACGAAACAGAAGCTCCATTTCTAAATCATTACTCTCACGAATTACAGCAGTTCTACTCTTACTACCATTTCCGTCCTGGCAGGAGCTATTACAATACTCCCAACAGATCAATATAATTTATCAGGTACAGTTTATTTATAAACATATGTTTTTCTTCACACCTCATAACTGAAATAAACAGTTACAAACAGGAATTGTTGAAGAAATGCTTGGAAAATAAAATACATTGTTCAGTTTAATGCTCCACAATTACGTTCAAAATCATAATTTAACGTAATATAATTATTCAATTAAAGGAGACAAATGATCAATGAAAGTGAATTATGAAACAATTAGTGGAAGTGAAAACGGAATAGTCCTGTGAAAAGGCACGAATACGAAGTTGTCCAGCGAGGGATTGAACCAGGGACTCCTAGCACCAGAGGTGAGCGCTCTACCACAGTGTCACTGTCCCTCCTTAAGGCTAAGAGAACGAATAAGCTTAATGTGACAGAATGGGAATGTAAACAGCGAAGAAAACTGAAGAGACCCACAACGATGAAATTAATCAAAAACTCGCATACTCTGGGATGGCACAGGGATACCAAAGAATTATACAGCCCACCTCAAAATGATGGAAGCGATTTCACAATTTTTTTCTGTGAAGTCTAATAAACATATGTTATTGTGAGACATGCTCTTAGTAAAGTTAACTTTCAAACCGAAAACTAGGGCTTCGCAGTTCTTAAACCCATAATTCTACCGAATTTCAAGTTTCTTTTCATATTTCAACTACCTAAAGAAGAAGATTTTGTATCTAAAGAAAACACCCATTTAAATAATATGGAAATTCTTCATCCCCTTTAGACCTCTTAAAAACTGAAAATATTTACTTTTGACAATTTTCCTGTATGTTACTCCCCGGAAGGTCACAATCATGCCAAATATCGTCATTTTAATTCTGCTAGAAGTGCCTAATGGAGTATAGAAGATGTTTCATGTAAATAACATGGGAAAGATTTTTCAGTTCTCCGTAAGACCACTCTAAACTTGGAAATTATGATTTTTTGTAATTTTGTTAAATAATCCTTGTTTGTTAAACGTACGAGCATATCGAATTTCAAGTTATTATCCCAATTCCAAGTACCTAAAATATGAGATTATAGGTCAAAACTTGGCTATATATGAGATTTTCCTGTGGGTTAGTCTCGAAAAGCTACAATTATGTCAAATTTCAAATTTCCACGTTAACCGGAAGTACCCGGTATTTTATGTCAGTGATTGAGCTCATGTAGTTTTATATATAGTTAGGATTACGAAGGATATATTATAGCATTAAAAGTATAAGATTCAAAGATTTACTATCAGCAGTTCTGTCTTCCTTGTAAATCAAACCAGGTACGACTAAAATAACATAATTTACTTAACTTCTATGTGAGCTCAAAGTCACATAAAATGGGATTTGACTAGATACGAACGTTACCATCATCATTAATTAAATAATTACATTTTATATTCAATTACAGAGTTTAACGCAATTATAGCTACATTCAGTTCATTAATCTAGATACTATTAAGTTTCTAAAACATTGAGAAAACTTCATACTCCTGTTTGTCTTAATGCAATTGACAACTAATAAATATAACAGAAGCAATTAATCTGATGAGTACAAAAGTACTTGTCAGCATATCCAAAAAGATAATATCGGACCAATGTACCGACAATACTTCAAAGCTATTGTTAGCTCTATAATATACTTTCACATTACGCATATTAAAGAAAGAAAAAAAAACATAAGATAATGGAGGCGGCATGAAGTAGGTTACACGCTCGTTGCAGATAATTTTTCTTAAGTGCTAAAGAATCACGGAAAGAAGAAAGTAATAAGTCGATATGAAATGAATAACGGGGGATATCTAACAAAAAAATGAACACTTAAGATCAACTACTGAGCTGGCTGAGTGAAAGTCGACTAATATTCACTTCAGCAAAAGCACGGAAAGCGGACATTTCTTTTAGCGTGATTTTTCAGATTTTCTCAATTTTCCTTTCATTATAGGATGCGGTTTCTTTGTGTTCTTTTACATGCAATTATAACTGATGAAAAAGCATAAATACAAATAGTGGGATACACCATGCACGTAAAACAACAGTGATTTTTGATATTGCTATTAGCTTCTTTTTTTTTTTCTCTCGGGTGTTATACACTGTATACTATAATAATAATAATATTACTATGCGGATACATTTTCTATATCATTTAAACTGGGAAAGGGGAGGGCGAAAAATTTATTTCAATGTTATAGACCTACATAAAAACGAAATCGTTTAGTTTTACGTCCAACGGCTACCTTCCTTGAGGGGATGATTAAGTGAACAATTACGAATCGGTACAATGCAAATGCGCGAGGAAGCAGGGTAACCTCGATGTTGGTCACCACAAACTCTAATAGCGTGGGACCTAACCTGTGACCCGACGCACCAGAGATGAACGATCTACCACTGAGCCTCCTTGCTCTTATGCATGGACGCGTTCACAATACAGAAAAAAACATTCTCAGATTCGCTTTTTTAATATTTTGGAGAATATAACGTTATACTGTAACTTAGATAAGATAAAATAAAATACATGCAACTTATCAATATTCAGTCATGACAAAGGTTTGTTAACTGATTAATTTCTATTTAGGTCTTTTATCCACGACGAGGTTATATAGGACCAAACCTACAGTTTAAGAAGAGATCTAGACCATTGTATTGAGTTTCATGCTCTCCCACCGGAAATCGAACCTAGGTTCCAAAGTACCAAACGCGCTAGCCGCTAGACTAGTGTGACGAGGGATCTTGACGAATGGAGTCTATAACGTTTAAATAAACAACAATATAGCACTTTTCGTAACGTCCTGTTTGGCCAGCAGTCAACATTAAGTTTACGGAGGCATATTAAGCTGTTTGTAACTAATGTTATGTCTAAAACCGCAGATTCAACAAATATTTAGGACATACCAAATCAGATCCCAATTGGCTGCAGATCTGACATACTTACTGTTCTCCAAATGTAGGATGCAAGGTACAGAGAGTTGAAATGAAGTTAGAAGTAGAAATTACTCGAGAAATAATTGGAAATAGATTTAAAAAAATACACACACATACAAGGACATTCTGATAGGTGCTCCCTTGTTACAAAAATGATTCATATGATCATACCAAAATAAATCAAAATGAAAAATATAGTATCAATGTAACATACTACCTAGAAATGATTAAAAAATAATAATAAAGGAATATGTAAGAAAGAAGTACAGAAATAAGATAATAATGACATTAATTAGGGTAGGTAAACTACATATTCTATAAATCTTCAGAGGAACCAAGGCTCCGCATATGGAGGGTAACTACTTTCTTATATTATAAGAGTGTAAAGCTAAGATAGTGAATCTACAAGATCAACTGTCAATTTGCCAGAGGTGTCAACAGCATAGCACTGACAATGCCTCTAAATAACTTATATGGAAGAAATGTAAAAAAAAAAAAAAAAAAAAAAAATGACCCTGAATAATAGGAAAGACAACACATTTACAAACTCATAATCACTTCTTTCAGTGACAATCACTTGAAGCCTCTCTTGGTGTTACACACTTTAAATTGTACAGCTATCCAACTAAGGTATAGGCAGAAGTACTGAATCCACAAAAAGTTGAATTAACCTGTTAACGTCCCTTTGAGATCAATACCAAAAGGCAAATACAAGCACTTTCCTTTAGAGATGGGCACGAGTCGAGCTAAAATTCGACTCGAATTCGAGTTAAGTCAAAGGTAACTTTCTCGAGTCGAGTTCCGAGCAGAGGCACTGTTCTTGAGGTCGAGTTTGATAAATGGCTCACTCGTTCAGCTCGTTTAGAAATCATGGCCTGATTAGATTGGAAAGCAAAAGCCATGGAAAATGCAAGCAGTAATATGGAATAATTTTAGTATTGCTCACACGAGGAAACATTGCTCACATCTCGCTTCCTCTCCATAATGAGACAATAGATTTTTTTATAACGAGAGCCTCAAATGTCATGAACACCAATATAGTACTGTAGTTCTTACCAAAGCTGAGACCTGCACGGACGAATTTTTGAGCCCAACCCGCTTAGTGATATCAACCGGCTCGGTTCAACTGAGCAAACAGCTCGAGCCGGCTCCGTTGAAACGAGTCCACCGGCTCGCTTCGACTCGGCTCAGGTGAGCCATCGGTTCAAACCTGCTCGGTTACGATGAGCAATCGGCTCGATTGGATGAGCTGTTGGCTTAACTCACTTCTCGGTTCACTTCGATGGTGAATGAGCTGTAAGCCGAGCTACTCGAGCCGTTGGCTATCCTAAACCCGGGCCAAGCACTTTGGAACATGTTTGGCCAGCGCCCTATAACTTTTAACAATTTTTGAGTCGAGCCCGAATACTTGCTTTTCCGGAACTCAAACCCAGAACTTTGAACGATGTCCTTGCCTCCTGAAGACTTCTCAACGACCGAAATCGGCAGTCAACTAGCTTTTAGTATTCAGATACGAACCGCCTATCTTTCATGTTCATACTAGTGGTGGGCACAAAACCGGTTTTTCGGTTTTTAGAAAAACGAAACCGGTTTTTGAATATTTCCAAAAACGGTGTCGGTTTTAACCGAGTCCGATTTCGGTTTTCTTCAAAAGCCGTTCCGGTTTTCCAAAATTTGTTCTATTTCTGACCAGAATAGTGTTTCGTTGTTCTCCGATTCCGTTTCCACGGAAATAGTGAGTGTTACGTGTTTTTCAAAAGTTTTCACCGAAGCCAGTTTCGGTGAAAACCGGTGTCTGGTTTTTATATAAACCGGTTTTGCCCATCCCTAGTTTATACACGGTGTTGTTATAATAATAGTAATAAGTTGTAGTAGTAGTATCATTGACAAAAAGTATATTGTCTATGTCGGATACTTGAAGAGAGTACTTGAAACTACACAGAGGATATGGCTGGACTTGGCTCGACTCGACTCGAAACTCGACCCGAATTCGAGTCGAGTTGGATTTTTTCGAGCCGAGTTCTCGATTCGAGCTCAGAGATGTCTGTTTCGAGTCGAGTCGAATTTCAAAGAAAACTCGCACGTGCCCACCCCTATTTTCCTTGTGCGTGATTCCAAGTTTGATCCTACGTGCACTCTGGTTACCAGACTGTAAGTTGCTGGTGCTCAACATCATGTTCATGAGATTTCTCAAAGTTCTTGCGTTTCCTCCCACTTTTCCGTTCCATCATTATTCATTTTCAGTAATCCTCCGTCTTTTTTTAGTGTAAAGAGATTTACCACAAGAAAGTAAAGATAAAGTTTCATTCTTTTTTTAAGTTCGATCCCCGTTCCAGGTATTAAGCTTCGGACAACCCAGTAATGTTTTGGTTTTCATTTTAAACAGCAAGTTCCATCTTATATACAACTGCGCTACGCTTTTTTCAAGAAACAACACATTTCTTTGAATACGTTATATAAATTCTTCGATTCCTACAGTACACACATGTTTACGATAAAACAATGAAGTCCACATCAAATTTATACTCGTTAACTACTCATACAACTTGTCAAGTAACCTTATAACAATACAACATTTTGGTGATGTTTCAGTCTGTTTCTCACACTAAAGACCCAAAACTCACTATGAAAATAAAATAATATTTTGTTGTTTCGTATAAGATTATTCAGATAAAATGAAGACATTTTAGGAGGTTAAAGAAGAAGAAAAAAAAAAAGCTTCCGTAGCATATGCCCGACATTTACAATAAGGAAACATGAAGGATTGAAAACATGTTGTGCAATAGCATACAAAAAATGTTAAAGAGACCGTAACGTTCAAAAACTGGAGGAATTGTCAAGGCACGGAACAGCCACAAATTGTACCAAATTCGTTATGCTTCGTGCTTTCGACACGTGTCTTCTGTCACTGGATCGGGTGGAGTTGTGGTAATGCTTCCACGTAAAATTCACATGTCTTGAATTCGAATCTCGATCGCTGGTATTGTACTTTAGTGATGGGATGGGGTCATCGAAAAGTAGCAAAAGACAAAAGACCTTTACAGTATATTCGTGAAAGACTACTGAATACAGATTTCTACAGAACACATGGCGAGATTTTCAATAACATACGTTTGGTTTGAGATTAACATAGTTCATTCTTATTACTGTCCTAATGTTACTTAAAACATCTTGGCTCAATCAAGTTGCACGAAGCAACGAAGTAGAGAACAACTTATGCGACATTTAATCCAACGCGTCACGGTTCCTACTTTGACGTGAATTACGGGTAGGTTATTAGTAAAATCACTGAACTAGCTCCGCGATGGTAATGAGCTCCACTACTACGCATATAACAATGCACGTACTTAGAAGTCATTTGAGCTATCCTGGCTCCGGGTACCATTCTTTATTTATTTATTTATTTTTCAAGAGGAAAATCAAATATAATTTTGGTTTTGTAAAGTATGTATGAAGTTATATAGGTTTATAGAGCATATTCAAGGTGTCTACTAAAATTCCAAAATGAAATTTCGTGACTTTTTCGTGATCTTTTCTTTACCAAATCATAAAATTTTGTAACATTCTCAAGAGCGAATTTGGGTGTGAATTAAGAGGCCCACACACGGTCCATGGTTTGCGCAAACAAGGCTGTTTGTGCAAACAGTTTGACCGTGTGTGGCGATGTATGAACTGTTTGCGCAAACGTTTGTGCAAACATTTTCCACATCGAACTCGTTCGAAAATTGTTTACACGAACATGATGTTTGCGCAAACACGTGGACTGTGTATGGGCATGTTTGTGCAAACACGAGCTTTATTTCCGAGTAGGAAGCCTAGTGTACAGACGCTTATTTCTTGCGCTATGGCGTCAATGAATAGGAATCAAGAATTCTGGCGAGAATTTATTGACCTTTATCGAAATTTACCTGAACTGTGGAAGGTAAAGAGTGAAGATTATAAAAACAGGAATTTGAAAAATGCGGCATATGAGAAGTTATTGCAGATTTCAGATGAGAAACGACATGGCCTTGTGTTGGCTTCACACGGCGTCCAATTGGCATTGAGCGGTGTTGACAGTTCGCGACAAGCAGTTATGCACGCTGTCTTCTCGCGCTACTGCGAATCTTGACAATATCACAGGCGCTACTTAGAAATATTGTATTAGCACATTAACTGCTCACTTTACCAAGTAGAGAAAAGAATTACGAACAAATACGTGAAAACTACATCTTTCTATGTCAACTGGTTGTCATGATAGACGCTTTGAAAGGTTTCCATATAAAACAATTAGTAAAACGAGCGTTGAGTCCCGCGTCTAATTTCCAGTGGATTTTGTTTCGATTTGCAAATAGAACTCACAACTTTTATTACAGGATAATCAGGGGTGTAGCCAGCAAGTTGTTCTAGGAGAACATTACTTTCAGGGGGAGGCAAGCTTTTCACATATTAAAAGCAGAACAAATTACCTCTTTCACAACATGAAAGCATTTTAACTTACCATACATACACGAGCTCCTCTTAAAGCTTTTAGCATAATCAACACATTTAATACGGTCCTTACTGTAATAGGACTTCCCCATTGTTATTCACACAAACACTTAAATAGTGCACTATAATGTCATGCTACCAGTGAAAACAATTTTCATGGTTCCAGAGAACACTAGGACGATGGTCACGACACCGAATCACACAAACTATCAATAACGCACAAGATAAAACCTTTTACTGAAATACATGTAAGTTTTCGAAAACTGTTGCGATGGGAAATTGTGCTTCACGTGATGTTTACAATCATTAATGAATACCAAATATCAAATAAAATCCACGGAGTGTCATTTGGAAACAAACTTCTACCAAGTTGGCAACACTGCCAACCGAATCGCAACGCACGTAAAAATCATCATATTGATACAAATCAACTTTCTGAACTCCATCAAAGCTTTAACACACAGTTTCTGATTTAACGCGAAATATATATTTTATTTTCCATTGTCCCAAGCCGATTTTGGGTCCCGAGTTGGAAACCCTGTAACTCGAAAACAAAGCGGAATTCGACTCATGTTTATAGGAACTTTTCTACTGGATTTGATGTCAGGATTCATCTCTCAAAATTTTCATACTCCCTTTCAAATCGCCTTGTGTATAGGACCTAAATGCCTATAGGAAATATTTACATTTCAAGTACAAAAATCGAAATTTCAATAATTAATTGCGAATGTTAGGGGCTTCAGCCGCATGAACGGTTAACGGATATTAAATACTTAGGTACTTCTCCAATACATGTAAAAAATTCAGATTTTTAAAAGGTGGGTTTTTTAAGAAAATGGCGTCCAAACATGGCGTCTTAATGAAATTTTCAGCTTTTCATCATGCTATAACGTGGGATGTAATAATCAGAAACGTAAGTCCTTTACATTTTCAGGAGACCTTATGGAGTAGATTTCGATGATAGAAGCAGATGGTTGATATTGCTCGTGAGGACAGAAAAAAATATGTTTGAAGTTAGCAAAAATTTCACCAAAGTTGGCAACATTGCGAGTGAATTGCGTGATTCCTATTGGACCAATAGACGAATTTTGGCCCTCCACCGAAACATACAACTTTATACTCTTCTTGCTATTGCGATTATGTTATTAAGTACACTCGTTTCTTTACAACAAAACTTTTAATTTGACATGTTTTTCAGTTTTTAGAGCAATCCGAGAGGAGGGCAGCCATTTTGGAAGGCTGTATATCGAAGAAAAAAATTTTTTCAGCAAAAAGAAAAAATATGGGTCTAATAATATTGCATGTAGATCCCATATAAAAAAAATAAATGAAATCTGAGACTATGATGGGGACCAATTTTGGTTTGCCTGGACGATTTGAAATGGAACCGGTCATAAAGTCAACTGCAATAACAGCGATAGAATATATATATCAACTAGCTCATTTCTTTGAAAGAACAGTGTCATTGAAAATTTCCACCAGCTAAACTCGTAATGTCTAGGTATATTCCTGTACTACGTTGCTGTTGTAAACATAATTAATCATTACTTAACTTTCGATGTAGTATTATCAAGTGTCAAAGCTTACTTTTCCAGTTTACTCCAGCCAGGTAGTGCGTCGTCACCTTCATGAACTTAGGAAAGCTGTCCGGAGCTGCCGTATTGTGCCACATGAGCTAAGGCATTAGGAGAGTAGGTGTGTGCCGATAACTGCTGCAAAATCAATGTGATGTGCGTTTTCTGAAATGGATCGTCATATAATACGATTTTTTTTTAAAATTCGAATGTGAAGAAACAGTGGCTGAGTAAGGGTCAACTTCCAGAACCGGTAATCAAACAGGGCCGCTTCGGGCGTAAAGTCATAATCTGTGTATGGTGGGCTACTGGAGATAATTTTATTTCGAGTTCGTTTTTAACGGTCGTACTATCAATGGCGACCTTTATTCCGAACAACTGGAACAGATAAATGCTTGCACTACGCCAGAAATATCCTCCATTTGGGGAACTGAAATTGCGTCCTGCTGCAACATTTTAAGCACTGTTCCCTTCAAAGTAGTCCCCTCTACCGTTCCCAGAATTTCTTCCATTTTTGGAAAGCCTCCTGAAACGCATTTTCTGATATGGCGCGCAGGTCTCTTGTCGCTTTACCATGAATCTCCTTTATGGTTTGGAAAGGATGTCCTTTCAAAGTAGTTTTACGTTTCAGAAACAGGAAAAGTTTCCTACGGCTAGATCCGGAGAACAAGGTGGATGGGGTACAATTCGAGTCTCATGTTTTGCGGCTGAGGAGCGACGTGTGAGCCGGCGCAATGGCATGGTGCACCATCCAAGTCTGTTTTCCTCATAATTCAGACCTCTTCCTGCGCACACGAACCCTCAAACGTGCCAAAATGTCCTGGAACAACTGTTTGTTTACCATCTAATCATATGGAACAAATTCACGACGGACAATACCTTTCCAATCAATAATACTAATAATAATACTAATAATATCACCTTGATCCTTGACTGAATCATTCGTGCGTTTGTTGGACGAGAAGACTGAATGAATTGAAAAGAAATTCAAATGTCTCTGTAAAAGTTTTGCCAAGTTGGCAGCAAAACTTCTCCTCCCCCCCCCACACACACACATTGTGATCTCTTCAAACTCTTTCACTAATCCGAACAACAGCTTGTGCACGTGCTCACTTCAGTGGCTGTAGCTCTGCGACTAACGGTCATACTGGAACGAGCCAAATGGCAATTTGTTGTCTAAACCTGCCGTTTGGTGTACTCAGTAGTACCAGCGAGCTCCCTATGTCGGTTGACGCACCATTTCAAAAGTTCGGTCCTTTTTTGAACACATCTCATAACTTACAAATAAAGCACAAAAATGTATTGGTTACATGACTGCCTATGGAACGTAAAAGCCCGATTTCTAGTTACAGATGCAGAAACGAGCAATAAAAACACCAAATGATCAATCGCTTTGGCGGTAGCGTAAGCAGTAGAACATTTGTTCAGAAAGATAGACGATAAGGTTCGAGTCTCCACAAGTGCCATTACCTGTGGAAACAAAACAATGTTATAGTAGTACCTTTTGTCTGCTATTTTTAGTATGAAAGGCTTTCTACTTTGCTAATACATACCATGTAACGCAGACATTTGAAAGAAGTATATAAAGATTCAACTTCTTTCTCGTTCATAAAATTCTTAATACAACAATAGATCAAAGGAATTCTTGGTCTATTCTACTGTCGTGTTTCCGGGTTCGAAAAAGAAAACATTCCAAGAGAATATGCGTGAACTGTATCAAGGCTAGAAGAAACTGACTGGCACCCAAGGTGAACCACCTCACGACTTCCAAATAGCTTTCGTCTTGGTACCTGATACTATTACTTATTTTCTTTCTTTTTTTATTTTATTTTGCAAAGATCGCATTGTATAACTTTTAAAAGGGTTTGGAGCGAGAAAAAGAGTAGGGAACATAAATTATCGGAAAGTTTACAAATTGTCTAAAAATACTTCATGTTGACAGAAATGAAAGCTTATTGAGTTCGTCTTTCGCCAACTATAAACGGTTCGCAATGTTAAGACGGGATCTCATTAGAGAGAATTACAATAAGAAATGGGTTATTTATTATGAACCATAATCACCATAAAATATTTTTGCCATGATCGGCTGATTAGTCACAATTATAGAACAACCTGGGAGCACAAAGGCTTCCTTTCGGAGTTATAGGCTGTTGAAAAAAAAATAAATAAATAAATAAATAAAAAGAAACTAAAAATCCATAGCTCCAAAACTATGGGACCTACTGTAGTCGGGTCAAAACTTTACTTAGGAAATAATATGTGCGCTATCCAAAAATACATGTTTCAAAGTGTTAAGGTACTCACGCCACAATTTTTATAGAGAGAGTTTGGATACGGGCATATAATTTGAAGTACTCACCAAATACCTCTATGGTGCGCAAGTACCGCAGAACTCTGAAATTTAGATAGGACACATACTAATTCTTAAGTGAAGTCTTGACCCGACTACGGTAGGTCCCATAGTTTTGGAGCTAATTTATATATATATATATATATATATATATATATATATATATATATATATATATATATATATATATATTCGGTAGCCTGTAACTCCGAAAGGAAGAGTTTGTGCGCCCAGGTTGTTCTATACTTTTTGTCTTATCTTTGTGTCAGGAATCACCTCCCAAATGTTGTTGGCGTTGTTTTGAAACACCCTGTATATCTCCTTTCTGTATTATTTCAACGAGATGAGCCAACAAGAGTATATTTTCTGTCAATATAATAAATCAATAATCGGCTTTGTCTTATTTTAACTACGAACCAGCTGCTAGTATCCTCAAGTATTACAGCGCGTTTAACACGATATTTTGCAATCCCTCAGATCATTCCATCCTTTCGCTCGACAACGAAGAGCAAATTTCTGGATCCGCCCCTGTTTCTACTAAGACTTTCCTTTTCAAGTATTCTCCTAGCAGGTTTCAGTTTCTTTTTCGAATAATCTCCAGTATTGTTCTTCTTTCGCCAAGTTTCGCAAACATATTCTAATTGGAATTTTCGTTGCACCCAGGTTTATGAAGAACACGGCTTACTATTAACGGGACTTGAACCCAGTGCAGTGGTGGGTGCATAGACCATCATACAGGATCAACCCTCAAGCTATTATAGGTCATTCCCTACCATACAATCTCGCCTCCAAGAGCTTGATTATAGGAGGGCATAATCTGTCCCGCTTGTCCTCCACAAATTCATCTAACATAGTACCAGGGATCGTTTGCACTAGAGGCGAGTTCATTACCAATCCGTCACCGTACCCTCATTCACACCTCTAGTTCGACAGAAAAAGTGATGCTGGATCAGCATATTTTCGCACTTACTATAGGCCTATTACGTTATAAATAGACATCAGCCGTACTTCATTTAATGTGTTCCATATTTGTGCTTCACTATTAGCCAGCTTCAGTACAGAGAGTGATTATTCATAAAAGGAGCTAAAAGAATAATGCTACAAAGTCAGTGTAGTATAACGGAAGATATTTATGACCCGCCGTAAAATGTCGAAGCCCAGTGTTCACAAATGGCAGCACAACCGAGTCAAATGTCGCAGCAGATTATGCCAGTAGGTTACTATCCCAAAGGGAATGGACTTCGCCTGCATTCACTCACTCAATGTGGAAGAAAATAATGAAGTTTTCACATCCTTTAATAGTTTTTTTTTTTACTTAATACTTATATACAAGGGCATTAGCAATATTATTTAGATGCATTTTTCACCTCTTTTATTCATATGTGCAGACGAAAGCCAGGCTGGTTCAGACAGAAGGGTAATTTCTGCAGCACAATGTCTAGAGTTCGACTGCCGCTCATGCCATGTGGATTTTCTTCTCTGTTTTTCTTTTAGTTATTTTTTTTTAAAGTAAGATCTCTTTTTAAAACAGGGGGCACGGTAGCTCAGTGGTACAGCCCTTACCTCTGTGCATGCAGTCCCTGGTTCTATCCCTAGCCACGTAAGTTTGTGGTGGACAACATTTTGCCCGTCGGTTTTTTCGTGATACTTCCTTTCCTCCTACATTATCATTCCACCAATTCTTTCATCACCATTCATTCACTTACCTTAATCATTCGTCTCCCTCAGTCTGACAGGCATAATCGTGGGACCACGGTCAACTACAGCAGGCGACGACTGAAGTATTGTGAAGGCAAGAAGGAACCGACGTCAAACGGGTGTGTTGCCAGGCAAGAGGATTTTAGCAAGAAACAACTGCTTGGAAGATACTTTGTGCAGAGTATTGGAACTCTGCTATTATAAAGCTTATGCGTGTATAACAAAAGAAAATTACAAGGAAATTCCGAAAAATCAGCTAATCACAGAAAAATCTATGTAACACAATAGGGCTGGCAAAAGCAAAATTACCGAGTAGCCACCTAGGTCACCTTCTCTGCGGGGGGTAACGCATCCTCGTATAGCCATAGCCTTAAGGTAGAGGGTAAGTTTCGAGAGTAAGTAACACACCCGTGTAATTGCGAACATATCTAAGAGGACTGCATGGGGGTAGTCTCTTTGGCCGATGGCTATAACGCTCTACTCCGTTGTCATCAGCGCTGGTGGAGTAATGAAACTCCATAGCACAACTCATTACCAACTATGTGAACAGAATGAGATCACATCGTAGAGGATGCATCGCTGTCTGTGGTAATTTACACATTCTTTTAAGGTGCATTTCACTCCTGTAATATCAGGGAGGGCGAGATCATAAGTCGCAGTCCTTTCAGTAAGTTATTGCCTCTGTATAAACGTGTCATTCTTGTTCTTCTAATCACGTGGTTCTCCCTGTTGTTATACTGTGGTATACTGTTGCACTATTTTTATGTATGGTTGAAGTTTTTCCGATTTATGCCACTTGCGAGTGACTGTAACACAGCATGCGAAACTAAACCTCTACCTTAAGGCTATGGATATACGAGGATGCATTTCCGATGCGTTACCCCCCGCAGAGAAGGCGACCTAGGTGGCTACTCGGTAATTTTGCTTTTGCCAGCCCTATTGTGTTACATAGATTTTTCTGTGATTAGCTGATTTTTCGGAATTTCCTTGCAATTTTCTTTTGTTATACACGCATATGCTTTATAATAGCAGAGTTCCAATACTCTGCACAAAGTATCTTCCAAGCAGTTGTTTCTTGCTAAAATCCTCTTGCCTGGCAACACGTCTTTTCTTTTTTACTTCCTTTAGACATCTTTTACTGATTCCGAAACAGCAGGCGGTCTATTGTCCCGAAGCGTACCAAATACGCTCGAGCCAACGTATTCTGTGCGTTTCTATTGTTCTCGTGTTTGCAGTACATTGTGATTAGCTATTCACATTTAAATATGTAGTCAGCGTATTCCAAGCGTACAATGAGCCATAAAAACGCGTTGCGAACGCATCGAATAGCCGTAGACTACGTTTTGCATACCGCTGTAATTTGTTATGGGTGGGAGGAAGTTAAATAATCAAGAAAACACTAAACCAGACAGGCCATTATCAGAAATAATAACCCTATTGGACACTTGCATTACAGGTAAAAATGAATTAATTTATTTTTCTTTTCTGTTTCTTTCAACACAAGGAAAGGAACAAGTTGTAATCACCTATACAAATTATAAAACAGAGAATTTATTATTTTGGGAGATGAAGATATAAAGGCACTGTCTAATGCTATCTACAAATCAAGTACTGTATGTGTAGATTGACAATGAAGCGGTCAAGTTTCCTGTATGCAGATAGAGCTACTATTTCCGTACATTGTTATTTTGAGTATTATAGATAATAAACAACAGTGAACGTATTCCCAAATGAGGTTCACAAAACAATAAACTGAAGTGAAATGTCATTCATCCGTTACGTTTCCTAACACACTTGACTGGAAAGGAAATTTTCATTTTTCACGCCTCAATAATCCCTGTGCGTGCCACCTGCGGGGGATTGGAGCTGTCGTCAAGTTAACAATCGCTTTCTTCTCTCAATAATTTAGATATTTTTTCGAGATATTTAAAATAATAATCGACAATCAGAGAAAGTAAACATTGTGGTAACGTTTCTTCTTCATTCTTGACTAGGCAAAGTCAATACTAGCTAAAATGATCTTTTAAAAATAAACTCCTATTCAACGGTTACATCAAATGATATTTGGAAAATCTGTCCAATTTTATCAATAGCTGTTAATGATATTGCTGGTCCATTTCGGAAATAATCTGGTTACAGCGTTCGTATATTTCAGACAAGCAGAAAATATGTACACTACGAGGTTTGTTCAGTAAGAAACCGAACTTGGTAAATATAATGGTACTTACAACTTGTGGAAACATTCAGGTTTATCTGCTTCAAAATAGTTCTCTCCAATATCAATACATCGATCATAAATCAGTCTTCCACTGTTAAATCCCAGCAAATTTGAGTTGACAATAAAACTGAATTAAGATCTCTACTCATATACCGGTAACCTAATGTACCCACATCTGGTTTGCAAAAGTAATGGATCAATATATTTGTTTCCTAGCTACTGTCAATCAGCATAGGAATTGCGGCAAATTATAAGTTTCGTGTGCAGATTTTTACTATATAGAAAGAGACATGAACAATGGGAAACAAACGAGAAAATATTTGGAATAGTAGGAAAGGAAAGAATAATACTGAAGATACTAAAACAATACAAAAGAGAGAGAGAGAGAGAGAGAGAGAAACAAACTAGTTACGAAACTGTATTCTGACAGACGTGATAAAGCCCAACTATGAAGGCCGGACTGATCCCTTAACAGAGTTACAAACTAAAGTCAAAAGTGCAATAGCAAGGGGTTACTTTGTTAACTACAGAAGATTCCTAGAAATGATTTATTTTAGATAAACAATCGTAAACACAATGATGCGTCAGCTTATCTGTAAATTAATTTTATTTCAGTATGTCACACATCGAGTTATTACAAACAGGCTATGAGGGCATAGTAACAGAAAAGTAAGGGATTTGAGAGGAGGACTTGAACTGACTTTCCGTGGTAACTCCTCCGAGAAAATAAAGAAGATAGTTGGAAACATCTTTGAGGCAAGTCACCTACCAGTATAAATATGATAATGACTTCTTTCAAATTAAACAAGAAGTATAGTATAATTTTTTTTTTTTTTTTTTTTTTTTTTGTACATTGCGTGAAAATGAATACGTACAATTAGTCAATAACCAGATCATTTACTGCTTCTGGGAAGAAATTAAATATTTAATATTGGAAACAAAACAACACTGCTACGAGGTGTTAATCAGGTTTTCATCTGTGTCAAAATTATTAAAGGATTTTCTTCAAAATCACATTGAGTCACGCAAATATAAATATAATCAGATAAATATTGTGAAGCCTATATTGCTATAAGCGGTGGAAGCTGTTTCCGGCGGAGACAACAAAATATATTTCTTTACATGTATAATATTACTCGAAGCAATAGCTAGGGGTTACAGAATTTTCTATACGGAATTAAATAATATAAGTAGGAGGAAATTTAATTATTACAAAACAGGTACGATTTCTCAACTTTCCAATCTATAAGCCATCAGTAAACTAAGATTGGAAAATGGATTCTTTATTGATTTACTGTCAAGACTACAAGATTCACACGATTCTTAAAGCAATTATTAGTAAGCATATAATTAACATTAGACTTACTTCCACTAAATTGCACTTAGAGTCACGCTCATTTCTCTACGAAGTAAATAAGTTGAAGAGAATGCTCCGGAATTATTATGCAAATACATTCGTTACTATAACATTTCCGGAGCAAAGTTATGTATGTAGACTTAAAAAGAAGATAACTAAAGAAGAGTTTTCTTTTATACTATGCAAACATTAGCGGGAACTAAAAGAAGTTTGAATGAAGATTACAACCATAAGAACTTGTATGCAAACAAATAAAATAAAATGCTGTCTATAGTATTGTATGCATATGTAATTAATTACATAGTGAAGAAGAGGGGATGAGAGGACGGTTTGTACGTCATTAATGGAACAAAAATTCCTGTTGCTACTGCCCCGGTATTTGACAGACCCAATTGCTTGCTAAATGAGTGAAACGCATCGGCGTCGCGAAATCTCATCAGAGGGGGCTCAAGTTCCCGGAAACGGACTTGATACTGTCCACCCTTTTCGTAAGAAAGGAAAAACGGTGAACTGTATTACACTATGTTTCACATAAAACGGAAGCAGCTTATTTTCCATTTTAATGTCTATCCCAAGTTAGGTTTGGACCGTTTTTAAGTTGTATTATTATTAAACTTGACTCACAGATTACGTGGCACTTTAATCTGAATAAAATTAACTTAAAATTAAATGTGTCGAGGCTCCGACTATACGTATATAAACAAAACTTAGTTGAAATATGTTTTCAGACGACTAGAGTAAAACCTATTACCTCTGTACGTTGAGCATATCTTCAAATGAAAATAAAAGTACATCTCTCGCAGTAAAGTTTCTTGCAGTTGCACCATCAGACCAGACGACAGATGATAATTGCAAGTGAGAAGAAACGGGATAACTGAGGGAAAAAAGAAACAAACGCCATGTTCACCATAAATATTATATTCGGGTTAAGGTGTGGGTATGCCTTTCGTATTGCCTGGATGTGGAAAACAGACTTAACGAGACAGAACGTATATACTCGTAATATAACATTTATACGTAATTTATATAAATCTTGGTCGAAAAAAAAAAAAAAAAAAAAACATTCATCAGGAAGTCGTTTGGAATGATATCCTATCATGACTTAAAATTTCTTTAAGTGGCATTTTCTCCATTAGCCATAAGAAGGTATGTCGAAACAGTAAGAAGGTTGACAGATCAGACCGATGTTGCATTTGCTCAAGAGAAAGTCCAAATCATACACAAAGAATAGGAGGGTGCCATGACCCAGCTTTCGTATTTTAGCTATCCATGGACACAGTCACTTAATCCATATACATCTCGAAGGCAGGGGATAATCACTCCACAAAACGCTGTTTGGTATTATTTTCCTTCTATTAAAGCACTACTTGTCCTTGTGAAAATTTTTTACATTAAATTCATACAACTGTGACCGAGATACGAACACTAAATAACAAATATACCCTGCAATTTTTTGATACTATAGCGGTGTCCATCAAGATACAACGATTACCTCTACCTTCTTGTCGCTGAAGGCATTATATAAGTGTTTAATGAAGATACTGCTTTAGTAACGAAACGTTACATGATTTAGTGTTGTGGTATTGCCACCGAAAGCTTAATGGCATCATCAAGTCCGTGGCAAAGTTTGATACAAGTCATTCTGTGACTTCGCGCAAATGAAAATTTGTCAGGCAAACACTACATTCACAGAATATGTGCACAAATACGCTCTGCCTATATGTTACTTTGTTCTTCCTCGCGAAAAAAAGTCGTATACTTTGATTAGATCATGTAATACATCAAATACATACTCCCAAAGGTGATATCTACTCATTTTTATTATTATGATGATTATAATTTCAGATCAAGAATTGCCAAGCCAAAAAAGCATTCAATAAGAAAAGATCATCCGTAACTAGCAGGCTTAATATTGGACGAAGGAACAAGTTAGTCAAGTGCTTCGACTATATGGTTCAGAGACTTGGACATTACGGAAGTTAGAGCAAAAATATTTCGAGAGCTACGAAACGTAGTGTTGGAAGAAAATGTAGAAGATAAAATGGACAGAAAGAGCAACAAATGAAAATGTTTTAAAATGATAGGAGAGAAAAGGATGCTTTTAGCCGGCATCCTTCGTACGAAGGTCAATTGGATACATCTTGCGATGAAATTGTCTTCATACCGCCATAGAAGGAAAGCGAGGAGTAGGAAGGAGAACACAAATTATTAATGATGTGAAGAATAGAAGAAAATAATGGGAGTTAAAAGAGGAATCTGAAGATCGAGAAACGTGGAAGAAACATATCCAGGTATAAACCCAAAACTCCTTAGTCCATGGATCTGTCAAAAAGCACAGTATTTGATAATAATAATAAATAATTTCAGTGTCTATTTTGATTTTAGGTAAATAACATCTAACTGTAATAGTAAACAGTACGTTTATATATTAATAAAAATAATTTTCCGAATGCGTACTAAAAAAGAAAATAGGAAATAATACAATCGTGCCATAGAAATAAGTTCCGATGATGCATCTTAAGAAAAAGACAGCTTTTTGATGCAATATACAGTCCAACGTATCGTTTATTAACAAATTTTCACCAACTATTATTATTAATTGAACAAGTATAAATAAAACCCAGGAAAGGAAAAGATAAAACAGTGACCGGGATTCTTATCGAATGGCGTGAGTATGGATAACATAAAACTGTAATTTTATTATTTATGTAAACAAGGTTTGAAGAGATTCCCTGGGAAGTTTACGATAATAAGCAAGTCACGCCGAAGTGGTAAAACATATTGTAAATCTACAAGTACTTTCAAAACATTATTATTATTATTATTATTTACAATATTCCTCACGTTTTCTTATAAGAAAAAAAAAGTAATACAGTATACAAGTTGAAAGATTAACGTAAAGTCAGCATGGTGTTCCAAGAAAGTTAAGTACTGATCTTGCTAATAGGTAATTATTTCATGTGGAGTTCTGAATTCCACTCCAGGAAGTTGAGTGCAACATTTGTTTGTTGGCACACAATATTGTGGCAGTCAGAAAAATTGCTAGATCTATTCTTTTTTATCTATCCTTCAGGATTTACACTGAGAATTCTTATAAATACAAAATTAGCCATCAAGTTTTAACCCGACACAATGTTCTTCATCACTAACTCAAATGGGCTATTAACAATCTAAAACAATGAGACAAAAGTGGAATGAAGCCGTCCAAGACCAACAGGATGACCCATAATTGGGTATATAATGTTCGACTGTAGTATTTGTAACTCTGAACAAAAGTTACGACATGCCAACACTGTGCAGCCTGAGAGTGGGGATAACAGTCACTGGACTTGGAACCGTTAGTGTATGACAGACAGGATGGTGGGGCTGAATGAAATATTCCCGAACTGCTGGATCGGTCGACGTGGGTCTGTAGAGTGACCAGCTCGATCTCCCGATTTGAAACCACCTGATTGTTTTCTTATAGGATGTTTTAATCCTTTGTTCCCAAAGAATGAATTTATGAAGAGAAAGAAAACAACAAACTTTCAACGTCAATTGGCTATACAGTTTCAGCGCGAATGAAAACATCTTTTTCAGGCAAACCATCTTGAGTGAGGATTTTCCTGGTTTTCCTCATTCACACCAGCAAATGTCGGGATGGTACCTAACATAATGATCCCAGACCGCTTTCTTTCCCATTCCTTTCTTCCTCCCCGGACAGTGTGCTCGCTGATGGAAGTCATCCCTCATACGTGATGGGTTAACATGGCCACAGATGCCGAAAGCCCAGACATTTAATTTCTAATCCTAATAAACAAAATGTTTAGAGCTTTTTTGAGGAAATTGCGATTTCTTTCTTTTATTTTCACCTTCCAGTAAACTATCCTTATTTCTGGAAGTAAAACGAAATTTGAAAAGAAAACGAAATGAAAGTTTTGAGTTTTACGTATCACGATTATGCCGTCTGGGCTAAAGGAGACGGTGATGATGAGAAATGAATGAAATGGTGGAATGAAGAAAGTGGGAGGAAACGGGAGAACCCCTAGGAAACCCACGCACACTGTGTTTGTTCGCCACAAAGTTCACTTAGCGACAACGAAAGACCCTACACACCAGAGGAGCACGCTCTACCACTGACCCACCGCGGCCCCAAAAGAAATTTGAAATCTGCCTTGGAGAATCTTACAGAAATCGAAGTTTAAGATTTTTGGTTCGGTTGAACTGAACGATATGACCTATAGGCAACCACATACATCAGGACAAACAGATAGATAGACACCCAAACATCCCCTTTTTGGGATGTAGCGACCACGAAACGAGTAAATCGGTAGAAATCTCGGATTCTTCGTCCCCCTGTGATCATCATATTTGCTTCTCTTCTATCGTCGCTGAAAAGTGATAACGTACTGAAAAGTTAAAACCTGAATCTGATCTAAGCAAACGAGGCAAGTTCAATAAAACCATCAGAGTAATACAAGCATCGAAAAACTAATTCCAGAAAATTTGATGTATTTGCTTCCCTAGAATATGTTTGTTAACTGATTCATTTGTCTAAGAACACCTACGTATTCCACTTTTGATTTCCTCAAACCTACATTTATCAATTGTCAATTGCTTGTTGATACGATTAGGACAAGTTTAACTACATGATTAGAAATCATGCTACTTGTCAACCTGTTCTTCCTTTCGCACATACGACATCTTCAACCTGTCTTCCTACATCAGCACGACGTTGATAAGTGTTCGCAAACCGTCACAAAAACTTATTTCATATGTATGACTTTACAAAAAGGTAATCAAGCATAAGAATAAAAAAACATTGATTTAGTCAGAGAGGAAATGGAACTGGTAAAGCAACACTATACGTCACACTGAGATTCTTTCTTACATTGCAGAAAACCAGCCACACGATACTTAGAACAAAAGAACCACATCAACACGCAATTTACATTAATAACAACTCTAAATCCAATGCGTTTTTCAATAGACCACCTAAGAATCTATAGGAAAAGCAACGTTATTTTAATTATATATTTAATTAATTTTCACATATACAGAGTGGTGCATAAGTCAAATTAACCATACCATAACGTTAACGTTTCTCTGTTTGCTATTGTGCACACACGAGAAAATAGAATGTAACAGATTCATTATTATTGAGGACTCCAAATGTACGGACAATGGATTCTTCCAGTGAATTTAACAAGGAATGCTTCTTCCAAATTCAAAAAAATTTTTTGTTAAACTTGATTTAAACTTCTCACTGAGCAAAGCAATGTTTATCGAAAATAATTATTAACGTGTATACTAACAGTTTCGCCAGCTATCCACTTTAGCTTCATCACAGCCAAATGAAACTGTTACACGTTAATAATTTTTACAATAAACATTGTCTTGCTCAGCGGGTAGTTTAAATCAAATTTAGGAATACAAGAAGCAATGCTTGTATACAATGGAAAACATTCCTATTCATAATACAGCTTCTCTGTAGATATAACAATTTTCAAGTTGTAGCTCATAATGTGCATACATATAGAACAGCGTTTCCCAACCTTTTTCAACTTGCGGCACACCCATATTATATCTATCTATCTATCTATCTATCTATCTATCTATCTATCTATCTATCTATCTATCTATCTATCTATCTATCTATCTATCTATCTATCTATATATATATATATATATATATATTTACTATTATTATTTATAAATATAAAATACCGTGGTATTTTTATGTGATTACTGATCTTACAGAGAAGAAAGCTCGATCACTGATTTTCCCCCGTGGTAAATCATTATGCTTATTTTTCATTTTAATTTTAAAATAATAAACAATTGCAATGAAATATAGGACTCGGGTTTTTAAAAATCCACTTTCTCTTTCGAAAACTGTATCTAACCTTTAACTAAAAGGGGAGATCACTAAATAACGAATAAATAAACAAATCTCCTATACTTTTAAAACACAAATATAGGTAATTTGAATGCATATTTGCTTTGTTGAATTTATTGAATGATATGTTAAAATTTCAAGTTACGAAATAGTCTGCAACAATAAAGAAGCAATAATGGTCATGACAATGATAAATACGTTTTCCAAGATTAAAAATGTACAGAAAAGTAACACAGTATGAAACTTAAAATTGTAGATTTATAGGCCTAGTAGAGGTTCATAGTAACGTGAAATACAAATACACATTTTCCCCTATGTCTTGCAATTTGATTCCTATAGAATTAATAATTTGTTTCGATTTCCTCGCGGTGCACCAGCGGCCCATTCGCGGCACACCGGTTGAGAAACGCTGATATAGCAGATGTGAGGAACGTAAACCCAGAATATGATACAATTTTAAACAAATGCATCCAAATGTACTTAAGCAATTTATAAGAAATTTTCGTATCAGTATACATGTTATAAAGGATACTCACAAGCGTTATCATCAATGTAGTGTAGACCCCTATGTAAGGTAGAGGTCTGCACGGGTTCGGGCCGAGCCCGCGGGCCTAAGCCCAACCCGGCTCGCGCTCGGGCCTACAAAGCATATATCACTTCGGGCTCGAGCCGTGAATTTTTAAATACACAACCATATTTCTCGGGCTTTTTCAGGCCTAACTTTGTAAATATACTGTACAACGATATATGTTGCATCGTTCTTTCTGGAGAACTTTTAAAGTACAATTGCAAAATTAAACTAATTGCTGAAATAAAAATACAATTTTGCGTTACTTATTAGGTTTCTGTAATTCGGGCTCATTTGATTATTACACGAGCTCGGGCCTAAATGATAAAACATATTTCGCACTCGGGTCGGGCCGGGCCCGGGCTGAAAATTCCGGCCCGTGCAGATCTGTAATGTAAGGTGACGTTAACACATTGGTATGACCGGATAATGGTAAACAAAAATAATGTCTAATACGTAGTAATCTTGCAAAGTTTAAGAGTAATTTAAGAGACTCATTGCTTAGTCTTGATCCATAGATTGCAAAATACATAAAAAAAAAAAAAAAAAAAATGATTGAAGTAGTTTCAATGAGGATTATCGCAACCTCAAATAACAATCCCACAACAATCTACTCGATTTTTTCACGTGTTTCCAATGACACCACACTCATTTCAATGCATGTTGGAGAAAGGGCCGATTATAACTCATTTTGTTTTACTTCGTAACACTAGCTACAAGAGAAAAAACATTCAAATTGTTATCTTCTTTAAGATGTATCAACTATCCGTGTTTGCATATATAAATGTAGGAGAAAATATTGAAAATATAGGGCTTTCGTAAGTATGTATATACACACTTCGCTTTCCTATTCTGCTGTGTTACATATTTCCCAAACAACACTATTATTATTATTATTGATTGAATTTTTTGTACCAATTAAATTTCCACAATGGGAAATGAACAAAATTCAAGGTTCTGTTAGTTTCCCAACCCCCTCACGACAATCATACGTCTTAAGAAATGACGGCACATAAGATCGAGAAGGATGGATAAGTCAAAACGTGGTGTATTTTTGCCAGTACTTTTGATGGCACTTGTTTCCGGTAGGTTCCAAAGAAATGTGCTACTATCAATGGTTATAATTGCGTTGACATAAATATTATAATAAAATGAAAGAACTGCATTTTGTTTAAATTTCCGCAAGAAGAAACTCTACACTGAGAAAAAAAATTGTAGGTGGCATACTTAAAAAGATAGGTTACATGCGTAATTCCTGTAGTTTTTGGACTTAACGTACACCAGACGTATAACTGAAAACGCATGTTTTATAATACTTTCTGTATAAGTGTTCCATCTATACGTACTTTCTGTATGAAACAATGTAGGCGGTCAGGATCTCACATACAAATGGACGTATATAGCATATAGCTGACGAAGGTAACATAAGTATATACATGTGATATACGGAAAACTGTTAGATGTCATACATCCTGCAACGGCATGATGTAACATCAAACGGCAGTGCCTATGTATCATACGGATAACCCATGCTCCGTATTGATTTCTATAGTAAGCAAGAGGATACCGTATATTTGTACAATATACCGCTGTCCGGAGAACGGATTTTTCTCAGTGTACACAAAGCAAAAAAGGAAAGTTAAAAGAAAATGAAATCTTTAACATCCCAAAATGCTAGAGATGGAAGATTAATGAAAGTAAATTATTATAAAATAAATTGGTTGAAAGAAAATGCGTTGGTACATTCTTCTATTTTATAAGTAATTTATATTTACTTGTATATTTTAGCATTAGACAAAGTAATCCTGGTGATTAGAGTTATTCTAGTGCTTTCATGTTATTTATATTATATTTTACTTTAAACCAGTCTACTTTTATACTACGATATTGTACAATAACATTCAGCTTAATTTTATATTTCATACCAATTATTATTATTTTTAAATATTCTGCCTTTTGACAGATCTTGGGACTAATGAGTTTTTCTATTACTAGTTTCTATTTCAGGTTTGGGCTTGGAAAGGTTTATTCCATGTTTCTCAATCTTCAGCTCCCAATATTTTCTTCTGTTCCTATTCCTCGCTTTCCCTTCCATCTTCTCTTCTATGGTGGTGTGAAGAAGACAATTTCTTCACAAGATGTGTCCAATCCAATTGGCTTTCCTACGAAGAATACTGGCTAAAAGCGTCATTTTCTCTCCTATCCGTTTTAAAACATCTTCGTTTGTTACTCTCTGTCCATTTTATCTTCTCCATCTTCCTCCAATGCACATTTGGAAGCTCTCTAAATATTTATTCTCTAACTTCCGTAATGTCTAAGTATCTGAACCATACAGTCGAATATTAGATGCAAATGTATTTATTTACTACATGTATTTAATTACCACCGTACCGTGCTATACTTGATTAACGCTGTTCACAGCACCTATTAAATTATTGTAAAACCTGATTTTCAAACATGGTGTATGTTTTCTTTAACACTTCTAACGGAGCCTATTTGCTGCAGTTTACATTAATGAAAAGCAAAGAAGGGTGAATCCATTTATATTTCATTATTTATATTAATATTTCAAAGTAACTCTTACTTTTTATGTTTTTAATCGGTTGGAATTAAATCAAACAAAAGTAAGAGGTGAAAAGCTCCAATTAAAGATCTAAAATCCCTCTCGCTTCTACAGTGACATAGAAATAAATAAATAAATAAAGTTGCTCCATTTTGTAGGATTGGTGCGTGAGGATTATTATTACTTTTATTATTTTCAAGATTAAAAAATACCTTTCTGTTCTTTGAAGTAATCTTCCTCATAAATGGGTCGTGCATAGAAAAGAATCTGTTCTTTCACCTTAACCCCGATGTGCATCACTACATATACATCTTCGACGACATGTTGTCTGTCCTTAACTGCAAAATACGAAGTCCATTTACAGTCAATACATAAAGAAACAATCCTCGCTATTAAGGTGTCAGAAAACAACAATGGAGGAAGTGCAGGGATAATCACTCCCGGCCATTATTTCCTCTAATTTGTGAAATTTATTTCCGGTCAGTTTATACTACACAACAATCAAATCATGTCATTGATGAATCACCATCATCATCATCTTCAATAGGAGGTTACATTTGTAACAATTTATTGCTTGGTCATTCATATGATTCTTACTTCCTGTTCCCAATCTACGATATGAAAAAGCAACTCACAACACGCCATGTTCGGTATTCCGACCTTGACACATTGGTAGAACACTAACATAGAGACTCAATAATTCGAGTTGGATGGGACCGAGGTTTCTTCAGATTCCTAAGGGAGGGAACTATTTTAATTTAACAGACTCCTACAAGTGTATTATAGTATATTATAGTAGATTTATTTTAAAACCATCTGTTACAATGTGTATATATAACGCAGAGTTACATTAGTATTCTCCTTTAACTACAATATAGATTTTTTTTTCTAAATATTGAATCATTCCATATGTATATTGTACCATTAGTTAGTGTCACAAGCAAGGATGAAGAAGAATATTTTCTCCGGAGTCTGAGCTCAAGGATCACAGGGTTTAATTATGTTAAAGTCTGGGGATCAATCCATAACTCGGAATCTCTTTAAGTTAGGGCCATGCACTTAGTATGTGGAATTTGCATTAAAAAAATAATAAGATTCGTGTTTCAGTGTTTCTTTCATATTTTTCCTACAAGGGAAGAAGAAAGGGTGAGGGTTGCAATTGTGAAAGTAAGATGACCATATCTCGAAATTCCTTAAGGTTAACGACATGAAAATTTGTATTTAAACTTTTTACTTAAAATAACTGTTGTATGTTTATTGCTTATTACTGTTGTTATATGCTTCAGTGTAAAAATGACCAACGTCCTGTACCTAGAACTATATAAATAAATTTAATATTAAAGTAGTATCTTTTTCTTCATGTATTGTATTTTTAATGTAAGGTACGACTGTAACTTTTGAACATATGTATAACTTATGTCATTTACTAATTATAATTTAATATGTTTCGAAGGACAGTAATTCATGGTTTTTACACACCTCTTCCTTTCCCTCATTATGCCCACCCCATCTCAGCCCTTAACTAGAGGATAGTCATCTGACCTCCCCTAAAACTTCTAGTAGTTTAAGATTTAAAAATAATAAACAGTCAAATTCTTATAGCTTGTTTTGCAGCAAGCAAAAACGAGGTTAGGTTTTAGTTGTGGACAGAAACAAAGAACCTAATTTAAATATTACAGTAGTATTTCTACTCCACTTTCTGTTATCGTGATTAATTATGTCCTTATTGATCTGACAATGGGTCTTCTTTGTTGAAGCGGGGATGGACTTAGTCTCACTTTTTTGTTTTCAGAAATAAGTGTTTTCGCGGAAAGATCTTTACAACCTATTAAACCACATTACACTCTGCTAATTGTTCAAGCTCATTAAGGAAAATTTCATCTTATGATAATAGTATCTATACCATATATTTAGAAACTATTAATGTAATGTGAACTTAAGTAAAGCTAATTGTAGGGACACTTAAGCCGTGTACAGACTTTCCTTTGCCGGATACGATGCTATCCGGCTTGCTGCTGTTATGAGGTTTCCTCTCATTTTGAAGGCTCTGTATAATAATGCCCAAACTACATTCAATAATAATCACAAACTTTCTCAATGAACATGAAAATCGGGACATTGTCTCCGAAAACAGGACTATCCCGATAAAATTAAGATGTGTCGCAATCCTAACAAGTTAACCCTCCCAAAAATTTCTCATCCTCCCTTTGTCTTACTGTAGACTCTATTCTTTTCTTGTTATTAACTTACACCATCATATCCCTTCTTAGGCTGCGAGGCACAACTACGTAACGCTACACTAAAAACTTCACTCTATTTGCAACATATTTTTATCTTGCAATACATAGAGACATAATATGTTACGGGTTTTATCCAACTGACCTAATGCACGTGATTTACGTTTCACTTCCTAATCTGAAAGACAATTTGGATTCATATTTACAATCTTACATGAAACGTCACAAAAAAAGGAAACGATACCAATTCTATTGTCTGAAAGTTCCAAGTCTTATTTCACGGCTTCAATCTTAAGGGTGGACACTTATAAAAACAACAGAGCAATCCAAGGTTATAATTTGGCATATAATAGGCTTAAAATCGTGAGCAATCAATTATTTGGTCAATATCCGGAACATTTCTTTTCCGCCCCTGTATCTCTTCTCTATAAATATATCTGCTCCTCCTCCCATATTGATTTGTAGAAACAGACCCCCACCCTATCAAAATCATTCAATGGGTGTACGAGATGAACAATAATAACCTGTCCAACGTCAGGTTTTAACAATTACTTCTGTCACGATTTCCGTTTCTCTTTTCAATCTGGCTTTAATTTCGATTGTTTACCATTAATAGCTACATCCTGCGATATTATTATCTGATACGGCCTCTCTTATTCCTTATCATTTTCATTAATTTGTTACACGCACGTACACAGACAAATGCCAGTCAGTCGGTCGCCTTCTGACGCATTGTGTTTTTTACGCATTAAATTTACAATTGCAGTTAGGTTAATACGTTATGCACAGGATAACAGTGTCATTGGTTGTGTTTTGTTCTGGTCACGAAGCGGTCACTTTCGGGTTGTCTGCCTGGCGATTTAATATCATTGGACCCAATCCTGAAGAATCCTAATACACAATGAGTTCAGCCTAATCTAGGATCAGCTTGAGATAACACCTCGAGACACAAATTATTAACTTACAGTACGCGGACACGTTTATCTCGAATGACCAATGATCGGCGAACCAATGACCGCCGTACGCATTACTACCAAATCTAAGGGGAGAAATCAGTGACTGTGACAAGATTTCCGTCTAAAAACGGACATAATGTTAAAACAATACAAATATGTCGGTTTTACCCAAGTTCCTAACGGCTCCTCTGTGACACTAACCTAGAACCACACACAACAATGATCTACGACTTACAAAAGTGAGGTGTACTTATTAGGTACCAGGCAAATTGCAAATACATAGTTCTGCGTAAATATAGGAAAGAGGCAGCATGGGTCAGTAATGCAGCGCTCATCCCTAGTTTTCCTTATATATATATATATATATATATATATATATATATATATATACAGGGGTGTAGCCAGCAGGTTTGTGTAGGGGGGGCCGTCGTTCTTGAGGGGGGGGCAGCTACAATGTACAAAGCCAAAAAAAAGTGTTGCTGCTAGTGTTTTTGAGGCCTGAAAGAAAGGAAAATGTTGGTTTTCTTCTGAAAAACTAAAAACACTATTTTAGCTTATTATTATTACTAGCAGCGTTCACCCCGCTTCGCTGCGGTCACCCCGGAACGCAATAAACTTTGTTACTTAGATAATTTTTACTTTTTCGCTTTCAAGTGATATGATAAAAACCATAGAAGATTGCACTAATGTTAACATTATATCGCCTGTCATTTATGTTAACCCGCCCCGCTTCGCTGCGGTCACCCCAACCCGCCCCGCTTCGCTGCGGTCATCCCGGAACGCAATAAACTTTGTTACTTAGATAATTTTTACTTTTTCGCTTTCAAGTGATTTATAGCGCCTGTCAGTTATGTTAACCCGCCGAGTCACAGGGTCATGCGGGTTGCATATAAATACGTTTATTTTTATACCTATGATGAACTAATAACAAAGGATTTGTACGTATGGACACCTGAATGGTCAATTATCTCAAGACACTGGTAATTGAAAATTAAAGTGATATGATAAAAAACATCTAGGGTCCACATCCTAACAACCCCCCAAAAATGAAAGAAATCGGTTCAGCCGTATTAGCGTGATGAGCGGACAAAGGATTTTTTGTACGTATTGACACCTGATTGGTCAATTATCTCAAGACACTGGTAATTGAAAATTAAAGTGATATGATAAAAACCATCTAGGGTCCAAATCCTAACAACCCCCCAAAAATGAAAGAAATCGGTTCAGCCGTATTAGCGTGATGAGCGGACAAAGGATTTTGTGCGTTCTCTTTTATATATATAGATTATTATTATTATTATTATTATTATTATTATTCATAAATTATATTCAAGATAGTTTTTATTACGCTTAATCAAGAATTACTGCCCGGGACCAAACGCTATACTTTTGTGCACAACTATAAAGGTAACCAAGAAACTTCTGTCCCTTTTCGTGGAGGTCTGTGTTCAATTGGACCTCACACCGTGAGTTGAATGCGAGTGGAGATAAGGCGAACGTCAGTTGTTGGTGTGGGTATATCCAACATACTATCTGGTTGTGGCAATTCAGACACACCGTGAACTTGCGTAAAGACAGAGGGAACATGGGAGATGGGACATCCACAGAGCGTCATAAGAGCATGTATGTTGAACGAGTTCAAATAGAGGCCAAACGCCGCTGTAGCGGGACAGAAGATATTCCAGGCCTTTGGTGAGGGTGTCGTGACGACGTGGACATTGCAGCGATGGTTTAACAAGTTTAAGGACGATGACGAAACACCCGAAAAAATCACGTGCCGGAAGACCAACACATGTACAAAGAGGAACTGGGACTACAATTCAGTGTGTGGAGAAACCATTCGGTAGCACATCCATCAACTTGTGAAGCACTACAAGTTGGGTCAATGGGTCTCACATATTTTGACTCCGGGCCAGAAGGAAACGCGGCAGTCGCCTGTGTTTATTTACTGTTTCGGAGTCATTTCTGAACAGGGCGTTGACATGTGATAAAAAGTGTGTCCTATACGAAGCTCCACGGCGCCGTCATCATTGGTTACCATCCCATGAACCGATTTCAAAACATCCGAAACCAGCACTGTACCAGAATAAGGTCCTTCTGTGTGTTTGGTGCATCGTGCATCAGGAACTGCTACCAGCTGGTCAGAGTATCAATGCAACTGTGTAGTGTCAGCAGTTGAGCTGTGCTCAACAAAAACTCAAAACTCTGGAGCCATCGCTTCTGAATTGCAAATGGGTCCTCGTTTACGGGACAACGCTAAGTCCCGCGTGGTTAAGATGACTCAGGACACCATTTTCCGCCTTGGATGGGAAACAATATTGCAACCACTATATTCCCCGGGTATTGCACCGTCCGATTATAACCATTCCATTCTTTGAACAACCGCCTTAGAGGACGCCAGTTCAAATCCCTAGTAAAAGTCCAAAATGCATCTGATACTTTCTTCGTTTCACGGCCCACCAAGTTCTACCGCGATGGATTCCATGGCCTTCCAGAACGTTTTCAGAAGGTCGTCGATGCTGATGGGAACTATTTTTGATCTTCCAGGTTAGGTGACATATCAATGTTCGAAGATGGTGGGTGAAAAAGCAACAAAACTTTTCTTGGTTACCTTTAAATTTAAGACCTTGTATACAGAACCTATCTACACAAGATTGATTTTCTTTGAAATTTCACTTAATTTCTTTACGGTTTCCTGACAAAAATATTTATTATTCGTGACTTAAAAAAAAAAAACAAAAAACAAAAAAAAAAAAACACTAAGTAGAAATAAAAGAGAGCGAATGAAATCCAAATTGAATAAAAGCATTGTTTCTCACCAAATTTTCCATCCTCTATGTCTTTTAAAACACTTGTTAAAGCATATAAAAATATACTTATTAAAGCATATAAAAATATACTTGTTAAAGCATATAAATCGCAGTAAATTGTGTAATCTGCTGTCACAAAAAAAAGTATCCTATTTTTCGATCGGTATAAGGAAGAGATACTATACTATTTTTCGATCGGTATGAAAAAAAAAATATTTCTCCTTACTATTTTACCATAAATTATTAATTGTCAATATTTTTTTTTTACTTTTAAATGAATGAAGCGAGATAATTTTACTATGATGTTTTAAAAGCTGGTCATTTGGGGGGGCCAGGAAACCATTTGGGGGGCCCGGCCCCGATGGCCCCCCCCTTGGCTACACCCCTGTATATATAAACTTTTGAATTTCGAACTGACTGAACATTGTGATCAATGTAATTTTATAAGTTATACGAATTTCGAAAAATTAATATTGACATGTCCTATCCTAATTGGTGTTAAGTAACTATTATAATGAAACAATGGCCAGCGTAAGATACCATCATAGCGTATTTACGGAGTGACTATCGGGCTCAAGCCCCCCGAAATAAATGTATATATATTAGAATGTGCATAGCCCCCGAAACAAAATCCTAAATACTTCACTGGATACCATGACAAAATATAACGATTGTAAAATACGAACGATAAAGCTCGACTCATAAAAAAATATCACCAATCAATGTATTAGAGTAGATTTTTCGTATGTAAATAATTCTATATCGATGTTAATTTTCGTATCAGGGTGTTGGCAACTTCGCTATATCCTAAGTATATCCTAAATAGAGAAAAAAAATGATAGAGAAATGGTGCAAGTAGTATCCCGGCATTTATGATACTGTATACCAGAAAACCAGGAATTTTAATGGGCAGGATTTTTGTGTATTTTAATTGTTATTCAAGTGGCAGAGCGCTTATCTCTGGTTTGATTGCCGGTCAAGTAAATGCGGTGGACATAATCACGTCCATGGATTTTCTCGAGGGTACTCAAGTTTCCTCCCATTTTCTTATTCCATCGATTATCCATCATCATTCACTTTCCTTAATCATCGTCTTTCTTAGCCTAAAGAGATATTCGTGGGATGTTAAATTGAAATATTTCACTTAAAAAAAAAAATGTTATTCACCTTTAAATTTACAGCGAAATTTATGGTTTCGCTAAATAAGCTTGACAAGACGTTTTAAGAGTCCCTATCACTGCTAAATTAAAATACCGCTAATTTTACAGTAATTATGTGATATCTTCAAATATATAAAAGATAATCGAAAACTGGATCAAGACCTCCCTAAACGATGTTATTTTGCATGAGGTACCGTTATCACGAGTCACCTAGTAGCTTTCCGTTTGCAGTTATTTAGAAACGTGAAAATAAATGCCGATTTTCTAAATGGCTGGAAATCGAAAGCAGATAAATGAGTCGTAATAATGGTATCTCACGCAAAATAATATTGTCTAGGGAGATCTTGTTCCACTTTTCGATTATCTTTTATCTATTTGAAGATATCACATAATTACTATAAAATTAGCGGTATTTTAATTTCGCAGTGATGAGGCCTCTTAATGTATGCTTGTAACTTCTTCAAAATTTGAACCTTGATTCAGAAACGCAAATAAAACGTAGGGGCCGATGGGTCTATGCAGTGGCGTAGCACACTTTTGCGGGCCCCCCGCAAAGTATAGAGAAGGGGCCCCACTTGTAAAGCCGACACAAGTAAGGTGGAAGTTCTACTTCTTTAAAACTTTATTCATCGCAAGACTTCGGGGCCCCTATACATCGGGGCCCCCCGCACTGCGGGGGTTGCGGGGGCAGCTGCTACGCCACTGGGTCTATGGTAGAGTACTCATGCTTGGTGCGTGCGGTTTCTGGTTCGATCTCAGCTCTGAATGGACTTTGAGGTGGCAAACACTGAATACGCGGGTTTTCTCGTGGTACTTCCGTTTCCTCCCACTTAATTCATTTCACCATTTTATTTACTATCATTAGTCTCACTTAGCCTCGGAACATAATCGTGAGACGTTAACCTAAAAGAACATAAATACAAAAAATAGAGCTGACTGTGTGTTAACCAAATTCTTTATTGACCTCTAAAACCGGAAATTTTCAAATAATCAAACTGCATAATTAGTACACAGTTTATCTGCATTTTTATATACTGTATGCTGAAATTTCTCCAACGGTACTACGACAAGATCTAAAGATAGTCAACATAAAGTACTTCACTGACCGCAAGTATATGAAAATATGCAAGACGTTATGCTGGTGAGTTCATTGATGTTTATACACAGAAGTATGGGCAAATGACACTTTGATGACATTTAGCATACAGTGGAACGCGGGTGGACTTTAAATGTGCAAACGTTTTTAGAGAAAACCTCTTATGGGACAGAGACAATAGGCAAAACAGAACCAAACAAACGTGACGATATTTCTTTGTTGTTGAACTAGCAGGACAGTTTTCATTTACGAATTCACTTGGCGAACATTTTAAAGTATTTCCTCCTTCACTAGTATAATGAGGTAGGGGGAGGGAAAGTCCTGACCAACGTGATCTTGAAGAAAATATGACACAAAATGGAGAGTTATTTACAGAACTCAATAAGGCGTAGAGAAAGCACACATTTTGCATTACGAAGTTTGAATTCTGAAGAAGTAAAGTATGCATTTGTTTATTTGGATTTACAGGCTTCTTCGCTCTGGATACGTATCAAGCGGCCTAAAATTAACGTGAAATACAGCAATCAGTCTACTGACACATACTTCATGATTTAGTGCGTCTATATATATTTCCAATTTTTGAATTTAAAGCTATTTAGCACATATTGGAGGCATTTCACTGAACTATTGAGAAAACCAAAGATTAACATGTACTCCCTTTATACAGGGTGGCGCCGAGCCGACTGACATTTCAAACTTGAATATCGCGCACGCGTAATAACTTATATTGGTTGACAGGGTGACAACCGAAGAGGAAAGAACGTCATGTTATATGGTCAGTCGCAATAGAGCACTGGAGTACAGAACATCGTGTTACCTCAGTTCGTAGTTATTACGAAACTAAGTCTGTGTCAGAAGTGCAACGTTCTTTTAGATGAAACTTCAACAGTGGTCGACATGGTAAGGTTCCATCTCGGAATACCGTATTGGCCTCGGTGAAGAAGTTTGAAGAGACTGGTAAAGTGTTGAATGTGAAACATGGAGCTTCAAGAACAGTGTGAACTTCAGAGAACGTGGAGAGACCAATATTAACGTTTCGTCTATTAAAAAAAACTTCTGGCACAGACTTGCTTTCGTAATAATTACGAACTGAGGTAACACGATGATCTGTGCTCCAATGATCCATTGCGACTGACCATATAACGTAGCATTATTTCCTCTTTCGGTTTCCACCCCGCCAACCAATATAAGTTGTTACGCCTGCACAATATTCAAGTTTGAAATGTGTCAATCGGCTCGGCGACACTCTGTATTAACTTTGTTTTGTGTTTCCAATAATGCAATTTGGTAGAATACGCAGCGTATACGTTAAGCATGGAAATTTTACTTCCAACTGTAAAGTCAAGAAAGTAAAACATATGTTCAAAGCTAATAGCTTTATTTACAGTAGTGATGAGCAAATGCAAGACCAATTGCACACCCAGTCTTGGTCTTGGTCTTGCACACCCAGTCTTGGTCTTGCTTGCAAGAGTCTTGCAAGTTTTGCTTTTAAGAAATCTTATGTTTTTCATAAGTAAATTTTACTCTGGATATAAGGGATAATAAATTCTACAGCGCTCCAATAGTAACGGAAATACAATATATGTTTTTAAATGTACCATAGTTTATCTTCGTGTAAGTATGATAATAGTGTACAACATAAGTGATGACCTTTTTTTTTTTATTGGGTGCCCACGCTTCGCTAATCTTTTTATATTTTTTAACAGATCCAACACTCCACAGGTTCCGAAACTGGGGAGGCTACCCCTGAGACGAATGAAAGAAAATCAAAACGGTACAGATAATTGAAATACCATGAAATGCAAAATTATTTTTACATTCTAAAGGCGTCAGATTTTTCTTTTCAACCACATTACCTAATCTTTGTGTTAAACAAACTTATAATTAAATATTGAGATTTTGTTTTACTAATTCCAATGGGGCAGAAACATGGACATTACGCAAAAGCGATGGAAAAAATTACAGACTTTCGAAACCTGGGTATGGAGAAAAATGGAGAGAATTAGCTGTGTTGAACGGAAAACGAATGAGAAGGTGTTAGAAATATTAGCAGTAGGAGAAAAAAGAAGAATTTTAGATATTGATAAGAGGAGAAAGAGGAACTGGTTGGGATATTGGCTGTGGAGGACGTGCTAGAGGGTATGGTGAAAGGAAAGAGAGAGAGGGAGAAAAGGAAAGTGTAGTTGAAGGAAGATATTAAGAAAATTGCTACATTAAGACGAAGAGACTAGCTGAGGACCACCGTACATCGAGGTTTCTCAGTTGCAGCAAGCAACCAGCCGATAATGGCAGAATAGCTTTTATGATGATTATGATGATGATATGTTTAGCATATCGACAAAAAAGAGAGAAAAAATAAAATAATTATTATAATCAAAACTTAATACTTTAGAATAATTTGAGTGAAAACTAAAAACGACTCATCTGTCTGTCTGTCTGTCTATGTCTTTTCTATAAACTCAATTAGTATAAATACTTTTGACCTATATTAGAAATACAAAATAACGACATCAAACTACAAGTTATTTAAAATAACTGTATAAAATCAGGTGGACAAACACCGTGTGCGTGGGTTTTCTCGGGGTACTCCCGTTTCCTCCCACATCTTCATTCCACCATTTCATTCATTACTCATCATCACAGTCTCCTTTAGCCTAACCGGCATAAACGTGGGACGTAAAACAAAGATTTCATTTCATTTTTCATTTTGTATAAAATCAGTCTCACTTGTGAATAAGGATTACTAGCATCAATTACCCACTTCGTTGGGTTAAATTTTAAAATAATAATAATAATAATATGTTTAGTTAATCAGTCACTTTTCATTATTACTAAGCGCTTTTCTGATATCGATCATTTTCGATTATTTTTATATTTCTCTCCCATTCTCCTCCCCAAGTTGCGGGGCTGAATTTGGGTTTAAACGGCATCAGAAACATCACTGTTCATCTTAGAGACACCGAAAACTATGGATTCGGCACTAATACCAGTCATTTTCAATAAATTTATATATCTCCTCCTCCCCCAAGTTGCAAGGCACGGCATCGGAAGTGTCACTGTTCATCTCAATGACCTCGAAAACCATTAATTTGACATTGATAATAATGGTCATTTTCAATAATTTTTATATATCTCCTTCTTCCCCCTTCCCCAAGTTGCGGTGCTGAATTTGCATTTAAACGGGATCGGAAGTATCACTATTCATTTTCGTGACCCCAAAAACTATGAATTCGACACTAATATTAATTTTCGATCATTTTTAGATATCTCTCCTCATACCGCCAAGCTACGGGGCTAAATTTGGATTTAAACAGCATCGGAAGTGTCATTGTTTATCTCAGCGACCCCGAAAACTATAGACTCCACTCTAATATCGGTCATTTTCGACCATTTTTAAATATCTCTCCTCTCCCCGGCCCCTAAGCTCCGTCAAAGTGATATGACAGAAACCATCTCAGGTGCGAACTTCATCTATGTTGAAAATGTGATCGAGATCGGTTGGGTTGTTCAAGAGTTATTAAGTTTTATTTATTTTTGTACACTTCCTCTCCCCTCCTCTTATCCTTAGTTCTACTATCAAAGTGATATGATACAAAACACCCCAAGTCCGAACCTCATCTATGTTGAAAATTTCATTAACATCGATTGGCTGGTTCAAGAGTGATGAAGTCACAAAGACAGTCACATATACTTTTATTTTTTTACATATATCTCCCTCCTCCCCATCCCCTATGTTGCACCGTCAAAGTAAAATGATAAAAATCGTGAAAGGTCTGAGCTTCATCTCCCCTATTTGATCGAGATTGGTTGGGTGTTTCAAGAGTTATTAAGTTTTATTTATTTTTATATATGGTGTACGGAATTACCGATGTTCAATACTACATTTCTCTTCAGTTTTGGAAGAACACCACCACTAGTATGCTTTGAAATGAAATGAAGTATCTAGTATAACGTCCCACAGTAATGCACCAACGCTAAGGGAGACGGTGGTGATGAAAAAAGACTGAAATGGTGGAATGAAGAAAGTAGGAGGAAACGGAAAAAACCTAAGAAAACCCACGCACACGATGTTTGTCCACCAAAATAGCTTACATGGCGCAAGGTGACACCTGTGTGGCTTGAAAACGAGCAATATCTACAGAAAACGCGAACAACCAATTCAGGAAACTATATACTGTAGCTATATGCTACAGGGGCAGATTGACTCACACGGATTGCATAACACTACTAGGAACACATTCACTCTAGTGTCACTTTTACTGAAGTCAAAAAATTCAAGTAGTACCAGTACTTGTGCAAGACTCTTGCGCAAGAGTCTTGGTCTTGGTCTTGGTCTTGCAGGTATGGTCTTGGTCTTGGTCTTGCACACCTTGGTCTTGGTCTTGGTCTTGCACCGCTATTCGTGGTCTTGGTCTTGGTCTTGCATGCAAGACTCTTGCAAAAACTGCAAGACCAAGACTCTTGCGCTCATCACTAATTTACAGAATCCTCAGTGAGTATCGGAAGACAAATTTGCAATTTGGCAACATTTTGCCCAGAATTAAACAAAATGGTTTCATATTCTTATCGTTTGTAAGACGGTAAAATTAGATTTCAGGGGTCAGCAACATTAATAATACACCACCTAAAATGGAGCCAATATTTATAAATATAAAGCCTAAAATGTACTCGCCTTTGAATTAGAACCACCTCTAATTGAAGTACTCCATGATGGGTCAAGGATATAAAACAGGTGATGGGAAATTTTGTATTAATATGTGATGTGTGGTTAAGATTATTAAAGAAAATGTCCACTTTGCTACTCAGTCAATCCCCCCCCTTTTTTTTAAAAAAACGTTTATGAACAATAAAGCGGACCATAATCCTATAAAGGTGTCTTTTGGTTTAAGGGCATCGCACAGAATGCTCTTTCATTTAAAATACAGTACCTTCTTTCCTTTCGGCAAACCCATAAGTCATTACAGTCTTGATGGCATTAAACATTACAGTCGTAAGAAACTCTAATTTCCTCTCAGAAACTATATTATTGTTGTGTGTGTTCATGTTTTTGTTTTTTAAAGAAAAAAAGGCATTAAAAAAGTAAGGAGTGAAATAATAATAACCGGAATGAAATATATTAAAAAAAAAAAAAAAAAAAAAAAGAATTTCAACATGAAATGTGTGAACAAGTTTTCTAGAGGCAAGAAACCGACGGGAAGCTCTTTATTACGTTTCATCAACTCAAACAAAAATACAAATATTCATTTCCTTCACATTTCCTTTATTATTTTATTTATTTTTTCGTTTCCCTGAAACATTGGGTCGCAGATTAATGTCCGAATACACTAAGTCATTCATTGCACAGAACAGTGGTTGTTCGTTTTATATAGCCACGAGGTTTCAATAATATCTGTAATTAGTTTTTATATATATATATATATATATATATATATATATATATATATATATATATAAACTTTTTAGTGTAGAGACAATGAACGGCTGAATAGAAATTTCGTGAGCAATCAATTATTTGACCAATATCCGGAACATTTCTTTTCCGTCCCTCTATCTCTTCTCTATAAATGTATCTGCTTCTCCTCCCATATTGATTTATATAGAAACAGATCTTCACGCCATCAAAATCATCCGATGAGTGTAAAAGATAAACAATAACAGTGACTACGACGACTCGTGAAGCCTGGACTCTACACAAATAATAGAACTGCTTTTCCTCACGTGTGATGCATCGGAAGGATTCGGGACAGGAGCGTCATTTCAAATTTTGCTTGGGGGGCAAGACCTCTTGATTTAAGTAAAATTTCTCGTTTTTAACTGATTTACTATTATTCTTTTGATAAAATCTCTATAAATCTCAAACTCGGGGGGGGGGGCAATTGCCCTTCCCTGCCCCCCTAAATTGACGCCCCTGATTCGGGAAGCAGTGAAACAGCAGATGTGCACCAACACTACTGCCAAACTGAGAAGACATGGCAAACGAGCGACAAAAAACTAACACTCAAAGAACACTAACTATTAGAAAATATTCGAATTAAATTGTAACAGTAATACTAGCAAAAATGTAAAATTACGACCACGACATTAACAACAAAACGAAACTTAACCGACAATCCGACAACACTGTACCCTCAGAAGATGTTTCTCCGTATAGTGCGAGAAACGACACTGGCAAAATTTCATGGGTGGGGGTTGACGACCGGGACACATCCTCGTGTTTTTATTGGGTGCTAAAATAGGTAAATCTACGTTAAGCTTCAAGAGTCCTTACGATCACTATTGATGTAAACATCCCTCGTTGCCAGGTCGTAATTCAGAAACTGGATAAAATGAAAGGAAATCAATCGTCCGGGTGAAGTATGGGCTGCATACAAAGAAGGCGTTCTTAGAAACTGAGAAATGTGGATAATTTGCACCCTACCCCCGAAATTTCCCTCGAAATCGAAAATCGAGAAAATGGGTTCGTACGCACTTAGATTTGGTGAACACACACACTATATATATATATATATATATATATATATATATATATATATATATATATATATATATAAAATTAATTAAGATGAGTCCTGAGATGGTAAACGTTTATAGTTTCAAGAACTCGGGACTAGTGATGTAACGACTAACAGCACTAGTCAGCACAACAAGAAGATATTTTTACCATCAGCTACTCGCATTTGACTCGTCTTGGAGAATTCTTGAGGCGCATCCTAAATGAGGGTACAACTAACTGCTTACACCGAGGACTGATCAGGGTGGTCCGTTAATACAATTTACTGATACTACGGCGCCTACTCGCAACATGTGCCGTCATCGGTAAATAAAAATAACAATATATATCCAAAATGTATACAAAATATACTATTTCCTTTTTATGGTAGATTGTATAATGCTAATCACTGAACAGATGATTGGCTTATGTTCCTTCTAGCACCGAGCCTGAGCACGGACTGCTGAATCAGTTTCCTGTTTCGATGATGAGTTTGCTAATCATATATCTACAACAAAGCTCATCATTCACTAATAATATCAATCCAACAAGACCAGCCCTTCTATGATAGGCAGGAGATGCTACTGGCATTGAGAAATGGCCGGGTCATAGGGTTGAAGTTCGGAAAGACACCAAGTAAAGCAACAAGATATGGAAGGAACATAAAGCAGAACTTTAGATAAGTTGATTACAAACCTCCTCATGAATGGAATGGAACAGCACACAACCCAATATAAAAATTCTGAAGGTTTGTGGGAGGAGGATATTGCGTAAATGGTGCTTCCCCTTCCATTGACGATAGTAGGAATCCGAGGTAGGGATCGAACTCTGAGATCTCATCATTACAAGGCAGTCACTTATTCATTCGTTTCGGTACAATAGATTTTAATTTCCAGAGAGAATTAATGTTGAAGGAAAACGTTAGTGGGTCAACACTTTTATGGGACGTCATGCTAAGAATTCCACTGTGAGGTTAATTTCAGCTGCCTTACACGAATATGCAGTTACAATAAAAAGAAATCTTAACAGGTGGGCCAAGATGGAGTACACATTCATTTTTGAGGATTCATCTTCACTGTGAATTTAAATGAGAAGTAAGAGGACACCGTACCATGCTACTTGTTAAGTGAGTCCGTTCATAACAGCTTCTTAACCTTTCACCTGTATCCAAGTGGCCCTGTTAACACGATCCACCAAAATAGTAAGAAAGAAAAAAAAAAGAAGAAAAAAGGGAAGTGTTAATTTTCATCTACACATTCATCATTTCCCCTGCAAAGGACATCGTACAATATATTCTAATTAGTTCCATGCATGCTAAACCTAGTTTGTTATTAGACTTCCTACTAGCATTTCGTACGCTACCACTTAACGTATTACCTATAGATACGTTACTGACACTAATTAGATTTGGACTATCTTTGAATCATCTCATCAAGTCAACCACTTAAAGAAAAGAACAGCTAGCCTCTTGTAGAGCTTCGTGTCAATTCCTGCTTCCTTCCATTGACATTGACAAAGGGGCTACGCTCAAATGAAGAACAACTAAGCACTTTGCCAGAAGGAATGAGGCCAGGGTGGAGTGCGGCTTTCCAGATGAAAGGATACAACGATATATAAAGGCTGAAGGAAATTCTAGTGTATCAATAAGAACATATTAGCAACATATGTAAGTTGACATACAAAAAGATAACTCAAAAGAGTTCGTAAATGTAGTTACATATGATGAAAGCACATAAGGAACTTAAACAGACAAATCAGAATAGGAAGCTGCCTATTTGTATGTAAATTGAACTGTATATCTGTCATTTTTTCTAAAGACAATGTAGGTAGATATCTAATGTGATCACTGTTGGTTCAGCTTAAAATGTTCAAATTACATAAACTAACTGTAAGCCATCAGTTACTTCTGAACCTGAATGATTATGGTAATCTTATATTGATAATAATCTCACTTTTCTGGATATCGAGACAGTTTTAAAAAGGCACCAAAATACATGAATCTTATTTAACACATTAAACTATATATTACAATGATACTGTGACCTTTATATGTTTGTCTCTAATCCTTTCGACAATGAGATCTTGAAAAATAGCAAGTGCTATATAGAAACGTGCCGTTTTCGCTGGTCGATTCCAAATTTTGTGTAGATTGTCCAGTTCTAATTGAATATTTAAAGACGTCACCGTTATTTCTTTATTCCATTTTAGGGGTACACCACTGGAAGTGTTGATTTTTTAAAAAAGCATCATATCCTACGAGTTATACATTCCATCACCACCTAATTGTATACAGAGGTTGTATACCTCTCGGGCGTTTGCTTCATGGCCAAATGATAATGAAAAACAAAGTATAATCATTTCTCCGATCTAGGATGAATATTGTTTGGAGAGTTCTGCCCAATGAACACCACATATATCACTGACATTATAATTGATTATGTATCTAATGTATTTATTACATACTGCATGCAAGAAGACAGAAAACTAATCCTACATTAATTAGAAACTGCAACCGGAAGTAGGCTCAAATATTGCAAACGGTGCGAGATCTTGAAAAAAATAATCGAAAAATCTCCACTTTATGGTACCCCTTTAGGATTTTTATCAAGACATCTTTCACTTGTGTCTGTAAAGAGACATGCACAGATGATGTGAGGAATGACAAAGAGATTCATGCTCATATGTGAATTATGCGCTGTGTAGAGAGCGCAGGTTCAGCTAGTAATATTATAAAAGACGAACTATCGGATACTACCTAGGTATAGAGGAACCATCATGAAGGTCCCTGAAGTTTTTCCGCATGCGGAGGAAAAATGGAGCCCTTACTTTGGTGTTAGTGTTACCAACAACGGTTACACTGTTTTACACCAATAAGAAATCTGGCATTATAAACGCGCGCACACACACACACACACAAAGTGTTGACATGTGAGTAGTGGCAATGTAGCTGCAAGCTGTCAGAGACCTTCTCTTGCAGGCTCCTCTATAGGATTCTCGTAACACTTAACAAACAGAAGTTGTGTCGCGAAATTATAGATAGCAATTGTCACCTTCAATATTCCTTTCATCTGAATTCTAATTCTGGAACTATGTATAACTCAAAAATAAAACCTGACCAACGTGAACACTTAATACTAATAATCTCTGTTGCAGTTTCGGCAATATACCATAGTCCTCATCAGGCAGATGTCTGATGAATGAAATGACTACTAACGAAACTATAACATCGTTTAGTAGTAATTATATGCTTTAGTCAGCTTTGATTTCTACTTAAGTCCTTTCCTCTATCTATAAACTACTGAAAATCAATCTATCAATAATCGACAAACGACGTAGATCATCAGCTGCTACTTAATTCAGCAGGACCTCTTGTTTTACATTTCATTTATATATTCCGAAAATACATGGAATAGTCATAAGTCTTGCAATATTCTGGTACATATAATACCTGTATTTATTACAATAAAGTGGAAGCACCTTATGTGTTGGAATGTCTGCAACCATCTTCCTACCGATTCCACGGCTTGTCCTTAGAGGTAAAGAAGTCAGTCATGCTGATTGCTGAGGCATCGTGATTGGAGTACGTGAGCCATGGCATCACTTTGAAGACATCAATTTACTGCATTTTTTAAGTTGAGTTGATTTTGAGTTTAAGATCGCTTTCAGCAGCGAGACTATATGAGACGGGACCTACTGATTAACGTGGAGTCCGAACCGCAAGAGTTCCCGCCGGGAATCGAACCTGGGTCTCCAACGCCAAAGATGCGTAAGCTAACCGCTTAGCCACGAAGGAGTTTTACTGCATTTTTGTTTTTTCTCGTCCCGAATATGGCTTTATGCTATCCTGTTGGCAGCAAAGCGCGCTTTCGGTTTAACAATACGCGATATTTTTTGGCATAGTGCAAGCGTATACCCGCTTCATCTATTCGAAAGAAAGGTTGGCATTAATGGTACGACCGTTAGCAACGAACTCGAAGTGAATTAACCCTTTAGTTCCATCATACATACAGCATGACTTTATGCTCGAAACTGCTCTGTTTGAACGGTTCTGTAAGTTGATATTTGATTAACAACTGTTTCTGCACATTCGATTTCGGAAAAACACCCACTTTTCGTAGCATGTGCCAATTTGTTTCAAGGAACGTACATCACGCGGATCCTCAGGAGGTGCCGGCACACATGCACTCTCTTGTGGCTTGAGCTGGGGTCAACTCATGTGGCAGATTCTCATGGTCTTCCCGAGTTTGTTCATCTTACAATGGATTGAGACACGCCGAGCTTGTTTGACAATCGTTGTGTGATGGTGGATGAAGTTTCCTCAATGGTGTGTCATATTACTTCAGAATCTGTTACCAGGAGCGGCCAAACCTGGGTTGATCTTCGACATTTTTACAGAATGCAAGAAATGCCTGGAACAAAGGGATTGCTGTATTGTGGTTTACTGCACCTTCCCCTTTTGCATGATAAATGTTCGGGTTGCTGTCGCAGGGTTATGCCCACATACAATAACTGCTCACGTACCAGACGTTGTTGAGCACTCACTGTGCGACAAAAATTTGAAAATATTGACGAAGTGGTGCTTTCCGTGGTAAACAAAGAAGGTGCTCTACTGCTTCTTGAGCCAAGTACTTTTCATTCTTTCCATTAAAAAAATAAATAATTTGAACTTTTAACTCAACCAATACCTCCCTCTGGAAAATTCTGGAAATATATGTAATACAATCGGAGATCTCTCGCCCGACTCTCCTGTGCGAAACAATTTACTTGGGCTCCATTTATAAAATTTCTTCAAGCTTCATGATAAGATGGGGATTCAAGTCGCTTTCTAATTTTAATAATAATAATAATAATAATAAAATCCGTTTGTCTGCTTGTCTTCCACAGGTAAGTAGGTAATCTCGCCAAGTATGGGGGGGATTTCTCCTCCTAAGTTCTACAATTATTACTAATTTTATTTTTTTAAAGATATACGTGTAGTGTGAGGTGATGAATATGGTCTGCTTCCTAGAGCTCTAGATTTCCTTCCTCCGAAATCCAGGATACTTGGTAAAGCGCTGACACTGGCGGCGTGGGGTAACTTGTATTTGTCAGCATGTTCTACGAATCATCCTACTCTTGTCTCCTTCGAAAGCCAACATAACATTTCCCTTTTCCCTTTTTAATGTTCTCAGCATACACTACTCCACTAGTATATATTTTTACAGTAAATGTTAATTAACATTACATTTATCTTATATTGGTATTAATAGAATAATGAATGAATGCTTATGATTTAATGGAAGTGTCAGCAGAGAGGTTATTTTTCTTCGTTGGTAAGGTTAATGGCCGACACATCCTGTACATTGAAAATGAATGTAACTTTCTTGAGAAACTGTATTTCAAATCAAAATACTACAAAAATAAGACATTAAAACCAAATAGATGATTTAAAAAATAATTGTACAATCTTTAACTTATTATATTGAATAATCTATAACTTAATTGTTTGAAATTCTCAACCATAGTGTGTAATAAGAAATTTACTTGGATTAATGTTAAATTTAAAAGGACCACAAAGGCAGACTTCGCGAACCACTTGTGGTCCGCAGACCATAGCTTTAGCTCTGACCTATTCGAGTGATGTAACGTCAGGTGTATAAATTAACTCTTTTCCAATGATATCCTTTCTATTTCAATAGTATACGAAAGACTAAATGGAGTCAGTATTAAAAAAAACAAAAAACAATACGCCACTGGAAACAAGAACTTACAGTTTAATATGGAATTAGAACTACGAGGGCGGATCAGAAACTAAGGTTACAAGACATATTTCTGGAGTTCCGTCTGTTATAGAGGAATGAGGAAGAGTGCGGTAAATTGTAATACGAGGAGTTGAGAATTGTGCAGAGTGTCAGCCACCCGCCACCTACAGTGGTAGCTGTAGGTAAACACAAATAGCAACTCGTTTGGAAAACTGGTCTCGCAAAGAAGTCTGCTCATGGGCGAAACATGTAACCGCGGTTGAAATTCACCGGCAGCTGGTAGAGGTTTACGAAGAGACGGAAATGTTTTATCAGCAGTCGCAAAATGGTGTCAAAAGTTTGCGGCTGCTATAGAAAATGTCACTGACGAGGTGTACAGTGGCCGGATCAGCACGGCATCAACAGATTTGAACACAGCTTCGCTGGGACATCATCGACCACCATCAATACAGCACGGATCTCGCTTCAAGCGAATTTCACCAGTTTCCGCACTTGAAGGAGCACCTAGGAGGCCGTCACTTCTCTTCAGACAAGGAGGTGAAACACGTCACGACGACGTGGCTGAACACGCAAGGACAGGATTTTTACCAGGAGGAAACCTTCAAACTCATTCACTGATGCGACAAGTGTATCAACCGACATGGAGACTATGTCGAAACATAACCTACTGCATGTAATATCTGTTGGTGTATTGGTTGCGTGATATATATAGTTTTACTGCAGGCTTTGTAAACCTTACTTTCCGATCACCCTTCGTAAATACATTCCCACGAATATCGAATTCGAATTACCTCTTCCTCACCCCCCCCCCTTCATAAAAAGAACCATTTAGCCCCAAGGCATTTAATTTATAATTTTACACGTTTTTCATTCGTTTTCAACAAACCAGTCACAACATTTGTTGGAAGGAGGTACGAAGGCGGGGATAAGACTTCCTAGTACGAAAGAACCCTCCATATCAAAGAAAAGACGTTGTCAATCTTTATTTTCTGCATCTCTTGAAACAATGCAAAATCTTTCTTCCAGCATCCATCAAATGTTTCGCTGATTCTGAAAAGATCGTGCAGCACGACTGTCAAAAAACGAACTTCACATCAAAATATGAAAACGCTTTCTCTATCACTGAAAAGAAAGAAAAACGAAAATGTATTGTCTTATGCAAATCAACTAATTTTTGGAATAACGACTCTCAGACGTGTCTTGCATATTTTCAGTGTCCACTGGTTACTCAATAAAGTATTGTCAATTCTTTAACCGTACTGTCGGAGAAACAAATACTAGATAACTCAATAAGCGTGAGTCACATACAACATTCTGTAAACAATGCGAAAACCGAATCAACAATATCCGTTGTTTTAAGACTTCTTTGTTCTCAAATTGAAAAGAACATGTAATTCGTGTTTATAATATAAAACTTCCTTCGGTGACAATCTTCACACTTGTATGCTCCTTTCTTCTTGACTTTTCTTTGTAGACAACTCTAGATCAGTGGTTCTCAACAAGGTGACCAGAATTTTCACTTGCGAAAACGGGACGCATACGAATCGGCTACGGGGGGGGGGGGGGGATCTGACTTCCAGATTTCATTTTGGGATCAGCACTGTTCTCAATTTACAAAATACACAAGTAAGAGTGATAACACACCGTTTCTAACTTTACGTGTAGGACACAAACAAATAATATGGTTCCCGATTGCAAGTTCCACCCAACATTTCTTTTAACTAGTTGAACACTCAAAATTCCCACTCAATTCCCACTTGAGCCACGAACATTCAATTCTTATTTGAAAATTCAGAAGTTCTAGACACTGCTGAACCTGGCAACGAGTGTTGGTACGGAAGAGAGTAGAATTTGCATTGACGATTTATATTTTGAATAATAATTACGGGACACCTAGGTCATTTTTACTTAAAAACGGGACATTTAGGCGTCCCGGCTAAAACGGGACGTCTGGTCACCTTGGTTCTCAACCTTTCTTGACTGACGACATACTATACTGAGCGTTCAGGACACCGCAACACACTTGTTTGGAATAATAAATAATATGTATTATAATACAGGGTTTCTACTAAAATTCCACAATGAAATTTCGTGACCTTTTCTTTACCAAATCATAAAATTTCCTAATATTTTCAAGAGCGAATTTGGGTGCTAATTAGGTCGAATTTTCATCCATGCGATAGAAACGTACTTTGATTGTGATTTGGTAGCATCTAAAGCCGACCATAGCCATTTTTGATGGTGAATTTTGACGTTTTATAGAACAAAATTTTCCAATCTGTACTTACATTTGCAGTTTTAAAAAAATCGTGACCCAAAAGCTAAATTTCGTGACTTTTTCTTGACTTTCATGACCGTTTTCTGATTTCGTGACTTTCGTGAAAGACAGACACCCTGTAATAGTAAATCCTATTAGTTTTTATAATGACTCTCTATATAGCACTACTCCTGCAGTCTTGATTGGTACCGTTTATCTCGATTTTAACTAATTATTATTAAATTCTTCATGATTTCGCGACACTTCTTAGGGACTGCATGACACTAGTGTGTTGCGACACATGGGTTGAGAACCACTGCTCTAGACTGTCTGGCACAATAGCCTATGAACGAGTATGGTAGACAGTACGCATTTAAGTGATGCGCGGTCAACGCACTGCTCAAAAACCCAATTTTCTTGATGTTCTAGACCAAAGTTCACTACATCTTAATTGAAAGAGTTATGCAATTTCCCCATAATGTTACCCGGAATCATGCACGTTAACCACCAGCTATAAGAAGAGCATTTATACAACTAACTCTGCCAGAAATAACATTTATGAAGTTAGTAGAATATACACACCAACAAAACGAAATAATTGATATGAATCTACAATATATAGCCGATTATATTTTTTTTATGGTCATATTGCAATTATGAGTATAGTTTTTTTCTTCAAACGAAGTCCAGTTCGTATATAAAGAATGCCGCCTTCTACGTGAGGTGGCTCGTGCCATGAGTAAGTCATTGTCCGAGGGATCTTGTAGAAACCACTCCCAATAACTAAATGGCCAACCAGAACCATCATTTCAAACAAGTGACAGTCGCTTGTCAACCCCAAATGGAGTCTTAGTCCTAGGCTAGTCGAGAAAGCGTTACCCCCCTGTAGCGAACGCGGCCAAAGTGGCTATTCAGTAATTTTACTTTCACCAGATGTGTAAATCATACTGTGAGCCAGTCAGGGTTTCCAGGTCTTTTTGCCAGGTCCAGGTGTGTAATAGCAGAGTTCCAATACTCTGCACAAACCATCTTCCAAGCAGCTGTTTCTTCCTACAATCTCTTTGCCTGGCAACACGTCTTTCCTTTCCTTCCTTCCTTTTGAAATCTTTTAAACAGCAGGCGGTCTATTGTTCCGACCCGCACCAAATACGCTCGAGCTGACGTTTTCTCAGCGATTTTATTGCTTTCGCGTTTATGATTAGCCATCTACATTTAAATACATGGTCAGCGTATTCCAAGAGTACGCATGAGCAATAAATACGCTTTGCGATCGCCTCAAATAGCCGGGTACTTAGTTGCCACAGTCCCTGTTCAAGATAGCTTCCTTGTTCTTACATTGCCTGCCATTTATTTCATATTAGCCTTAGTATTGAGAAGAAAGAACAGTCACAGTAGGTGTTAGGACTTGCAATCCAGCAAATGCGGTCAAAAGGGGTTTGAAGCGAGGAAGGGATGCTGTTGTAAAAATCAGTATGGGAACTTGAAAGCAATTTGCCGAACTGTACTTGATGTATTATTTTTATTCAAAATCATTAACAATGAGATAGATTGTTCGGACCTAACGACTATGATTAATCTTCAAGTTCCTACCTTAAGAACGAGGCTAGCAAACACTGATTTCTTTTTCTGTCAGAAAGCTAGGACGAATGTATGAATGAAGTCTCCTATGTGGCGATTATGTGCTTCTTATAACAGGTACAGCAAGGTAAATAAAAGTATAGATATCTGTAATATGCCTGCAAAGTATTTGAGAGCTAAACTGTTTAAACAGTTTAGAATACAATACAGAATACTGTAGTTGGGCCCTAAAGGCCTGTTGTATTCTTAAATAAATAAATAAATATTTGGTCAATTACACTAAAATCTGCTCATGAGAACAAACAAAAATTAAAAAAAAAATCTGCCATATACTGACCCCACATCTGGTTAATTGAATACAGCACTCATTTGTTGACATACCCATGGAGAACTAAATTAAGGTACGGGTTAGAACTCCAATCACGTATGAACAAACCTAATGAATATTCAGGATTTAATTATTTATTTATTTTTGAAAATCGTGACAAATCGGAGGAGATGATTCCTAGAAGGGTACTGAGTAACATGAACTTTCAGTTTTTTCTTCTGTGTGATACCGTTGCTGCTTTTCTGAAAAAGTGAGAAATGCTACAGTCAACTAGTACCTTAAATGACTCACTGCCAGATGAAGACTTCCGAAACAAAGCTTGCTCGTGCTAAGTTTAAAATGTCTACATCTTTTTCCTCAATCCGTAATGTGTCGCCCAAAATCTCTGGTGCGTTGTTCCGGACTTTTAATGAAACGCAATCAGGGAGGGAAAAAAAAGACGAATAAGGTCCTCCCGACCGTCAGAAGACAACATCCTGACGAGATAGCGTATATCCGGTCCAGCGTTCTGCAGGATGTTTTTGCTTGCACGAACTCGTGTTTTACTATACACTCAAGATGCTCAATTTCTGAATATCAAAGTTTCCTTATATTGTATTGATTATGTTATGTAAGAAATGTCACTGTTCATGATTCCCTTGAAGTAACGTAAGGATTACACTGACGAAGGCCAGAACGTGAATAACAGGAGACAGCATAATGCGAAATCTTGTCACTGTAGACTGAATTTAAAAACAGCCTTGAAAAGTTAAAGAACTTTTTAACACGTTCGCTGCTGAGGACGCCCATCGGCGTCCAGTACTAAATTTGGCATATGCGCCGGACGCCGCTCGGCGCTTGTCCCTGCAGCTGATTCACTTTCCCGCCAATACCTGAACTAGCGCTGGCGGGAAAGTGAATCAGCTGCAGGGAAAAGCGCCGAGCGGCGTCCGGCGCATATGCCAAAAAATTCAGTCGGCGTCATCAGCAGCGAACGTGTTAAACGGAAACATCTTCCTCCTCCAGAAACAAAATTTGTATTTCTTAAGAAAACTTAATTATGATAATTACGCACAAGGACATATAAAAACTATTTATACTTAGTCTGCTTGGCGACTTTCTGCTCAAATGGTGTGACCGAACCTAGGCACCTGATATACTGTACATTTTATATTACATTTCTTCAATCAAGATTCTTCAATCTACTAGGTGGGCCGATAGTCCCCCTTCTCCTACAGGAGATTTCTTACCTTATTTGTATTCTTTCCTTGTAGGTTGAAACTATTTGCTATTACAGGTAGAGTCTAAATACTAATCAATAATCCGATGTTCTGTGTAATTCGAACCACCCACGAAAAACCAATTGCTAGCAAACGGCAATCCAATCTCGAGACGCATTTGAAGAAAGGTACTTTCTTATGTTCTAGAAAAATGTTGTTAGGTACAAAGGTTGCCATACGTAATTCAGTCATATAAACACACTTTGTTCTGTCTGACCGCTTCAGTCGAATTATGGTTATAGTATATATAGAGAAAATTGAGTAGTTATATTTGCCTGCCAATAAAAAAAAAAAAAAAAAAAAAAAATGTTCATAATTAATCTGTTTTAACGTGTTACTGTTTTGCAAAATAGGCATTTTGCTACGGAATTCATCTATCTTTCTAAAGGTAATTGAGATTCTAAAGGAATTAATTATCTGGATAGTAATGCGTGTAATTCTAATGCAGAATAAGATAAAGACAGAATGGTGGAACATATCGCTCGCATGAGGAATACGGGGTACCAACTTCTAATTGGAGACTACTAAAAGAGATGCTTGGCCTAAGTTAAGATCTAATGGCGCAGTTTTGTTTCGACGGTTGTGGTCTTCCAGATGTCTTGAGGCATGACACTGATTTTGATTAGTTCATTGGAGCCTTTTCAACATAAAAGCTGTATGAAAGAGGATTTTACTGATTGAATTGGGATCCGAGCTACTACTTATAAGGGTATTTCTAAAGGTGTCCGGCCTGACTCCGACAAGCAGTTCATTGCATATAGTGCCATCTACGGATGAAATAATGTATTAGTTTCAGGTGGCTAGACGTGTCATTTCGTTGTAGTTGAGCTAGCATACAGCACGACAATCCTTTCGTCCAAACGATATTTTTATCAAAGCTCCAGTGACAGACTGGATTCGAGGAGATTCACAACGCATCCTACAGCATGACAATACGTCAGTCCAAACGATGTTGTTGTCAAGGCTGCAGTGAAAGACTGGATTCGAGATTTACCATCCATCCTACAGCCCAGATTTACCACTGCATTCTTAGCAACAAGAGTCGTGTAAACTGGAGCATTGTCATGCAGAATGTGAGCTCAAGGCACAATGACTGATTCAAATTACTATTACTAAGTGAACGAACTGCCGCAGTTACAACTATTTCATTATTTCATCCGTAGATAACACTATATGGCATGACCGGGTTATTACCAGAAACGTTTGGAAATACGCTCGTACGTTTGCATGCGCGGCAAGCACGCATGTGAGAATCGAACGCAGGATGAAGCACAGGAAACAATCACTTACGCAACAAAAAACACTCTTAAGCCACACTGTTAGTTGTAACACCTAGGGACAAACAGTTATCTTTATAACGAAAGAACTGAGACAAGAAGTAGCCTACGTAATTCAATTCTATTCTATCATTAGTTGTTTGATGTGTACGCTTTAGATAGAAACTTTAGATATTATTAAGTAAATTGATCTCTAAAAGTACTTTCCGTTTCATTGTCTTACATCTGCACGAATGACACATACGCAAAACATTATGTACATCTGTAAGATTACTTTATTATTTGAAGAAGTTATTTGTTGGAATTTGTTTACATACATATATAAAAATGCTTTAAATGCATATTGTTTAGTTATACGGGAAACTCTGTTGAACAGTTTCGTTCAACGAACCGTTACTTTTTCAGATGATGAAAAATTAGATTCGTTTGCCAGATTTATTGTTGCTTCTGACATTAGAAAATTATACGATGCGTATCTAAAGAGGGTAATAGATCATGGTTTTTTTTAGAGAATGTAATAATGAAGGCAACTTTCTTTCATGTAAAAGAGGAGATCTGAAAGTAGGATACATTTTTGTCTATCACTCAAGTGAATTTGCATCAATGAATGGGCGAATCTGCGGGAGGTACTTCTTTCTGACACGAAACTCGGAAACGATGAATATGATGACGGAACATCTGCACGTGGAGTCTTCAAGTTGTTGAAGACAAGTGAAGCCGTAGGGCCTGAGAGAAGGAATCACCAATGTACTCCATTCCAATCCAAAGCCCCTGCTTGGTTTGGTATGGTGGGGGCTCATTGCATTGGCCGACCTCCTTTTTTTTCTTTTTTGTTAAGAACGTTGTAAACCACCCAACCGGAACAGAAAGAAACAAACGGGAGCCCTTGTCTTTTTCTAAAATGCTTTAGTGCATTTCGCTCAGGGGTAGAAATTACGTATTAATTGCTGTATTCAGTCAATATTTTTTAAAATCTTAATCATAAAATCTCCAGAAGATGGGCTACATACTATAGGTTTCCACTTATCTGGAGAACACTAACTCCCAGGTTTTCCAGGTCAAGATTTATAAACTTCCACGTCTATATATAGTGTAAAAAAGCAACTATATTTTTCCGACAAGAGCGTTTCTCATCTATTATATATGTGCATATATAATCTAGGTAGTGTGTATGGAGGTAGACAAGTTTTGCAAAACAAACTAATTTAATTTATAAAATATCCTCTACCAAATAAATATCCGGATAAGAAAAAATGGGTTTAGAGAAATAAAAATCAGTATTTAAAATTCCCTGACTCTTTCAGGTCCTTTTACAAGTTGAATTCCGACCTTTCAGGTTATCCAGGTCGGTAGGAACCCTGAAATATACTAGCAGAATGTCCGTTCTTCGCACGAAGAGAATAGGTTTTACTTTGGACATAAAGAACACCAAAACTATCGTAAATCAACTTGGAGATCCCAAAAACTATGAATTCGACACAATATCGGTATTTAAAATTGTTTTTACATGTTATAATCCCCCCTTAGGAGTACTACTGGAGGCTAAATTTGGATTTAAACGGCATTGAAAGTGTCACTATTCCTCTCAGCTACCCTGAAAACTACGAATTTGACACTAATATCGATCATTTATATATATAATCTTCCGCTCCCTCAAGTTGCGGAGCTGCATTTGGATTTAAACGGCCTGTAAGTCAAAGGTTACAAGAACAACCACTAACAAGTCGGTATGAACAATTTATGTGCTAGAAAAGAGTGCAAAATCACTTGGGTTTTGCAATATTTTGAAAGAATAGGAAATAAAATGGCGGAGAGTCTTATATGCACGTTCAATCCTCATTAAAAATAAATTAATAATAATCTTCCAGTTTTACGTCCCACGATTATGCCGTGTAGGCTAAATGAGACGGTAATGATGAGAAATGAATGAAATGAAGAAATTACGAGAGAACTTCGAGAACTCCCCCCATACGGTGTTTGTCCATCGCAAAGCCCACTTGGCGCGAGGCCCAGAATTGAATGCTCTATCACTGACCTACCGCAGCCCACTAAAATGCATAATGAAAGTAGCAGGTATATAGAAACAAATATAGAAATATAAACTAAGGTTGTTAAATTTTGAATAATTCATTGTACGAATATTCAGATATTTGAATAAAAACACAGGAATTACTCTGGAATATACCCAATATTCAACTAATTATTCGAATGATAAATATTCGACTAGTATAAACGATCTCAGAAATTAAGAATTATTGGCGCTTTCGGTCTTCTCCAAATTTTAAAAAAGGTCCTCATTTGTTTCATCCTCCCATTCTTTTTTTAAATTTATTTATTTACTTGTTGAAGATACTGCAAAAATTAAAGAATAATGTTGAATTCCTTTGTAATTTTCCAGTAGGTACAAAATATCGAACTTTTGAGCTGGTCTTAATTCTTGTTCAATGCGTCGTCACAATCTTCTTGGAGGCGAGTTAGTGAGGTAGGTAACGGTCTATACTGCGAAGTTGATCCACTGCATCGGATCCGGATATGAGCCTGGATCGCAGTTCAGAGTCCACGTTAATAGTAAGTCCCATCTTCAAAACCTCAGTGCTATCGAAGAACCCGAAATAAAAAAGAACAACTTATTTTTATATTGGCAATTAGGAAACATATTATACACAGTGTGGCAATTAGGAAATGACACTGACTTGTTTTCCCTGCGAAGTCAATTCGGGAACGGAAAGTTTTCATAGTGCTGAGATCTTATATGGGATAGTGGGAACAAGTGAAGAAATTTCCAGCTCAGTTAGTTGTCATTGTAGCGTGTAACACGGCTAAGTGTAGTCTGTTGTGATATCTCATTTCAACAATGGAACAAGTTCTGTGTGCGTTTGCAGAAATATTTGAGAGAGTGAACAAAGTTCATGGAGACCATTACCTTTGTCATTGCCGTGTTTCTGAGTGGCATAATGCTGACACGAAGTTGTTAAAGATACCAGGTGCCCAGGTTCAAGAAGGTTTGAGAGAGTAACTTAAGTGATTGTTGAAGTTCGTCATATTTTGAATGACCGAAATACAATTCTCTGAGTTATGGGGACTGTCTGTCAAATAATAACAGACGATTTAAAGAAACGGAAGTTGTGTGCAAGTTTCGTGCAAGCAGCTGATAACCGCTGCTGAAAGGGCATTAAATTTCCTCCAGAACGTCACTGGAAACCTGGAAACTAAGCGTCAAAGTGCTCAGTTAAGGTTTTTTATTTTAAAAAAGGTATTGTTCACCGGGAACTTGTACGCTGCGGCCAAAGTGTCACTCTGAGATTTTATGCGAGGTTCTGAAACGTCTGGTGCGAAGAATCACACGTATGAGACCGGAGTAGGAGCATTGCATGATTATACCTCAACACATCAAAAGTGTATGTGTGCTACCAAATTCCTGAGATTACTTTCTTTTCTTCAAATTAGAATCATCATTGAAGGGGTGCATTTTTAATCTTGTTTTCGGAATCCAGAAAGCAATGACTAGGGACCTAGAACACTATTAGTGTCAGGAACTTACCGAAGCCATATCGTGACTTATGGATCGTGCATAGTTGTTTGCAAAGTAAATTTCTACTTTGAGTAAACCGACATAACTTGGTTTCACACAAACCCTGTCTCGTTTCCTAATTGCCGCACTTTGTATTTCTTGTAACGCTTTGAAAAGTGATACGACACTTATGGAATACTTATAGCATTACAAGAAGTTTACAATAAATTAAGAAGAAACACGATATTTTTTAAAATTCTGTACGATTCTCTAAATCTAAAGCAAATTCCAACTCTGCTTTTTGCTCCGTTGTTTCTGTTGATCGTGTCTCCCTTTCTCTCAGCTAGGAAAAGAAAAGAACTACTTGGGATAAACTTACAGCTTTCGTATTAGGTTTCTACACTTAAAACAGCTTTAATTAATGTTACTCAACCATGACCAACGTTATCGTGTAGAGATGAGAAACTGGAATATCCTAAATGTTCCATCTGAGAAGCTTCCTCATATATTTTTTTCTTTATTTGTTTGTTTTCTACGTTTTAAATTATAATCTTTAAAAACCGAGGTAGAAATGGTTAGCTCGTGAAGATCACTAAAAACGATAAAACAACTTTTTTTTTATATCTTAAATTACAAAAAAATATTATGAATACGGAACTAGGTTATAGAACTCACAAGAGGCTCATCCTCTACTTCATATTATTTTCTTAAAATATAAGTCTTGACCTTTTAAAACAAACCACTTAGCGTGATAAAAGTTTCCACTAGTAGGCCGCTGCAGTAAGAATTCGAGAAATGTTGTTCTATTAGTTTTCTCTAATCTGTAACAGATCTTAGGATGTATTTCTTAGAAGAGATAAATAGATTCCAACTACATATTTGTCAGTGACTAACTCACAACTTCTATTATTACAATTTCTTCGCAAAGTCAGACTTTTGTTTTGAAAGCTTCTTAGTGTTTTACAAACCAAAATCTCACTAGATACAACCTATATAGAGAACTCTGTACCTACCTAGGTACATATAAAGCTCTGAAAATAAAGCGATTATATTTTTCTTTTCTTTGGGAATGGAGGATTAAATTGTGCATATTCGAAAAAGAAAAGAAAAAAACAAGAATCTGACTATTTTTCGAAAATATAGGGTGTTACAAAAATTTGTTACAATTTTTTGGGAACAGATTCCTTATATTAAGACAAAAAAAAAAAAAAATCATATGGACCTGTGGTCGAAAGTGCATAGTTACGTAGTTATAGGATGCCGAAAATGTGAAAAAAAAAAAAATGAACTATAAAGATTCATAGTTCCATTACTATAGGACCGATCGTAGTCGGGTCAAGATATCACTGAGAAGCTAGTAAGTGAACTATCCAAATATCCATCTTTCAGAGCCTCCGGTACTTGCACAATCATTTTAGAGAGGCTGTTTGCGAGTACGTACGTGAAGACTCTTTACCTATCTCTCTAACAATTGGTATGCAAGAACTGGAGCATTTTAAAACATGGATAGTTGGATAGTTCATATATCAGTTCTTCAGTGATCTCTTGACCCGACTACGGTAGGTCCCATAGTAATGGAGCTATCAACTTTTAAACTTCACTTGTTTCACGTTTTCGGCCCCCCTCAGAACTCCGAAACTATCCACTTTTGAGTACAGGTCCATATGAACTTTTTTTCTTATTTTGATGTGAGGAATCAGTTCCTAAAATATTGTACCACATTTTTGCAACACCCTGTACACTAAAAATTATTGCCTTCCCCGCTGATGCAGTGGCTAGTATGTGCCCTTTTGCTGCACGCGGTCCCGGGTTTGACTCTCGCTGGGCCAGCCTTGAAATTTGACCACATTATGATTGTTCGGATTCTACTTTAAACAGTAGATCCATATCTCATAGGGTCGGTGCTGAAAGAGCGTTCAACTCTTATTCAATAAACCAACTGCAAATTATTGACATTTTATATTCAAGTGTGATTGCACTTTTGCAACAAATAACAGTCAGAGAAAATTGATTTCTTGGATTTTTTCTTTCTTGAGTTTAGGGGAGGATTTAGGATTTAGATTTCTGGACTTTTGGCATCTAAGGCCATTTAGCCCGTCACGTTTTGAGGGATGACGTCCCTCGGCGAACACACTATCCGGGGAAAGAGAAGGAAGAAAGGATTGGGAAGGAAGGAAGCGGCCTGGGGCCTGTAAGTTAGGTACCATCCCGGCATTTGCCTGGTGTGAATGAGGAAAACCCAGGAAAACCTCATTCAGGGTGAATGAGTAAAAAATAACTACGTATTTTTACAATTTATAAAGATTTCACATTGCCTGCTTCACTTAGCTCAATCGTTAACCGCTGGAGGCAGCACGAGCAATGTAAACAAAAATGGCGGACCGCTTTTCTGTTTAAGAACGAGCTCAGATCGTTGTGCTGACCCGACGAATGGCCAGCAAGAAGCCCTGGTCTCATTCAATGTAACTGTTTGCTTGTCCAGCTGTATTAATGAGGTGTACGAGTCCAAACCTTGCACAGTGGAGAAATTGGAGGAGGATTCAAGAGGATATTGTCAACATCCCAACCGACTTCGTTGAGAAAAAAAGCATCAATTGTATCCCTGGTCGTTAGAGAAAGCTGGTTAATAACACATCGAATTCATCAGTTAAGCCTCTGACGTCATAACTGTTTTAAAGACCTATTCTTTGACAATGGGAAACAAGGATAACATCGTGTCACGAAGTAGTATTTCTCGTATCATTGGCAACACTACATATAGCATTGTGGATTCGGATAGGTGCTGATTGCCACGAGCCTGGGAGAAACTGTATTTGGAAAGAGAGGAATTAATCCCTCATACTAAATTTATGATTATTAATTAATGTAGTAGGGATTAATTTAGTAATCATCACAGCAAATCTATGTGGCATCCTATAAGTTACAAAGTTGCTCACTAAGTGGAACGACATACACTTGGATGTTTATAAAGGGATTGTCTTTTCTGTTATATGTACAATTTGCACATTTCATTGTTTATATTAATTGTTTTATTGTATTATTTAATGGATATGATGGTCTGAAGCCAGCTGACAAGGGAAGTTTGGGAGAAGCACTCGCCTGCAGAGAAATAAGCATGCCATTTGAAGGACCAATTCAATGCGTTAAGTATTCTCACCCATGGCGAAGCCTGATGGTTTGAACTTGCTATTGCTTGATCACTGGGATCTATTCACAGACAAATTGTCCATTACAAGTTGCATGACGGATGGCAAATACCTAATGGTTGAGAAGATACCAAAGAATTGCACACGATTTGTGCAACCATTTGATGTGTTTTTATTCCGATCAAAGATTATGGCAGGAGATTTGTACATAGTATGAATGTTCTTCATCTGGACGTTATAATGTACCAACGAAACAATCAAATAAAGTTCGTGTCCATACGAATCACTTCCGATCACCGCGACACATTGGATTGTTTCAGTTTGCGTTCTGCACGGCAGGTTACGAACAAATTAAAGGCTTATAACTTTTGAATCACTTGTCGAATTTGCTTTTTGCTTTGGTTCTGCGAACTGTTCTCTTCACGGATGCAACACAATTGCACATATAAAATGTTCATGGTGCAAGGGAGTCTTTTGTCTGTGTCATTTATTCATAAAACAGAAGAACAACAGTGATCAATTTTCATCTCTAACCTATGATTATTGTGAACAATGTACTAATTGTATCTAACAAACCCGTTAGTTATTGCGAAACACTTTTTTCCTGTTACTTCCGATAGCTCTCAATTCGTATGTCAATATTCGTTACTAATTATGTTGTACGTAACGCGTATAAATGCGTATATCCTCATTTTCTCATATAAACTTCCAAGTTGAATATCTCGAACCGTTCTCAACCGTACAGGAATTTTATTAGCTTGTTATAATCAGTATGAATTGGGACTTCAAATGGCATGCTTAGTTTCTTTGCAGGCGAGTGCTTTCTCCTGAACTTCCCTTGTGAGGTACAGCCAGCAGTACTTTTTTGATGGAACTTTCAAGAGCTGCTCGAAACAATTTGCACAGCTATACACAGTTCATGCAGACATAGAGAGTTCAAGTGAGAATACATAAATCGTACCAATTTTGTACGCACCGCTCCCTGACAAAACTGAAACCTGACACCGCACCGCTCCTCATGTCCAAAATTATTGTCGCATATCTATAACTGTCTTCATGTAAAAATATAATTTGATAATTTTGCAGAGTACTTTTAATATTTATATTATGTGTATAATCAGGAAATTTATATTTGTGATAAATTTCATAGGAAAAGAATTATAAATACGAAAATCATAATGAGTAAAATAAAATGTAACTAAATGGACAAGAAAATTTTATTTTCGTTTTATTGTTCTTATTTACTGCTCTTTTGACATGAAATTTACCACATACTTGTCTTTGCCGATTATGCACATACTAACATTATAAGAAATACCGGGCGAATTCGTTATCAAATTATATTACTAGAACAACATATTTATAATCATGTGACAATAATTTTGGACATGAGTGTACATACAGAGACCTGTTTACCTTTGTTAGGTGTTGGTCTGAACAACACGATCCTAAGGATCATCTAGTTTCTTTCATGCTTCTTGGCGTCCGGTAATGTTACGTCTAGCAACTTTCTCTCAGACTCGTGGCAGTCAGTACGCCATCGTGGCAGTCAGCACTTTGATATTGGCAATCAGCGCCAGTCGTGGCAATCAGCACCAATAATTGGCTGTGGCAGTCAGCACCCCACCGTGGATTCGAAGGGTAAGAAAGAAAAAAAAGGGAGAGAGAGAGGAATGTCACAAAACTGCATTTTCGAGAAAACTGCGTTTTTATATTTTAAACCGTGTAAAAAAGAATAGGGTAGTCAAATTTTTGCCCCTTTTTGCATGGACATTTCGACATCTACGCATGCATGGCATATGCTGTCAAATAGTACCAAGAGTCACCAACACCAACAGATAGGACAAACAACCCGATAAAGCACACACATGGACATTCCCTGTTTTTCCCCCTTACCCTTCATTCTACCTTTGGAGCTTTGTGGAACATAAAAATCAAATCTCATCAAAGCAAATGCGTATACAGGACTACTACAAATGATCCATTTGCTTTCAAAATGCTATATTTTCAAAACTATTACACGTACAAAGATGAAATATGAGAATAACCGCAAACTTACCAAGTTTGTATCACCATATATTCCTACATCATTAGTCAAGTTCACGGAACGTATCGATGCTTCAATACAGACCATTGACAGGATGACGCTACAAAAAGTGTGGAACGAGGTCGACTACCGTCTGGAGATGTGTCGTGTAAAAGCACTAGAACCAAAAAGGCACTAGAACATTTGTAGAGGGTGAAAAAAAAATAGTGAGTCTGCGGTTATTTTCATATATCTCTCATGTTGATACGTGTAATACTTAAGAAGATATAGCCTTTTTATAACGAATGAATTATTTATAATAGCCCTGTATAATATGTATTACAATTTCGACGATATTACAGAAACTGTAACACATTATAAATATAACTGCTTTGGTATATTTATTTAAGTCATTGTACTTTCTTTTTACATTAGCACAGTGATTCACAATCGGTATGTCACGAGATTTTAAATTTTCAAACAAATATGAAGCATTTAATAATTAAAATGAATTTTGAGACAGACAGTACCAGTCAACGACTCTAGCGACAGTAACACTGCTCAGTATTATACTGAGTCACTACTTTATAGAAACATATAGACTTAAGATTATTATTATTTATATTATTACTGGGAAATCAAACAAATGTGTCGTGGTGGTTCAATAAAGTGTATCGTAAATCAAGAAAGGTTGGGAACCCTGCGTTGCCATATAAGTGACAACTTATGAAACTTTCTATCATTGATGGCACTCTGTTAACAAGGGTACATCCTGAAAATGTTTAGAGAAATCTCCGTATTGAACAAAAACTGCTATGAAATATCTAGTGGATTATTATGGTTGACTTATTCAGTTGCAATGGTGTTCTTTACAATGCACTTTCCAAATAATACCCACAAAATGCAGTCAAGTCACTTCATTGTACGGTCAACATTCTCCAAATATGTTGCAACAACCATGGTTGATTATGGCAGTTTTCAGACTTTTCCTACAATTCATTTTTCACCATAATGCACAGTTCCTCTGCATGGCTCAGCTCATCTACAAAATGAGGATGACACGCCTTTGCACTGTTCATACAACGTTTTAGCATTGGCGTGATGATTTATCAGCGAAAGACGGTGAACTCTTTGTAGGTTGGTTGCTAGTACAACGCCAATTTCTGTTACCACGTTTCGTGCGCATTTCTCACGCTTTTTATACCATGAGACACAAACATCTCCATCAGAGAACCGCTGTTTATCAATTCGTTTGCATAAAATGACCCTGACAGACAAGAAGAGGAAAGAAGGGTTGCCAGAGAGCTCTTTGAATCATACTTTTATTGTTCGAGAGTAATTCCAGGTAATTGTCACTGAATATAAATATGACATAAATAAGCAAGCAATTTTCCAACTAAACATAATTCATCTTCCTACTAAACCTTTTCGCTTTTGTCTGGGTCTTCCTAAGTTCCTAGACTTTTATAGCTGAATTCTCTGACTATTGTTTAATAAAATAAGAGCGTTGAAGTCATATCGGGATTTTCATTTTACAGATACACGCAGTAGTGCCAAGAGTGTCCTCTTACTGATAAATGGTGAACAAGTCACGGACCATTTCAGAAGCAAAATCAAGGTGCGTGCACCGAACAGTGTGCGGTGACGCGAATATTTACAGCAGACTTAAAAGAACAGTGCGATATTGAGACGCTTAGTCACAGTAAGACATCTTTGAATGGCACAAGTTTCACAGATGACCGTCCGTCTGTTCCTGGGAATCTGCAAATGTTGGACCCTAGCCCATGGCAGTCGTTCCTGTGGAAGACATCACTCTGGATAATCAATATATAAAGCTGTTGTCCAAATGGGAACGGTTAACACAAACATTCACGAATATTTCCATTTTCAAAATGTTAGCGTACGCTGGGCACTAATAGTAATTTTGTGCAGATTTGTATTCTTCTGTGTCGGTCAATAGCTGAATGTTGAGTTGAAGAAGCGTTTTGACATGGAAAGCCAAGATGTGGAACGCATCATTCTAATCACGAATTGAATCAGGTTATCCTAGGATGATTCATGCGTACTGACAAATATCTCCATGCAAAAGCCTTCCAGGAACTAATTAAATGACGGGGTAAGTGTATAAAATGCAGCAGGGAAGCACATCCAAAAATAAATGTAGTAAGCTATCCATTATTTGAAATAGGTTTTCTTAATTCAATAAACTACAAAATCCCGGTTTGACTTAACCACTCTCGTACATAAAATTTACATTTCTGCAGAGATTTACATTTAGCAAATGTTCTGGTTAATCTCCTAGCGTTCTTTTGGCTTGAAACTTTAGTTTTAGCCCATCACAGATCCCTGACTTCAGCAAGAATGAGTTACGAATAATTTTTGTATTTGTGTCTAATTTTTCAAACAATTACTTATAGTTTTACGCACTATTAGTGGAAAGCTTTTCTGAAAATAAAGTCCTTTAGCAATCATGCGAAAGTCTTCAAAATAGGAATTCTTTAATTTAAAAATATTCACTGCATTTCTATTATATCGTCCCTGTACCGGGTTCGAAATCCCATTCAAGGCATAATTCTAGACTGCACGGGAAAAACAGTCTGTCAGAAATTGGCCAAAATGAGAAGTCAAAAGTGGAGATCTATGTGCTTCACCTCCGGTTAACTTGGTATAAGTCAATTCTAAACGTGAGTTGAATAATCGCGTCTTAGTACTGTTGGTATAAGTGATTCATACTTATGCTTGGTAAAACAAAAACTCGCATCCTGAAAATCCTGTTTTTTTTTCACTTATACCGTTTCTCTCGCGCAGTCCAAAATTGTTATTTATGTATTGTCCTTCCACCTTTCTCATTGTCTTCTTTAGCATAAAAGGGCAGAATGTATGACGTAAAACGATGCAATACAAATAAGGACAAATTTTATTCATTATAATGTATCGATTCTTTCAAATACGGTGACTTACACCTTAATTACACAGCAACTTACACTGGAATCAATAAATGAAAAAAAAAAATCAGTGTTTGTATTTACAGGCATCATACCACTGCATTTAGTGGAACTGAGGAAAAACTAGGGAGAATGTCAGGATGGCCGGCCTCCGGATTAGAACTCTGAATGAATACTAACCACAAACCCAGGATAGGTCTGTAATTGTTTCAGAGTTGCTGCTTCAACTAGTCTTGTAGGCCAATTTTCTTCTTTGTTTGTATAAGTATTTCTAAATAGCTTACACTACTATACACTATTTACATATTTTTCATCTGATGATCAACACTTGTCTGCAGCACACATTCTGTAACAACTGCTACTCGCTTTAGTTCTTCCTAGAAAGTAAAAAATTGAATGACATTCCGCTGTTCAACTACGGCGCAATTTGAAAGTAATTTTAGTGGTAGCTTTGGCAAATTCATATGGAAATTCGAAAGCTGTATATTGAAACATGCAAGACGGTGACGATACGTTTGTGGCGTAACATTGCCGATCAGCTATTCCTCCAAAGGAGTTCAAATATTTCAAATTAAATTTGATTGCTGAAACTTTATATCAACATTAAATTTCCGTCTTCTTTCAGTTAGAACTAGAACTAATAATACAAGTGTATTCTATTGCAAACAAGCCAGGATCAATGTGATTCTGAAGTCACCAATCTGGAGAGTATGTTCTGTCTATAATAAATTATGTCCAAAATAAAAGTGATGGCAAGCGTAAAGACAGTTCTTTTAAGACAATAGACTTAAACTATTTAAAATGTACTCTGTAATTTATTTGAGTGGGAATATTAGAAGATACTGATAGTACAGCACTTAATACCATTGGCAACCCTGACGTAGAGGAGCATGGCCACATCCGAGTACAACGGTGCTTTGGAAAAAGCAATCCTTTTGGGTTCTTTTCAGAGAGAAACATTAAAAAGAAATAAGACAACAACGAGATCTTTTTACCACGATCTTCACAGCGTAATTACAGGGCTTCGAGGTTTTTACGTTTCACCTCCATCATCGTTTTTCCATAATGCGAAATTCCTTATTTCTTCAGCAAGAAACGCCCAATGGTAACAGGTCATCCAAGGAACACAGACAGAAAAGGACTAAGTGAAAAAAAAAAAAAAAACTTTTTATCGCTACGTTTGCATGAACATGCTCTGCGAAAAGACTATATGCAACGGTGAATATAAAATTTGGCTGATTGAAATGCCGGAAGATATCACAAAAAATATGTAATAGGTCCTATCGTTTGTTCTCTCCAATGGGCTTTTAACCCATTTATACTTCTTTCTTGTTTATATTAGAACGGCAACGCTATACCCAATGGCAGAGGTATTTTGAGGATAAAGCAATACTGAATTCACTATTAACGGGAATATAACTGCGAATTGGTAAATTATATAATATACGGAAAACGTTGAGAAAACACGACATAGTGTATTTTTCTCAACTTTCTACATACATCGTAGGCAAGAAACACGATATGCTAAACCTCTCAAAAATATTTATTACTACCTGACCAACTAATCAATATATTTTATTTATCTTACCATATCTAATTTAAATTTTCAAATAGAGATTGTAAAGTTAGTCTTTTCTCAGTGTAATTAATTTGTCTTTTTTTTTTTTTAAAGCAAATAGCCGTGATGAGAAACATATCGGAAAATCAAATCTTCAAAAACCTACTTCAGAATTACCTAGAGAAGACTTAGATTTATTTAATTAGTTACATTTATTTATTTTAACGCTCACAAATCCAAATATCAAATTACAACTTGTCTTTACAACTTTCCTATTACGGTATTCCATAGCTATTAATTGTTGAATAAGTATAACGTGAGAACTGTTGCCAAGTCGTTGCACACAAATAATTGAGAAAACTTGGCTTTAAGACTTAAATCTATACTGAAAAATAACACATTTAAAAACTGAAGAGGATAAATTAGAAATTTTAATATAGGCTTAAGTTTACAAAGCCTGCTGGAAAATTCAGGCTTGCGTATTGACTTCTTCGGAATCAACCACAAACTTCTCAGTATAAGAAAACACAAGGATTCCCGTAGTTTAAACCATGTTCCAGGTCATTTCAATTACTTCTCTACAATTTGTTTATGCATTCGTTATGGTTTGCTACAACAGTAGAGATAATTACGATTACTAGAAATCCATGCTTACAACTTCTCTGTGCCTGGTACCTTCTACATCTTCTCTCTAAATATTTCAACACTAAACTAATATTTAATTTATTTTAATACACTGAAAGAAACAAAAGATGAATGTACTAGTAATTAGCAGGGTGGATTGATTTAAATCAGTCTGATTTAAATCAAGATTTAAATCACTTGATTTTTTTAACAAAAATCGTTGATTTAAATCAAATTCCAAAGTAATTTAAAGTGAAAATAAGTAAAGTCCCATTTCTGTTCTGTTATTTCGATTATGGAAGATGATAATCATAATACAATGAGAGTCAAATGTACAGTATGTACAGTATAGTATGAAAACAAGTGTCATGCAGAGGATGATTAGGGAAAATCCCGTTTTGAACGGGTAACAGGGCAATCCTGGTTTCTTCTCTTCGTAACTTAGGTTTATGTTGTAAATCGTTAACTTTCCAACGGGGAAATCACCATCGACATTTAAGACGAAGGTTCTTCTGTGTGCGCGTCTATATATTTGTTCCCAGGTAATAGGGCGTGTTTAGAAGTGTCCTATCCCCTCTCCGAATTTTTTTTTAATTTTATAACTTTAGGCAAAATTTATGTATTTCATGCCGCAAACTAGTTACAATTTCCTTAAAAATATGCCCCTGCCAAATATCAGTAACTTTTGTGAAAAAAAAAGTGTCACTTTGATAAGCGTTGCTGTACTTTTTCCTTAACGCTTAACCTTTTAAATTATATCACCTATTTTTAGGTGATAGGATAAGATCTCCATTATTCGATTAAAAAAGTGCCAATAAAGCTTTTTACTTCGTTCTTTCAGGACTGAAGGCATTGTAGAGCACGTTACATATGCTTTCACGCCTCTCTGCGTCAAGACATAGGATGTGATGACGTCATAAATTTAAAAAATATTTTTTGTTGTGCCTATTTTTACTATTTTTTGGCGGACCTACATTTTACATTCAGAAGACTGAAATTTTGCATACTCGTTCAGTGCACCCTTAGTATTTTTCAGATGATTTCAGATCTCTACGCGGAAACAGGGGGGTCCAGAAGGAAAAAAAAGGATATTTTTAACAAAAAAATTGCTTTCTTCGCGATTTTGCACAAGATGGAGATATATGAAAGGCTGTTCTATTCTGAAGAGAATGACGTACGAACCATGATCTTAGGATAAATAGGGATGTCTCAGGAAACTGTTACCTGAGATCCTGTTTTATACGGGAATCTGTGATATTTGGGGATATTTTTCGCGGGCTTACTTTTGCATCTAGAAGTTTGAAATTTTGGACACTCATTCACTGCACCCCTTAGTATTTTTCAGATTTGTTTCAGATCCTTGCCTTTAAACAGAGGCGGTACAGAGGGGTAAAAAGTAAAAAAGAGGATATTTCTTAACAGAAAATCCCTTTTTTCGTGATTTTCCAGCCCCAGATAGCCTACAGGATGGAGACATTTGAATGGTACCATTTGAAACTCTGTTTTATTCTGAAGAGAATAATGCACAAATCATGATTCTAGGATAAATAGGGATTTCTGAGGAAATTTTTATATTACATCCGAGTCATCTGGGGTATTGTGGGGATGTTCGTAGCTCATTGTTAAATATTTTTCCCGCCCTTACTATTCAAGATAGAAGCTTAAAACTTAGTACACCCTTAGTATTTCCCAGTTGATTTTGAGATCTGTGCTTTAACATAGGGGAGTCCAGAAGGAATCAAAAAAAAAAAAAAAAAAATCAGAAAAAATCCCGACTTCTCTCAAAATTTTCCGCTTCAGGGACATGATAGGGAAATGTGAATGTTACCGTTTTAAAGGCTGTTGTATTCTGAAGAGAAGGAGGTATGAACAATGATCCTAGGACAAATTGGGATGATGCTTGACTAAAAGTCTATAATTTACCAAAAAAAAAAAAAACTTAAGAAACATTGTTTGGGATTGTATAGGTTAACGATTGGGGATTAATTCAAAATTCAACCCCAATACTTTCACTTAAATGGCATAATTGGCATTTAATACTAATTCGTAATGCTTTTTCTTCAGTTCGCGACTTGTATTATACGAAGAGAAAGATCTGATTTAAATCAAAAAAATCGATTTAAATAAAAAAAATCATCAAAAATGATTTTTTTTTAAATCATGATTTTTTTTCACCCTGGTAATTAGCGACGTTGTGCATTGTGGAAGCAAGCGAATGTTTATTATTATTATTATTATTATTATTATTGAAGATACTTTAACAATTTGTTTCAAAAACTGAAGAATTTTTACCTTTTTAGTCCGCGCACGATGTTTTTAAATGAGCGTGGGGTACGGGGTCAACTCACTCTCTCATTATTGACTGACTTTAACCCCAAGCAGAGTTATCCTTAGCTTAGTTTCTTCTGCTTATAGAACTCGAACTTGAGACAATGCACCCGCTGAAAGACTATTCCACCTTGGTACTCTCCTCTTTCTGTAAACTCAAATTATTTTACATTAAAAAACATCTATGAACTGAATGCTAAAGAAACCGCGGAAACAAATGTAAGATCTACCAACACCTATAGTACGAAGGGCAATGTCCGTTAAGAATAGCCAGACTCAACAGAATGCTGACTTTTGCTCAAAGAAGCATAACGCGAGATCAGATGTAGCAGAAATACACATTTTACCTTCCGTTCGGTACCAATAACACCTTATCATGTACAGAAATTACACTTAAGTGTTACTCTTTGGCGGCAATTTCTCCTATGCTCCACGTACAACAAGAAACTCAGATATTGAGAAACTCTTCTGGCGTGACGATATACCTGAAAATTGCACTCTTCACCTTCGCTATAAATTGAAAAATATAAGAATGAAAACTTCTTTACAGTTCTTTGGCTACACCGTATTTGAATCTCTTAACTATGGGAATGATGACAAAACCAAGTAACTGTGAGCAAAATATGCAATTTCAAGCTTTCCCTCCTATTCATACGCTTCTCCCTTCTTTATTAGTAAGTGCTATGCAGTTCTAACCATCTTATGGAGTCCCGATGTTCATATTATATATATATGCATTCAGTGAAAGTAAACACTCATTTAATGATTAGATATTCCAAGGCGAAGCGGAAACTAAGGGAAAAGTTAGCTTGAAAAATAATACTTGTCACAAGTTTCTCGATATGACTATGCATTTCCCCCCCATTTTTCTCGATATTTAACGATGAAATCTGATCCAATTATGCCTTACCTTTCTAACATAGAACAGATAAATTTGGTTTAAGTTTAGCGTCCCGTTCAGAAGAAAGGTTATACGAGACGTGAACCTGCAGCTAAACGTGTCATCCGAATCACACGAGCTCCAACAGGAAATCAAACCCGGGTCTCTCGCCTTAAAAGCGCATACGCTATCCACGTAGCTATGAGGGAGCTCTAAGATATAACAGGTAAGGCGCATCTCTCATTTCGGAAAGATCAGTTCGGCCTAACAGCGAGATATGTGATGGCTCTCCACTTCTGGCTCGGTAATTCGCTGATGCGGTCACTACTAGTGATATTAGAATTATTTAAATAACAAATATTCCAAGAATCAATTATTCAAATTCTAAGCACCGGCTGCATTTCAGAGATGGAGGGGTCAATGAAAATTTGGACCATGGTCCACTGGATCCACGACCCATTACCCACGCCCTCCTCTCCACTGACTAAAGTTTACACTTGTAATAAAGCAAGACTGAAATTATTACTGATCGGAGTTTTTAAATTTCTACGGTCAATCGCCCAAGTACTGTTCTCCTACAATAACGGTGGATCTGACCTTTATGATATAAAAGGGAAAAGTTTGTCATGGGCCAAATTACGACGAGTTTCAATTTAATAATTATATATAATTATTTCCTTGTTGAATCCAAATACTTTTAAGTTGAAAACAGGATGCAATTTGAAAATCTCAAGTCAAGGCGAAGTAGGTCAACGTAAAGGGAAAAAAGTATAAAATTCGACTGTCTCGAAACCCAAGTAGCTATTATTACCTATTGCTATTATTACAATTACAAATATCAATATCAAAAGTGTCTAAAGTTTCTTTTTTACTCAGATACAAGGTAGGTGCAGGTAAATACGCCATGTTAAGGGTGTTGGATTTTTTAAGGCCTTAATTTTCATGAAACACAAAGAACAACACATATGCGTTGCAGAGTAATCTTTCCCGCGTGTAGAAAAAATGTGGCAATGATGCCACTCTTCTGCTTTGTACGCAAGGTAAAAGAAGAAAGTGTTTCAAAGTGGCGTATTTACCAACACATGCAGGTAATTACGCCAAGTCTAAGATACTACTAGAATTCTGTAATAAATCTCGCAACTGCTTACACCATCTGTATTATAAGAACTCAAATATTACTACAGAGCATAGCTGAAGCAAAATAAGTAGAAAAACCGAAGTGCAAGATGAAGATAAAAAGATAAAATGTAAAAACTATAATCTCCAAAGTTGAAATGAAGTTCCAAACTGAAGTTTTAGTCTAAGAAAATTAAAAAGAAAAAAGAAACAAAAAAGCAGTGTCACTGTATTGTGACAAGAAAACTACACCGTTATTACATGGAACATGAGGGGCAAATGAAAACATCTTTGTCTTCTGCAGTCAGTCCTGCACAAGCCCTGGCGTATTTCGTTGCATTATGCTAGGTATTGATTTAGTAGCCATGGAATCACAAATACTGAAGTTAGACTTATAAAACAAAATGTTCCTAGACGCGCACGAAATAAGGCGTACATTGTTGTAAACAATCGGCAATATTCTGAGTCAGTACGGTAATAATAACGGATTCTTATCTCTATTGAAATAATAACGTCCTTCGTCGGAATATTCTCGAAACAAACAAAACTGCACGGTGTGGCGGTCTCAGCGCTGTCTTCCGGAGTATTCGTCAAATCGGACTTGTTCAAGCCCGTGGCACATATTGGAGGCGCATTCTAGCGGATTTCGTAGGAAATGTCTCTGTACTGAACACTTGGCGTATTTAGCTGCACTGGCGTATATACCTGCAGCTGCCTTACTTATCTCAGGTACGTAAATAGAAACAAATGAAAAGGGAAGAAAAATGGAGGCCTGAAAGTAAACTGTAGACAAATTCACCAGTGTTCAGAAAATGATGTCTACAGCGCAATGAGCAGAATGACCCACTTCATCTCTGCTGCATTTACTTCAAAGATTCCCCAGGGTGAATCCTCAGATTGTGGGTATTCTCAGGGGTTCTCCCGTTTCCTCCCAAAGGCTCATTCAACCAATGAATCCATTAGTATTCAACCAATTACTTAGAGAATTTTGTTTCTTAGTGAAACTGTATTATACTGTTTTATAACAGAAAGTTTTAAAATAAAACTGGTTGTGGGAGAAAACAGATTCCCGTGTGCAACTCTTCAACCTTCTACCTAACAATTTAATTTTTCAATATACAAATGCAGTAGTTGGAAATTGACTTGGAACACACCTCGTATTCCGAACTTTAAATGTGAAGGTTTTATTTGTTGTTAGTAGTATAATAAGGACACATGACATTTACAGCTTCGTATAATAATAATAATAATGAAAGTCGTGTCAACTTAGGAGATAAACAAGCTACTCGAGGCAATGACAATTGGAATATACGAGAAGCATTTTAATGTTTCATGTATACTATTTAATTAAAGAACTCAACTATATTATTTTCACTTCCAATTTATACTTTTTTGAGGAAGGAGAAAACTGGATTTTAACTTATAAATTGAAATCAAAGATACATTTTTTTTTTTCAGAATATAGATATAAAAATTACAAATCTTACTACGAACATAAAAAAAAAGTAAACTTATAAGACTCTTGAATGAGGACTTGTAACTTGTCAAACGCACATTTCCTGAGAGAAATACAGTTCAGTGACATCTATTAACTTTGAAGAATAAATTTAATTCCTGTTTTCTTCCTTTAGACAACTACATTCATTATATTTCACTTGCAGTTGTACTTATTAAAAAAAAAAAAAAAAAAAAAAACTCATATCAGCGCAAGAAACCACACACTGCTGGAAGCTCATCTAGTGACGACCATGTTATGTCAATCAATTGTAAAAGAATGATTTATATATACATAACTTGGCCCAATTGTTTCAGCATTACGAACAAGGTCGATTTAATCTCATCTTATAAATATCTAATTTTATTTATACTGACAGAATCTCTAGCATTGAACGTCTGAGGCAGGGTACGCTGCAAATCAAGTCTTGAGACAATTTCATTTTGAGAAGGAGTTTAATTATATAAATTTTCAGACACACCCAAGCTTACTCTTCTTTGCAGGCGCGCACCCAGAAATTTTCGTTGGCAGGGGTCCAGTACTACAAGCCACTACTTGTAT